>NW_026042426.1:0-353303 GCF_023856365.1 Brienomyrus brachyistius | reverse complement strand
TCAAACCCAGCCACAGCACATCTCTGCGTCCTTGAGCGAGGCCCTTAACCCCCAGCTCACTGGGCATCACTATGGGTGGCTGCCCTTCGCAGACAACTTACTCTGTTTACTCTAAAAAAAAGAGAGCAAGTTGAGAGAGAAGTTAAGACAATTTCTCCACAGGGACCAATAAAGTATCAATTATTATTACTGTATGAGAGACTGTCTAATATCAGATAGATAACAGACTCATACTGTGCTGAGCTTGTCTGAGAGAGATGATTAGCAAATGCTCTCCCACAGTATCTCAGCACTCTGTACAAAGAACTTTATATGCTCAGTATCTGCTCCTGTTTATCTAATTGTTCTCATTTTAACTGGATGTTAAGGAGTAAATTAATAAACGTCATGTAAGTGCACATTAAAATGCTTTTTCACTGTTACTTAAGTTCCCATGTGAACAGCCAATCAGATCAGCCTGATGTGTGTCTCTCTGTTTCCTCTCTGTTTCCTGCCCTTTCATCCCGACCACGACCATGATCTCTCACTTAGCAGCAGAGCAGTTTATTCTAAACAGTGGAAGCACAAAAATGTTCAGACTCTTTGGTCTTCTCATTTTCATTAGTAAGGCCCTATACTATAAATTATTTTGGGATTTTAATATTTTCATTTATCTGTATGATGTGATCAGTGGAATTTGGCCATTTAATCTGCATCATAGTTAATAGTTATTTAGATTACTATTATATGTCTTATTTGATTATGATTTTTTTTGTTTTTCTGTTTTTGCAGACACTGCACTGACTACAGATGTTGTTCAGCCCAGTCACCTGATGAGGGTTCAGCTTGGAGACAGTGTGACCCTGACATGCTTCTGTCAAGGAGAAACAACTTTTGTTACTTTGTTTAAGCAAGCTGTTGGTCGGAAGCCCCAGCCCATGGCGAAAGCACTTCTCTACGTACCTGGTGAATTTTACAAGGAATATAAAAGCATAAAACGTTACTCCTTACTGAATGCAGAGGGGAGTTTTAACCTCACTATTTCTAACGTGGAGCCGTCAGATTCTGCAGTGTATTATTGTGCTGCTGTGTTTCTTCATGAGGTCACCTTCGGGAATGGAACCTTTGTCATAATCACAGGTAAATGAGATTCCAACTATTTTCATATTTGCTTTATTATAATGTCAGTAAGATTATTCCCTGCAAAATAATTTTGACAGTTTAGTTGTTTGTCAATATAAAATTAGCAAAGATACCTTATTGTCTGCTTTGTTCCATAAATGTTTTTCTAAACATCAAACAAAAATCATTCATTATTATTATTATTATTATTATTATTATACAATTTGTTGCATTTTGCTTGCTGTCAGCCAAAAGCCTAACCTTCTCTTTATACAGATGTTAATGTTACACATTGCAGCCTCTTTAAAACAAATAACATAAAAAAATGTTTGAGTTGTTATATACAGTATAGGACTGTGCAAAAATCTTAAGCAACAAAAGAAAATTATTTTTGACGTTATTTATCTGAGCAGTCAGTGTGTATTCACTCTGAAAAAAAAAATGCATGATTTAACATATGAACTAGGGATGTGCACCATTCAGAACTGATTTGAGAATGAAATTCTCAAATACGTATCCTAAAATTCAGGATTTTGAATACATATATGAACTTGAATTTCAGTTCATTTTGTTAATCTGAATTACATTTGAATTGTGGTTGAAAACAGGTTGTGGCATTGAAATTTATATTTGAATTTAAAGAAGAAGAACGAAAAAGGGTTTGGATTCAAATTCAAGTTCATATACGTACTGTAGGTGTAGCTTTTAACTAAAATATGAACTTTAATTTAAATATGAATTATACATAAACACATTAACATTGTTATACATCATTGTTATAAAAATGTCGTTTTGTAAAGAATGAAATAATGCAACATTTGAAGTGTCACCTAAAATAATAATTATACTGTCATTTTGTGCACCATGGTGGATCTGCTCATAGGAAGAGCTGAGTGTCTCTCCTTAAAAGTCAGTGTTGGCTGCAGTGACGGCAGTTTCTAACCTAAGAAACGTCCCAAACACTTTTCCTGCATCAAAAGTCAAACTAGTCCCTATTCCTGCCATGAAAGGTTCACATAATGTCACCGATACCTGAACCAACCATGTTTATCAGAGGATGCCAACCCTTTGGCTGCAGCTTTCTCTGCACACGCTGAGAGAGTCTTCAGTGTAGCAGGAAAAGATTTCAGGCCAGAAGATTGCAAATTAAATCATGAAACCTTTGAAGATATTATGCTGAATAAATGTAATAATAATGAAAAATTAGCAATGTGTATTGGAATAAAGCATAATTGTATTTGCCATGACGTTTTGCTTTTCGCTGTAGTGCTATGGTTGAACGGAAAAACTTACTTTTGTGTGCATAAGAAAATAAATAGGAGGAACTACGAAACCAAGTAATTCCTTTTACTATGTATACTTTTTCTTTAATGTTAAAAGATAGACAAACTAGTAATGGGCAAACAGCTCTTCGGCTCTTGAATTAAATTATGCAGGTACTACAGCAAAATGCTCAAAAATACCAAAACACATCAAGAGCTAAATATGCAAAAACAATAAATACCTTCCTGTGGAAAAGGGGCAACATAAACCAAATGTAAAGTCACGAAAATCATGAAAATATAAAGTACACTTTACACACTTCATTTCTTTGAATTGAAATTAATTATATTCATCTACCTTCATACATTAATACAAGACATTATATGATTATAATGTTTGTTATTATCATATAATTTTTATTTAGGTATTATGTAGGTGCAGTTAATGTATAGTGTTACCTGATATATACTAATAAGCAGTAATACAATAAAAAGAGAGAAGAATGTCAGCTGTTCTCCAAGAAGTTACTGATTTCTTGGATGGCTAGAAGAACATCGATTCAGTTCCCAAAAATCTGTAAGAACAATTTTTGAGGATCTGTATTTTCCATTGTTATTCTCAAAGGGCTGTCATCATGACTATTTTGCTTTTCAGGTAAAGACTCCAACAGCAGGACTGTGGTACAGCAGCCTGTGTCTGACACATTGCAGCCAGGAGACTCTGTGAGCCTGCAGTGTACGATAGAGACTGGGAGCTGTGCAGGAGAACACAGTGTTTACTGGTTCAGACATGGATCAGGAGAATCCCTTCCTGGAGTCATTTACAGCCATGGAAACAGCAGTGATGAGTGTGAGAAGAGCCCTGAGGCTGGATCTCCTACACGGAGCTGCGTCTACAGCCTCCCCAAGGGGAACCTCAGCCTCTCCGATGCTGGGACTTACTACTGCGCTGTGGCCATGTGTGGGGAGATGCTGTTTGGGAACGGCACATAGCTGGATATAGATGGTAACACCCAGTGTGGGGAGATGCTGTTTGGGAACGGCACACAGCTGGATATAGATGGTAGCACCCAGTGTGGAGAGTATATCTGCTTCAAAGTTTTATTTAGCTTATTCTGCTATTAAGACATTTATTTCTTTTTTTAATGTAATGAATTTTCTAATTTAAGTGCTTAAATTAAATTACACAGATGTTAATTTAATAATTATCCATCCATCCATCCATTTTCCAAACCGCTTATCCTATTGGGTCGCGGGGGGTCCGGAGCCTAATTTAATAATTATTTCAAATATTAATATCCATCCATCCATCCATTTTCCAAACCGCTTATCCTATTGGGTCGCGGGGGGTCCGGAGCCTAATTTAATAATTATTTCAAATATTAATATAAATTGTTAAAATGCAAAATACTAGAAGTTCATGTTAAAAATGGACTATTTACAAAACAACTGCTGTAATGTGTTATCGATTTGATCTTTAACTAATGTAATGTAAGCAAATGGGAAATGTGTCTCTATATCATTATGCTGAAATCTATCTCTTTGTTACAGGCTTTCAGAAGCTGCTGGATCCTCTTCACTCTGGCTTGCTGATAGTTTTATCTTGCAGCATTATTCTGAACGTTGCTCTCATTTGTATAAGATGTAAACTGACCTGTACACACTGTGCAGGTACGCTGCCCGGCTTTATGCACTCAGAAGGACAAAATGTAGATTTTAACAAATTATAGAAATATAAAATTGTTTTATGATAGATAACATTTTCATATTAAAACCACTCTTGCAGGTAATACAGTTTTAAAATCCATTATTAAATCTCACCTTATTTATATAAACCTTTTTGTACTGTAAGATTTACATTTTTGTATTATATCTTTCATATTTTGCAAAATCTATTGAAATATACATGTTGCAATAAGTTGCATATCAATAACTTTTATTACCAAGATCTCCTTTATAGCAATTTTATTATATATGATATATGAGAACAAATGACACGTATCCAAACATGCACACTTAAATTGACAGAAGTCATTTTTACTTTCATTTTTGAGACAAAAAGGATGTTGATTGCTTGAAAATTCGGAATGTTATCTGACCACGGTATGATACCGTGCGAAATTAAATAATATATTGATGTGTTATATATTTTAAACAGATGAAAAGAACAGTGATATATCAAAAGTGGAATGGTCACGCAAGCAAGTATGTAATAAATATTTCAAATTACAAATCGTCAGTAAAACAAATGAACCTCAGACTGATTTCCATCCTGGGATCAGCATTTTAAGTGCTATTTGTGAAAATAGGTAATAGCAAACCGATTTGATCCATCCAATTCTGCCATCTTTGTCTCCACAGTGCCATGACGAGGACACACTGAATTACGCTGCCCTGAACCTTAAGAAGCCAAAACCCAGGAGACAGAAGAAAGACGGGAATAATGACACTCTGTATTCTGACCTCCGCTACAGAGATTATGAATAAAGATGCTTCTCATTCATGTCAGTCACACAGAGTGTTCAGGGTGTAGCTTTAATAATGTTCAGAGGAGGGCAGGGGAGCCAGTGCTTCTGAGACTGAATCACGGGATTTTACGGAGCACCGGTGCTGAGTTTGGTGTCAGTGTGTTTGGGGCGCATTTTTACTGGAAGTGCAAATGTTCAAGCCAGACTGGGGGCTGAGGGAGGGGGAGAGGGGAGCCACAGAGATTATTTCTTCATGGCATGGGGGGGAATAAGCGGCTTTAATGTTGTGGAAAGGCTGAGTTGCTGCAATCAGTTCTTTGATGTCACACATGCTTACTTGTCTCCCTTGTGTACCATGCTGAATGGTTTGGGGCAAACGCACAGGGACTGATCGATTATATTAAACAGATGAAAGAAACTGAATGAAAATTTCAAGTGTTCTTAAATTACGTTTTTCATTTAATTGTGTGTTCTGGATGTATTTTTGAGTATATACATGTACCTGTATATGTACCTGTATATATACCTGTGTCGTTAATAACGATGTGGATAATTAAGAAAGAGGAGTTTTGTTTCTTGCTCCCTGTCTTGTTACTTGGCTCACAAACATACACACACATAGACACACACACAAACATACACAGACACACAAACACACACACACATAGACACACACACACACAAACACACATGCACACATGCACACACACACACTGCTACGGCTCTGTAAGAACACTACCATGCTCTTTTGTGTGAGTGGGGTGGGGGGTGTTAAATAAGATGAAAATGACAATGGCTGTACTTTTGTTATGTCAGTTGTGTTTCTATAGTCATTGTATCATATTCCACAAGCTTTTTATTCTACAAGATGTACAAGCCAGTCAGTGTATTCAGTGGGGTGTTCAGGAGTCATTAGGTTCTGAAAAATGTCTTGCATTTAAAACATAATGTACTTTTGAATACTTAAGTATTTTTAGATGCAAATACTCCAGTACTTTAACTGAAGTAAAAAATTAACTGAAAAACTTTGAGTATTATTTGACGAGGAGTATCTATACTTAACTCAAGTAGTGAAGTTGTGTACTTTGTCCACCTCTGTCCAAAAGTGACATACAGCTGTAAGCTGTTTGGGTTTGTTTGTCTGCTGAGTGCTTCTCTGCAGTGCTGCAGATGTTTCCACTGGTTAGATGCAGCTCAGGAAGACTGACCCACTGACTGCACTGTGCTGGACTCACTTTGCAAAGAGTAAAAACCACACAGACAGAACAATATCTGCTTCTTGTAAGACCCTGTTTCCTCTCTACCTCACCCAGGTCACGCTTTCAAGTATTCAGCCTAAGTTATTTTATCCAAACAAGCCACCATTATTATTCATGCAGCTGGACATTTGACTGGAGCACATGATTGCTACATATCACTACTGTACATGGAACGGAATGTACAGTTTTCACAACAGAACTTTAGAAAAGCAAAATTCTCATCAGTCCACATCTCTAACCACCACACATCCTAGGGCTCCCATTTATAATGGTACATTTTTGTTTTATTCACATTCTTTTTCATCACACAGATAAACACCATCCATTAATCTTACAGCATGTATCCTGGTCAGGGTGATGGGGACGACACCACCTATATCGAGTGTGATTTAAGGCCAAGACCTTAAAAGGGAGAGTCAAGACTGAGGCTTGTTACAAGAGCAGTGGGGCACAAAACAACAAACAACATCATTATGAATGTAAAAGAAATGGATGTATATATAAATATAGGGTAATAATAGAAACAAAAAATAAGAATATATTACATACAGAGGAATATTATAGGAATATTAAAATTAACTTATACACAATCCTTAACTTATACACAATCCTATTGCATGTAACATTATTGCTCATGTGCCAGATATTAGCCTCCCAAAGGAAGCTGCCACACAGGGCATAATGCACTGGCTCAATGCAACACTGCACATCAGTGAATAAGGAGGAACAATATTGCAGATCAGCAGCAGATAGAAACTGTATCAGAAGACAGTGAACAGGGGAAAAGTTCAATGAGCAGAGTGCAGATTATAAAGCCTGACTGCTGTGGGGCCCAATGACCTGCGGTACCGTTCTGTCACACGCCGGGTGTCTGAGTCTCTTACTGAAGGAGCTGCCCTTACGGGCCTCCATAGTCTGCTGGGGGGGTGAGAGGTGTCACATAAAATTGATGACAGCCTTGTTATCAGCCTGCTCTCATCCATCTACTCTACAGTGCCAAGGGACGCTCCTCCCTGATGATGAGAGGAGTCTAAGCATGTGGACATTTGGGATAATGTGAGTTCAGAACTGGATGGTCAGCTGTACGACTTCCAGTCTGTAGGCAGACTCATCACCTTCAGTTATGATGGCAAACACAGTAGTATCACCTGCAAAATTCAGGATCTTCACTGGAGCAGCAGTGATTTGTGTAGAAATTGAAGAGAAGAGGGAGAGCACAGAGCCTGGAGGAGCTCAGTGCTGAGGGTCAGCGTGTCTGATGTGTGCTGTAAGCATACAGATGTCCTGCATTTGTGGAACATTTTGTTTGTGCTGCTGTTTATATGTGTTGTTGACGCTGCAGTCAGTAATTTTCCACTAGCAGTCTCACCTCTGCATTTTACAGGAAGACTGACCGACTGAGAGCAGGGTGTTTGTGTCTCTCTTCTCAGTGAGCGAAAACCACACAACCATCAGGTCCTCAGCTCAGGCCCACTGCTTCACTAGAAAAACCACAAAGGGTATTTTTATCTAAAAGTGGGTGAGCAAGTGAGATGTTATTGACAGCATGAATTTGTCTACTAACATTTTAAATTCAAACCTAAAAAGCAGTATGTCCAGGATGTCAGTAATTACATTTAGTCAGTATGAACAATTTGGGTGCAATAATATAGAATAATGTAGAATTTTGCATAATTCAGTTAATACCAGTAAGATACCGATCATTAACACTATAAGGTCATGTTGCTGAATCTCATTGTTAAAGTTAAATGAATCTACGCATTTTTATACACACAAGACTGTGCTTAGTTCATCTTTCAGTCAAAATCACACAGTGAGGCAAATCTGACCATCTTAATTGTTTTTGCTTGTGTGGAATGGCATCCCATGCAGGCCTGTGCTCTGTGCTTCCTGGGACAGGTCCCACCCTCTCCAGACCCCGATGAGAATTAGTAGTCGCTGGATAAAAGATTGACAAAAGATAAAAATACAAAAGTCATTCTTGCTGTCTAACCTCTGATTACTGCATGACATTTCTGATTTCTGATAACTGATAAGTAGAAAATATGTTTAGTCTCTTGCTTGGTGGTAAGAAAAAAGGAGAACCACAAAGAGCACAGTCATTTTCAAGGTTATTTCTCACTGGTCAGTGTGAAAGGCTGCGTCATTAATATAACGCCGGGCTCAGCACAGTGACTGCACCTGCGCTGCACTGTAGAACACAAGCCAGGCTGCAGACCATCAGCCCTGAAAGTTAAAACAGGACTCGTATGTGTGTCATGTGGTGTTTAATAAAAATTTACAGGACAGAACATAGTGGATTCAGTTTCCTTTGCTCTTACACTCCCAGTCCAAAGTGTGGCCACGACTGCTGTCAATGCATCTGTCTCTTTTTTCACCTTAATTTTTCACCTGTGTTATTCACCTTAATATCAAAAGGCTCCAAAGCAGTACAGTAATGCAGAACAAATATTGTAACTAACAAGGAAGTGGGGAGGTAATGGACAGAAGTGTTGGTTTTTGGTAACTCCACTCCTCTGACCTCCACTGTAATTTTAGGTTCCTTGGAACAATATTGTAAACCAGTCATCACACATCACACACATAAAGTCGACACCAACCTTAAGTTTGACACTCAGATAAGGTTAGTTGTCAAGTCAAGCTTTTTACAATTGAGGCAGTTGGCCAAAATAAAGCCAATTCTTTCTAGGCAGCACTTTGAGACAGTAATCCACTCTTTTGTCACTACTAGTTTGGACCACTGTAACGCCCTCTATGTTGGGGTTAGAGGCTCCACTATTGTTCACCTCCAGAAGGTTCAAAATGCTGCCGCACATGGAAATATGAGCATGTCTCCCCCATTTTAGCCTCACTCCACTGGCTGCCCGTACATTTTAGGATTCATTTTAAAATTCTGTTATTTGCTTTTAAAGCCCTCAGTGGTCTTGCTCCATCTGACCTCTGTGAGCTGCTTCACCCTTACACCCCCACCCGCTCTCTCAGGTCAGCTGATCAGCTGTTCCTGACGGTTCCTAAGACTCAGCGTGAGCTTAGAGGGGATCGAGCCTTTGCAGTCGCAGCTCCTAAAATGTGGAATGACTTGCCTTTTCACATTAGAGAGGAATCCCCTCTGTCCGTTTTTAAATCTCTTCTAATCTCTTCTCCTTCACCTTTGACACATTGTGAGATGTTAATTTTAATAGTAAATCTTATTTTAATCTTAGCCTTTTCTTTATTAATTAATTGATTTTTTTAAATTTTTATTAATGGCCTTTTACTCACATTGAATGTTTTGGTTTTTATTAAATTTCTTTTACTTCGTTTTTAAGTGTGTGAATGTTTTTATTTATTCCTTTGTGCAGCACTTTGGTCCATAAGGTTGTTTAAAGTGCTTTTCAAATAAAGAGCTGGATTGGATTACATTGGAAGATGGCTCAACAAATCTCTTTCACAGAATGTAAAATTCGACAGAGGGCGCAAGGTGACATTCTGTCAGGGGCCCAGAATTTTTAGCTACACCTCTGTGTTACTGTGTTTTTTTTGTTCTAGCCATCAATAACTCTGGAGTTGCTATATCGCCACCTGGTGGTGAAAAGATCAGACAAAAATATGTACACATGTTACCAACAGTTTGAAATTGAAGTGCAGAGTTAACAGGTTTAATTAATCGTCCCCACGGATGCCAGTCATGAAATTTGAGAATTGCAAATTAAAACACAGGAAAAAATCAGGAACACTACAAGATAAAATATTTAGCAAACACTCAATGTGCATCCAGGGTGACAAGGGACAACTGGAGGATGATATGACAATCTGACAGTGACATTCACAGCACTTTATATGTTGCCAAAAACAGAAAAGGGGATTAAAATCAAGAATCAGAAATCATGTATGAGGGTGGGGCTGCTTGGTGGTGCAGTGATTAGCACTGTTACCTCCCACCACTGGGACTCAGGTTCGAGTCTCCGCCTGGGTCACATGTGTGGGGAGTTTGCATGTTCTCTCTTGCTAAATTGGCCGTAGGAGTGCATGTGTGTGTGAATGGTGTGTGAATGTGCCTTGCAATGAGCTGCCCCCCCGTCCTGGGTTGTTCCCTGCCTCGTGCACAGATCCTGCCAGGATAGGCTCTGGACCCCCCGCGACCCAGTAGCATAAGCGGTTTAGACAATGGATGGATGTATGAGGGTGAGTCACAATGACGACAGCTGCTCTGTTGACTTGGTCCCAGGAGTCGTCAGCGTTGGTCTGCCGGGGCCCCCGTCCTGTCTGTGGAAGCACCCGTCTTGTTGGCTGTTCTCTCTGCCTGGGCCCCCTCTCCTGCTGCCTCACGTTTGGGTTGAAGTGGCTCCCCAGTGCTTCTGTAAAGCTCTTTGTGTATCTTAGAAAAGGGCTGTATAAATGTAACATTCATTCATTTATTCAAGGTCCCAGCCAGAAGAGTGCAGTACTACACTGTCCCCCACAGCCTGAATCAGCTGGATGTTATAGGATTAAGACACTTCCTGCATTAGGCCATTTACCCTCAGTGTATTTCCATACCCTGACAGGATGGATGACAATACTATGGCCCTAATTTTCAATACACAGTTTTCACAGGAGTCTCACCCTCATCCACATTCTCTGCATTCCTTATCTCATGCTTCTTTGCCACCCGCATCTCCTCTGCCTGCTTTGTCTCATTTTCCCACAATTGAAACACCGTCCAATTTGTCTCTGTTTTAGTTCTACCACATTAGTCCCTGAGCAACCAGTCTGATCCCGTTCCTCTAATTTCAGACGCATCTGGCTTATCTGATTGGGACTGAAGCTGCTGTTACTAGGAAAACCACATTCGTCCCACTGGGGCAGGTCTGACACCGCGTCCTTCCCATATGTCTCCCATAATTGTTGTACAGAATTTCAGCTGGAGTTCTTTCCCAGAAGCAAGTAATTTCACTTTAGCACCTGTTCAGTAAAAGTCAAGTAGGTCTTTAATGTTATTTTTAACTTTACACAGTTGAGTATAGTACAGTTACAAAAGAAACTGTTTCCCTCGGACCAAGGTGCTACTTAAATTAACAGAAGACTAACACATACCAACCTAGCAACATACTGTATGGTGCATAATGAGCAAAAACTGTGCAAACATTGCAGGACAGTGCAAAAAGAGAGGACAACTGACACCAACGAGCACAAACAGCACAGTAAACCCAGTACTGAGAAGGCGCAGTTTGGTTGTCCAATGAGGTAGCAATAAAAATAAATAAAAGTAACTGTAAACATGGCGACAATAAGATAAAAAATAGTAGTTAAATAATAAAGTGTGTTAATGAGTGTATGTGTGTGTGGTATCAGATTAGTCCCTGAGAGTTCAGTAGTCTGACGGCATGGGGGATAAAGCTGTTTGAGTCTGGCTGTAAAGGCCCGAATGCTCCGGGACCTATTTCCAGAAGGCAGGAGGGTGAAACGATAATGTGAGGGGTGGGTGGGGTCATCCACAATGGTGGTGGCTTTGCGGATGCAGTGTGTGGTGTGAATATCTGTGATGGAGGGGAGAGATATGTTAGGGTTATCTTCTTCTGAAGATGCGCTGGAAACAAACCAGTCTCTGAACACAGAACAACGCAGACAGCTGTGATGACGTTTTACTTGCTGCAAGGTGTAGGGAATCCACTTGCAGAGTCTCCGCAGTTTCAGCAAAATGATGGTTTATTGAACAGCAAAAATAATACAATGTAATACAGTGTAGAGACACACCGGGTACTGAAAGGCAGCTCAGATACAAATTGAAGACAGTTCTTCACCCCCTTTATACCCAAAAAGGCCCTCCCCACCAAGGTGTTGTGTGTAGGTGTTGTGAGTGAATTTACATATAAAGAGTGACCCCCTGGAGTGTGAGGATCCTGAGACAGGGACGGGACAGGACAGGGTGGAGACTTTTATGATCATTGTAATTCAATTCTTATCACCTTATCTTATCCTTATCACCATAGTGGTGCCAACTGGAACCCCCATTCTCTCCCTGGCTTCCCCCATGATCATAAATTCCTAACATTGTCTGCATTCAAATGATCAACCAAGAACCTTGGGACATTTTTACCACTTTTCCTTACAAAGGGAAGCCCGGTCCTGACCTCGAGGTGTCAGCCTCTCAGTCGAACTCAGCCAACTTCGAAAGAGTAACTCCCCTCGCAGTGTCTTTTATTGAGGTACACAAACAGGATATGCAACTGACATTGAACATTGTTTGTCACCATATATGGGGTGGAAATATTCAAGCGACAGTTCTTGAGACGTGTTATTGCTCAATTAAGATCAAGCTGCGGCAGGGTGTTGTTTCTAAGCGTCTAGCAAAATGATGATAAAAAAAGTACATATTTCTCTAACACGATACTCCCAATGATTTTCTCACCTGTCATCACTATCTGTTGTAGGGACTTGTGATCTGAGGCGACACAGTTCTCAAAGCAGACCGTGATGCAGCTGCTCAGGGTGCTTTCAACAGTTCCCCAATAGAGTGTGAGAATGGGAGATGGGCTTTTCTGAGCTTCCGTGGAGAGTAGAGGTGCTGCTGTGCTTTCCTTACTATGGAGCTGATGTTGAAGGACCTGGTGAGATTCTCCGCCAGATGGACAACAAGGAATCTGGTACTCTCTACGATCTCCACAGATGAGCCATCGATGTGCAGCAGAGAGTGGTCACTCTGTGTTTTGTGTTCTTCTAACGTCAACAACCATCTCTTTGGTCAACATTCAGAGACAGGTTGTTGGCTCTGCAGCAGTCCGATAGTCATCACACTTCCTCTTTGTATGCTGAGTCACCGTTTTTATTGATGAGACCCACAACAGTCTTGTCATCTGCCTGATGTTGATGATGGAATTCGAAATGTGCATTGCTGCTCAGTTGTGAGTCATCGGAGTTAACAGCAGTGGGCTGAGCATAAAGTCCTGGGTTCCTGCTACAGCGTCTGAGCAGTTGCCTTCGTCGCCCATAGCTCCTGCGCAGCCCGAGCAGCCGCCTCCGCTGCCCCCTGCGGCCCCAGAGCCCGAGCAGCCGCCGCCTGCTTTGCCCGTAGCTCCTGAGCAGCCGCCTCCGCTGCCCCCTGCGGCCCCAGAGCCCACGCCCGAGGCGCTCCCTCCGCCTCAAATGACTGTGCCCCCTGGGGCTCTTGTTCCTGGCCCCACTCCTGTCCCTGACCCAGCTCCAGACTTTCCTGCCCTAGTCCCCGAGGAGGTCCCGGACAGTCTGACCACCGTGTGTGCCACGCCCCCTGATTATCCACGTGTGCTTCCCTGATCGTACCCAGCTGTGTCCGATTATTTTCAATCAGTCCTGTCTATTTGAGTTCATGTCTTACTAGAGTTCAGTGTCCGTCATTGAAGTCCGTCTGCGTGAGATGTTTCCTGCACCCCGTGTTCCTAATAAATCCCCGTATCCTGCCTGCCTTGCCTGTTTCCTGCCCGTCCGCCGCTCCCGTTAAATGGCGATCGTGACACAAGGCACACGCACATCAAGTACCAATGCAGCAAATACAGATGAACAATTTAGGAGGAATACTAGTCAAAGGAAGGAAGAAAAGCAGCCCACCCTATCTCATGGTCACGGACACAAACATCAGGGAGTGTTATGAAGAAGACATCACACTTAACACCATTGGTTTTATGCAGTGAATTACACCAGAGAGAGTTTTTACATTCTAGCTGTGTTACGTAACATTCCTCAGCCTTCAGGTTTTTTCCACACAATGCACGACATGCAGGGGTGCCAAACAAAACAGCGGAACTGCAGTGTAGCCAATTATTTGTTTCAGTAGTTTTAAGAAAACTAGAACATAAAATGTTTGTTTTACTTAGTCCACAAAAGAGTTTTTACCTATCTTAGTGTATTTTACATCACATACACTCTCGGTCCGTTGTGGAGTCCATCCCACTGTAGTTGGAGAATGCTGCCATCAGTCGCTTGGTGTAGCACTCGCAGGATTTACCAGGCTCCTGTTTAAACTGATGCATCATGCCCCAGTCCATGCGCAGGAGGACCAGTCTCTGAAGGGCTGTCGCATGGTGAGGCCTGTTCTGCCTGGGGTCCAGCAGGTCACTGGCAATGTCCTTCAACTCACAGTGGGCTTGCGTTCATAGTGGGGTACCGCAGGGTTCGATTTTAGGACCACTATTGTTCCTAATTTACATAAATGATATGGATACCAATATATACAGTAAACTGGTGAAATTTGCAGATGACACCAAGGTGGGTGGTGTAGCAGATACTGAATTAGTGGCTCAGCAGCTACAGCGGGATCTTGATTTAATTAGTGACTGGGCCGATACCTGGCAGATGAAATTTAACGTCGATAAATATAAGGTACTCCATCTAGGGAGCAGAAATATAAAGTACAGGTATTTCATGGGTGTCACTGAAATAAAGGTAGCTGATCATGAGAAAGACCTTGGTGTGTATGTTGATGCTTCCATGTCCCATTCTCGCCAGTGTGGGGAAGCAATAAAAAAGGCCAATAGGATGTTGGGGTATATCTCCAGGTGTGTGGAGTTTAAGTCAAGGGAGGTAATGCTAAGATTATACAATTCCTTGGTGAGACCTCACCTAGAATATTGTGTGCAGGTTTGGTCACCATATCTTAAAAAGGACATTGTGGCCTTAGAAAAGGTGCAGCGTAGGGCCACAAAAATGATTCCTGGTCTTAGAGGAATGTCATACGAGGAACGGTTACTTGAGCTAAATCTGTTCAGTCTCAAGCAAAGGAGATTGAGGGGGGACATGATCCAGGTATATAAGATTCTAACAGGTTTGGATGCTGTTCAACCAAATAGTTACTTCAGCATTAGTTTAAATACACGAACTCGTGGCCATAGGTGGAAATTAGCGGGAGAACATTTCAAGCTGGATTTAAGGAAGCACTTCTTTACGCAGCGTGTAGAGTATGGAATAGTCTTCCTGATAATGTAGTGCAAGCTGAATCCTTGGGTTCCTTTAAATCAGAGCTAGATAAGATTTTAACGACTCTGAGCTATTAGTTTAGTTCTCCCCAAGCGAGCTTGATGGGCCGAATGGCCTCGTCTCGTTTGTATAGTTCTTATGTTCTTATGTTCAACTCCTTCATCTACAGTGTCAGATGAGCAAACCTTATCTCCCCCTTGAGGATTTGGACATACCAACATAGGGGCAAGAATTTCTGCTACCTCGTCCTGCTGCCTGAGTGTTTCGCCACGGCACTTCTTCACCGAGAAGGAGGTAGAGTCGGGTGCTGAATGGTTATGATCCTCGTCTGCAGGGGGGAGAGGGGAAGGGGCAGGGGAACCACTGGCTACTCCTCCCTCGGTGGCATAAGGAGGAAGCTGCTGTTTGGGCAGCAATGCTTGGGCAGGAGCCACACAGTTTATTTCTGGGTATCTAATTAGCGGACACCATTAGGTCCCTTCAGGGGCTCCACAGACAAACTCATTGACAAAATAGAATTGTCACAGAAAAATTCTTTGTCACATGCTCAGTCGACATGGACTGTGTGCTATTTACATATTTTTGGCACAAACGAAATCTCATATGCATATCGATGTATCTTTCGCACAAGTGGACCTCCATCACTTTAAAGAGGGTAAACTCTGATCAGGAAATTTACGACGTCAGAATAAACGGATTTTTTAACAGAAGTAACTGACATGCCCTAATAAGGAAATGCATACAATCAGAATACAATATCTGTGGTTTTTAACAGTGGTAACAATCTGATAATGAAAGGAATCAGATCAACATTTCTATAGCATGTAACAGAGCTTGCTCCCCTCCAGAACTCATTGTTCCAGTAGTTATCTGAAATCATCTGCAGGAGCTATTCTTTTATTTGTATATTAAGCATAATTATTCATGAATATTATTGATTATGTTTATTTGTTTAATGTTTTTATTTATTCGTATTTATTGTTTATAATATAATGTTATATAGTATTGCAACACTTGAAACGAGAGGTACTTGCCTGCCTTAGTGATATTTACTATTGTCTAAGTGTATTCCCACCTGTAGGAGGCAGCAATGGTTGTTATTAAAGGTGCTGAGATTACGCGGCTCAGGGCTGAAGGTGCAAAGTGAAACAGTCATTGACCGTATTTGCCATGTGTGATGGTGTCTGCATATCGGCCCTTTTGCGCCAAACAAACCAGTTCAAAGTACTGTGTGTTAAAATATCATATGAATAAATCCTCTCAAGAACTAAACTCAATATCGTATCCTCATCATTCAACGCGTCTGACTTTTGCACCTCTTACCACAAGGCAGTGGATTACATGGGGAAATTACAAACAAGGAGAATTTAATCTGTTTTTCCTCTACATTGTCGTTATTCAGAATATTACAGACTATGAACAAAAACGGACAATGTAAGAAAATAAAAAAATGTGTATGACAGAAAGCTAGAGTATTTTTGCAATGGTGAGCACTAGCTGGTTTATGTACTAGCTCACACTCAAGAAACAGCATAAATGCTACTCATACACAGTTGGGGGGCAGGGGTCAGTCCTTGTGCCTGTAATGAGGTCACCAGTTGAAACTAACCCAGCCTCAGCACGTCTGTGGGTCCTTGAGCAAGGCCCTTAACCCCCAGCTCCCTGGGCGCCCCAACAGGTAGCTGCACTTCGCGGACAACTTACTCCACAAAGAGTAAGTTGAGGGAGACATAAAAAACACAATTTCCCCACGGGGATTAATAAAGTCCATCCATCTATGGAATATTATTTAGCACTATATAACGCAGAATATAAGAATTACGATTTTATAAAAAGTATGCCAAATATCCATGATATAATCATTACAATGTAAACATTATAATGTAATCAACACAATGGAACCAACTGAGTATGTATTTGCACCTTTTGTTAGTCTGAGTTTCTGTTAGCTACTTTGTTAGTCCTGAATCTATGAATATTCACATTTTTATCGCGTATATTTTATCACTATGTAAAAGGACAAATATATTATCAACCTTTTAGTGAGACAATGTGTAAACGGCTGAAACTACCAAGGTTTACTACTGAAGGAAGGGATTCACCTGAGTTCACCAAAAGTTCATGGCTGAGTATTTTTAAAAAACCAAGTGGAGCTGCTCGCGCCACTATTATGTTCAACCGAGAGGCCAAACGGTAAAAGAAATGACTGTCAAACTTATCACCTAGGGGTAAATATAAATCTATACAAATATCACCTGCATGCACATTACTTCTTTTACAATAACCAACTCCTGATCCATACTGTTAGTCGTGAAAAAAATAACTATTGTGTACATAGAGGCCCTGTGTAAAAAGATAACTGCCAAGGAAAAGATCAAAAACATTTATTTCAAGGATTCAAAGTTTTTATGGTCATGTACAGTGTAAAGTGCAGTTCTTATTTGATTAACTTGAATGTCTTCACAGACAAGACGATTAAACAAATAAAGCAGCGCAACATTACAGTAACTAACAACAAACAAAGCTCACGAGTACTATTACAATATTCATATCATTTATTTAAATTTAATTTTACCAAGTAAATTAATTGAAAAGCAGTTACCGCTTTACCTGCTTCTCGGGAGAAATAGCAGATATACAAACGTCATGTATGTAACTAAAATCTTAAGCCAATAAGGGCAAAGTTGTGTCGTAATGGAGGCGGATCCAGCCTGTGCAGCCTGCTAAGAGGTGCTGCCTGATGTGTCTTGCTCTCGCGGAGTTTTGGTACCATGTGACATGGTGACGTAATGCAACGGGCGATAAAAAATATAACCATGATGCATTGCGTCAGGACCAGAATGCATTGCTTTAAGCTAGCGCTGTATGTGGGTGCATGAAGTGGAAAGCACCCAATAATAAACATAACATTTTTTTAAAAATGTTTTCTTCACCGGTGCAGTGAATTTAAATAAAGAGCTATGATGGTGCTGCAAATGGCTTTGCATAGTAGTTAGTAGTAGCATTAGCCGCTGTGTGCGGCATTAGCTTTCTACAGTCCTTACAGATGGTTCGTGTTTTGTCTGTCTCCCTTTCGCCATTTATATTTTCCGCCGGGCACCCGAAATGCTGACACACAAAAGATTCAAAAGTGTCTGGGGTATCTACTATAGTAATTTAGTCAGATGCCGACATATTTACAGCAGCTCATTTGCAGCGCATTCGTGAAACGGCTTTTCGCTCCAACGAGAAATCTCGTCATGTTGTAATATCGCGAGATCTCGTGACACGCGTTTCACTCCCACTTCTTAGTAACAGTCATGATTTGATAAAGTGACAACCTGCGTAATAATTGGTAATACATAGAGTTTGCTATTGTTCAGGCTAGCAGACTGTTATGGCTTGAGGTTAATGGTGCCTGTTACTTGTGAATTTTCACATTTGCAGGGATCTTCTGCCTCGTGAACGTGAAACGGGTAATTATGCTAAAAGAAGAAAAAAGCAGAACTGCAATGTGTGTAAGGCTGGTGCTGATTTTTCAGTCTGAACACAGTAAAATTTATACAAATTACCTGTATTCAAACTTGTATTCTTTATATAGTTTGGTTAATTACTATTTAAAAGTTTTATCTGCGCTCCATTGTATAACTTATATTGGAGACTTGTATGTACTTTTCGATTGGAAATGGTTAGCTGTATACAGGGGCGCCGCTAAGGGGGGGAAAGTTGGGACAATTCTAAGGGCCCACGCCCTTTAGGGGCCCCCAGAGATCTGAATGGGTGTGATAGGGGGGCCCAACCTCATATTTTGTCATAGGGCCCAAAATTGCTAGCGGCGCCCCTGGCTGTATATACTTTGAATATTTTTATGATTAATTTCTTTGTTTATTTAATTTGGCAACAGATCTGCACTTTTAGCAGTATTGCTGTCAATTTTTGTGAAAGTTGTTACTAAATAAAACAAAAGAAGCAGACTTGTGTAAATCCTATATTGGTCGTGTATTCTTCCTGTAGCGTAGTGACAGCTTTTTGTACGGAAGCCGTGAACGGCTGTGCTTGCAAATATATTTTCTTCTGAATAATTAGAAGGATAAGCATATTTTGTCGCCACCGCGAGATAGTCATGCCATACACAGCTCTGCTCGTTTTTGTACTGTAACCGTGTTACTTAATTTGCGAATCCATGAATTTAACGTTGACATTAAGTCAACATTGACATTGACAACGTTGACATTAAGTGTTGCACCTATCTAGTGTTTTACCGTGAAGGGCATGTTATATCTTGTCTCTAAGTCGCACTATGGTCCAGGGGAATGCTATGTCATATTAGAACATGTGTCGATGATGTGGCAATATAAATATTTTAGAATACTGTCAGTTTTAGTTTCAGAAATCCATCATTTGAGAAAAAAGGCCAGTCACGACAAATATATATGGAATATAACAACAGAGGTTAGCTGTATTTGTTTAAGTGTAAAGATGCACATAGAAACATGCATGAGCTCATCTGAGAATAAACTGAATGCAATGAAGATTTGTGACTCCTGCTGGAAAATGCGAATAGTGGCAGGGTCTTCAAGCAGTACATTTGTCTGAGAGTCAGTTAATATTAGGAAAGGCACCGTTTTTTTTTCAATGGCGCTAATTATCAAGAAGGAAATGGAGTACCCCAGTACCTGGTTTACGGGCACTGGAAGCTCCAGTATCAGTCAGACTTTCATGTAAGTATATGTGTGTTTAATGACTTGTGCATGTTTCATCTTTACCAGGGGCAGAGGGGAAACTCAATAAATAGCCTTCTCTCACACTTCCAGGCCTGCAGAACTGAGCATGTCCCCTGGTTTTGTGCATATGTCTGTAGGCTTTGAGTTTTTCCTATGGGGGCTTCAATTTCCTCCCAGAGTACAAATACGTGCAGATCAGTTGCATTGGGGAGTCCATACTGTGATGCTGAGTGGGTGTAGGAGGAGATTGAGAGATGAAACTCCGGATGATTTACTCCCTCGGCTAACTAACCAGAACAGGATCGTACCAATACCAAAATGATAAGTTTATAAATGTTTTTCACTACCCTGATTCATTCAGTTATTTCTGTTTGTTAATTCCATCCCCCAAGCAAATACATAAATAAACAAACAAATATTCAGGGGGAATGTGTCATAGGTGATAGAATCAGTGGATGAATCTAAAGAAAAAAAGTAATGATTTCTTTCTCTCCAAAACACAATGCACAAAACTCTTAAGTTAGGTAAGACATTGAAATTTTATGACAGTAGCATGATGCAGAGGAACAACAGAAGGAAAAATCTAACTAAACCTGAGTCAACTAGGACTAATTACACTAAATTAAGTGGAACACACAAAATACCTAAAACAACTTAATAAACAAGCAAGAAATATTACATTTTATTAACTATACTGATGCCTGAGGGAAGTTCTTGTGCATAATGCAGCAAGTATATACAGCTGCAGAGACACTACACATAGTGCAAATAAATTAAAAAGTATACAGTACACACACTGATTCCTGAAAAATCTAAATACCATGGAATACTAATGAAATACTGATGATGATGATAATAATAGAAATAATAATGAATTAGTTTAGGGTATTATGCAATTGACATGTACAATTAAAAAAGAAATTGCACCAGACATTTCCTGTGGCAAAGAAGGGTTGCTTTGTGCCACATTACTCAAGTCAATTCACTTTATTTTGTATAGTACATTTTCATAGCCTTACATTGTCTCAAAGCACTTTACTTTGTCCCTGCCCAATTGTCCCAGTGAGCAAGATCTAGCCTGAAAAATTAGAAAGCGACATTGGCAAGGATAAACTCAGTCATAGTAAGAAACCTTTGGAGGAACCAGAGTGAAAGGGGGAGCCCATCCTCCACAGGTCAGAAGTCACGTTAACAAAGTCCTGATTTATATGGTTTATATGGTTCAATTAGTTAAGTCCGGATGTAAATACAGAATAACTGGCAGCAGGGCACACAGGAAAGACGTAAACAGGCAGGAGGGCAGGCAGGAGGGTGGCACAGGCAGGACGTAATGGGCAGGAGGGCGGGCAGGCAGGGCAGCACAGGCAGCCAGAACTGTTTTGCCACTGCAGTTTGTTTTACAATTTCATCTGCATTTGTTCCCCCAAGGTATAACAGCAGCTAATTTATGAACATGCTGCTTTTCAGAAAAGAAGTTTAATTTCCAGGAGCATGACCAGTGCATACATTTAGTGTTGATGGTTCTTTGTAAAATGGATGTTCTGTACTTTTATTGATCTGTCCATCCATCCATCCATCCATCCATCCATCCATCCATCCATTCATCCATTTTCTAACTACTTCTGATGAAGTTCCGGGTTATGAGGTATCCTGAAGCCCAGGCAATATGGGACAAACACACACATGCACACACATAGGGTATACCTATCCTTATGGGGCCCGCTCATTGACTTCTATTGGATAAATGCTAACGCTAACTATGACAATCTTAACCCCCACCCTGCCCTAACCATAACCATAAGTAACCAAGCAAAATAAAAGAGGTTTTGCATTTTTAGTTTTTCCACAGCAGTCACAGATTTTTATAAAATAGAGTTTTCCTGGTTTTCAGTTTCGTGGTCCCCATAAGGGAAAAAAAAAACAGGTATTTATCACGCTATGGGGTAGGATAGGTATACCCGCTCGCACACACACACACAGACATGCACACAAATGGATAGATCACCACAGTTACTATGGATGTCGATCCTGCAATAATGAGACAGAACTATCATACTTAACAGGATCATATCCCTAGTTCTACATATGCATAATTATATTTAAAAAAGATCCCACGCACCTAGCACATGAGATGTTTGAACTTCTGCCCTCTGGTAAACGTTACCGCAGTATGCATTGCAGAACAACCAGATTTAATAAGAGCTTCTAACCCCAAAGCCATCAGAATACTAAATGCTAATGAACATACGTTTATGTGAAACCCTACTCTCTCTTACTCTCTGTGCACTTTATTACCACAACTGGTATTAAGTTTACTTTTTATTTATACAGTATAGTGCAATAATATAATCACGATTTGTGTGTGAGTGTGCCCTGTGATGGGCTGCCCCCCATCCTGGATTGTTCCCTGCCTCGTGCCCATTCCACATTCCGGGATAGGTTCCGGACCACCCGCGACCCAGTAGGATAAGCAGTTTGGAAAATGGATGGATGGATATAACTAACATAAGACAGACATTACACCTAACAAACAATAAACACGAAATAAAGGAGTGGATACAAAAAAAATGTAATGCAATGACCAGATTTAACACCTGGATTATGTCCCCCCTTAGTCTCCTTTGCTCGAGGCTAAACAGATTCAGCTCAGCTAACCTCTCCTCATTAAACATTCCTCTAAGACCAGGAATCATTCTCCCAGCCAAGCAAGCCTGAGTCCGGCTTCCACTCCCCCGATCCCCAGCAATGTTAACTTGGAAGGGCGTATTCTGTATGCACAACTGAGACAACCCAGGTGGAGCTTATCGGCTGGCAAAATTGCCTTCAGGTATCACCCACCCTAGTGAGAGTCCAAGCTAGGGCCGTTCTCAGAACTCACCCTAAACGAAGTCCTGCTCAAAAGTTGTAATGACCGCCTGAGGTACCTGTCAGCCTTGCCCGTAATGAGTCAGTGGGTGTAGCCGGGCTGACACGCTTTTGGGCATCCAATTGCTGAGAACTCCCCTTCGGTTCTGACAAACTGTACGATCACAAGCAGTGACAGCAGAGCCACAGACAAGCTCAACCAACAGAGAGCGAATGGTAAGCACCCAGCACCCGAAGGGCTCAACTGATCACATCCAAACGACTTCCTGATGGGATTGTGTACGTAACTGGTTTACTGTTGTTAATAGTGGTTGAACTTCTATGCAAGTCCCCTTGTTGGGGGAGATGGAATGAATGAAAGCATAAGGTGAAATAAAACCTAAAATAAATCAAAAAGGTTAAACGGGAATCAAACCAAATGAATTGTGTTTCTTATTCAATTGTAAACATCAATTAGTTATGCAACAATAACCTAATTGGATGTTAATGTATTGTGATCAAACTGATTTAGTCTGTGAAGTTGATTCCTGCTTTCAGGCAAGAACCTGTGTGTCCAATTATGCGTGTTGTATCACCGCAGTTGACCACCAGAGACCCAACTCAGATGTTGTTAACCTACTATGGCGGACCACTAGAGGTGCAATTTCAATGGAGTGGCACTGCTATGGCTTGCCACTAGAAGCGCAATTTCAAAATTGAGTGGTAGTTCTATGCCTGACCACTAGAAGCGCAATTTCGAAATGGAGTGGTAGTTCTATGCCTGACCACCGGGGGCGCAATATCGAAATGGAGTTGTAGTTCTATGCCTGACCACTGGAGGCGCGATTTTGAAATGGAGTGGTAGTTCTATGCCTGACCACTGGAGGCGCAATTTCGAACTGGAGTGGTAGTTCTATGCCTGACCACCGGGGGCGCAATATCGAAATGGAGTGGTACTTCTATGCCTGACCACCGGGGGCGCAATATCGAAATGGAGTGGTAGTTCTATGCCTGACCACCGGGGGTGCAATTTCGAAATGGAGTGGTAGTTCTATGCCTGACCACTAGAGGCACGATTTCGAAATGGAATAGTAGTTCTATGCCTGACCACTAGAGGCGCGATTTCGAAATGGAGTAGTAGTTCTATGGCTTGTCACTAGAAGCGCAATTTCAAAATTGAGTGGTAGTTCTATGCCTGACGACTAGAAGCGCAATTTCGAAATGGAGTGGTAGTTCTATGCCTGACCACTAGAGGCGCGATTTCGAAATGGAGTAGTACTTCTATGGCTTGCCACTAGAAGCGCAATTTCAAAATTGAGTGGTAGTTCTATGCCTGACCACTAGAAGCCCAATTTCGAAATGGAGTGGTAGTTCTATGCCTGACCACCGGGGGCGCAATATCGAAATGGAGTGGTAGTTCTATGCCTGACCACTAGAGGCGCGATTTCGAAATGGAGTGGTAGTTCTATGCCTGACCACTAGAGGCGCAATTTCGAACTGGAGTGGTAGTTCTATGCCTGACCACCGGGGGCGCAATATCGAAATGGAGTGGTAGTTCTATGCCTGACCACCGGGGGCGCAATATCAAAATGGAGTGGTAGTTCTATGCCTGGCCACTAGAGGCGCAATATCGAAATTGAGTGGTAGTTCTATGCCGGGCCACTAGAGGCGCAATTTCGAAATGGAGTGGTAGTTCTATGCCTGACCACTAGAGGCACGATTTCGAAATGGAATAGTAGTTCTATGCCTGACCACTAGAGGCGCGATTTCGAAATGGAGTAGTAGTTCTATGGCTTGTCACTAGAAGCGCAATTTCAAAATTGAGTGGTAGTTCTATGCCTGACCACTAGAAGCGCAATTTCGAAATGAAGTGGTAGTTCTATGCCTGACCACCGGGGGCGCAATATCGAAATGGAGTGGTAGTTCTATGCCTGACCACTAGAGGCGCGATTTCGAAATGGAGTAGTACTTCTATGGCTTGCCACTAGAAGCGCAATTTCAAAATTGAGTGGTAGTTCTATGCCTGACCACTAGAAGCCCAATTTCGAAATGGAGTGGTAGTTCTATGCCTGACCACCGGGGGCGCAATATCGAAATGGAGTGGTAGTTCTATGCCTGACCACTAGAAGCGCGATTTCGAAATGGAGTGGTAGTTCTATGCCTGACCACTAGAGGCGCAATTTCGAACTGGAGTGGTAGTTCTATGCCTGACCACCGGGGGCGCAATATCGAAATGGAGTGGTAGTTCTATGCCTGACCACCGGGGGCGCAATATCAAAATGGAGTGGTAGTTCTATGCCTGGCCACTAGAGGCGCAATATCGAAATTGAGTGGTAGTTCTATGCCTGGCCACTAGAGGCGCAATTTCGAAATGGAGTGGTAGTTCTATGCCTGACCACTAGAGGTAACCAAAGATATAGCTAGGCGGTTGCCGACGCTAGATGAGTGACACACACATTTAATGCATGCGCATGCTGCTTGTGGCCTTCTTCTGTGCCTTGCACAGTATAAAACCCCTTAAAACAATTACTGAAGCGAGACGGCGCACGCGTTACGGCGACAGATTTAAATTGTGAGTGCACTATATCTCGTCGCAAATGGTGCTTAACCACGGCGGGTCTCAAGCACAGGAGACTCCCAATTTCTAAATGACACACACTTGGCTCACAGCGCAAAGTTGTGTTAAACTTGCTTTGTCTAAAGCAGGCACACACATACGAGTATGATCCTGATAGGTAACTAAGCTATCGGTCTTATGTCCAAGCGCAACATAATTTAGGTTAGAACCTCATAACAAGTATTCCCGTTCGCTAATAGAGAGATCTCTCCCAGGATATATAGAAACGGAGACACTCGTCCGAATTGAACCTGGAAACAAAGCGCTACATCTGAGAATCTCGTCAGACATAGGGTTAAAGTTTACTGCAGTTTAATACGAAAGAACTACAATGAAATCACCGAAAATAAAACAAAATAATATAACTACTAATAATAGAAATAAAAATAACTATAATAAGCCCATATGATCCCGCTTAAATGCCTTCAGATTGCCATGAGTGCGACTTTTGCAACCAGTTGACAGTAGCGCTTCTTCACTGCACGTTCGGTCATAAAAAGTTTAAATTGTGTGCTCAGAATAAGTTTAAACCTTGTGCCTTGTGATTATTAACCAATTTTTATGCTGAATGGTCGGCTCAAACTCAATTGCGAAACACCGTGAGTCTGTTAATGTGTGACTTAAATGGAACTCATTAATAACCAGTATCACGTAATAACCTGGGTTAGAATAGAAGGCTTGTCCAACGAGCTGCGTCACCAGGTAATGTAAACGATCGGTAGCGAAGCTCCCCTCACGGCCAATGAGAGAGAGTCTCGCGATATTTCAGGCGACTTTGAGGTTTCAGAGCGTAGATCGCACAGGCAGGGATTCTTGTGAGCACTCAATGAACGGAGGCTGAAGTTGTGTAAAAGACATGCATTTATTCCTATAACTAACATAAGACAGACATTACACCTAACAAACAATAAACACGAAATAACGGAGTGGACACAAACAATGTAATCATGAAAATGCAATGACCAGATTTAAAATGAGTAACCTTAAAAGGGAAAATACTGTTCTGCAAAGCAAGCAATTTGTGGAAATACTGTCCTAAAGTAATATAGCAGGTGAATAGGAGTTTAGGTTGTTATAAATGAAAGGAAGTTTGTTTACTTGGTTGCAGAGTGGGGGGGGGGGGGTCTTGGCAGTTGGTTGCGGAGGCTGATGAGCTGATGGGTGATGGCACTCAGGGAGGCGCGGTGTTTGCAGCGGTTGTTGGAGTGGAGCCCCTCTGATTCCCTCTCCTGGTGAAGCTTGGGCTTGGTTGCAGTTCTCTGTCCAGCTGGGTCTTCACTGATAGGCTTCAGGAGGGCTTCTTGTGGGCTTCTCTTCTCTTGGGCTGATGTTCTCTGCCTCTCTTCGTGCTGATGGTCTTTTGTTTTCTCCTCCCTTCTGTTTCTCCTCTCCTGGCTTTGTTCTGAGGTGCCAGGTTTTATAGTGTAAAGTTCGTGAATAGGAGTGACCAGGAATTCGACTCCTGGACCAATGGCTGACCATCCATTTGGCGGGCTTTCGGAAGGGGGTCTGTATCAGTCCTTTTGAGATTTATGACCAGAGTGATTTCCCTTGTATTGATGATTTTCGTTAGGCTGGTGTAACTTTTGATATATTCACTTTCGTGGTAACCACTGACCAGATTTGGAAACTGGAGTGATTTTCCATCGGTTTGATACCAAACATGCCATAGCAGCCTAGCGGTTCACACCTCATACCATCTGTAATGATTAATTAATGATTACTTATATTATGTCGTTATGTTATATTACTCACACCTTATTTTATGCCTCACAATCTATATAATTGTAAATATACTGTGTAGCTGCTGGCGCGTTCCAAACTAAATCTCATTGTACTTACAATGTCAATAAAAACATCCATCCATCCATCTAGGCAGGCCAGTGTCGCCTCCATCCTTCCTGAAGTCAGTGATTCCTTTGTCTTTGTGCTGTTTAGTGCCAAATTGTTTGCTGAACTCCAACCTATCAGTTTCTGGACCTCATCTCTGTAAGCTGACTCATAAGAACCAAAGAGATTTACAAATGAGAGGAGGCCATTCGGCCCATCAAGCTCCTTTGAGGAGAACTTAGCTAATAGCTCAAAAATCTTATCTAGCTCTGATTTAAAAGAACCCAGGGTTTTAGCTTGTGTTACAATAACAGGAAGACTATTCCATACTCTAACTACACGCTGTGTACAGAAATGCTTCATCAAATTCGTTTTAAAATGTTCTCCAGCTAATTTCCACTTATGGCCACGAGTTCTGGTATTTAAACTAACATTGAAATAGCCATTTGGCTGAACAGCATCCAGACCTGTTAGAATCTTAAACACCTGGATTATGTCCCCCCTTAGTCTCCTTTGCTCGAGGCTAAACAGATTCAGCTCAGCTAACCTCTCCTCATTAGACATTCCTCTAAGACCAGGAATCATTCTCGTTGCCCTACGTTGCACCTTTTCCAAGGCAGCAATGTCCTTCTTAAGGTATGGTAACCAAACCCGCACACAATATTCTAGGTGGGGTCTTACCAAGGAATTATATTATCGTAGCATCACTTGCCTTGTCTTAAACTCCACACACCTAGAGATGCAATGTGCCTTCTCGCGTGGTGTTCCTGCAGAGGGAGTCTGTGAGTGCTGGAGATTGGGGGAGGGGGCAGTGTGGCTATGTCTGCTCTGTGTTCCTCCAGACGAGCAAAGAAGCTGTTTAGCTCCTTTGCTAAAAGGGCGTTGCTGTTAACAGTGACGGTGTTGTTGCCTTTGAAGTTTGTAATGTGTTGTATTCCCTGCCACACCCACTGTGGGTTGTTGTATGTGAAGTAGACCTCTATTTTCTGTTTCTCTGCCTGCCTGGCAACCTTGATGCCCCTATTCAGGTTAGCTCTGGCTGCACTCTGTGTTCTTGACTGCGCTGTCTTGTCCTGTAGTATTGTATTGTTGCTCTTGTGTTTATCTTGCACTTTCTCCCTCTGTTTGTGCTCCTTTCACTCTGTATAGTTCTATCTTGCCCGCACTTGTGTCATCTTGTGTTGTTTCTGTTTTTCTTCTTTGTGTTGCACCGTGGTCCAGGAGGAACAATGTTTCCTTTCACTGTGTACTGTGTATATTGCTGAAATAACAATAAACCCACTTGACCACCTGCCTCAATTCATCCTGAAGAGTTTTCCAATGTTGTTCAAAGGTCTGTTTGTTTCGAGTGAAGGACACGCCCCTGGACGTGCTGGATAAGGGGACCACAGATCAGTGTCCTCAGTCCTGCTTCTCCCTTCAAAGCTGAGAGGAAGATGACCCGCCTGCTGCTTCTGGTTTTGGCTTATGGAGCTCTGCTTATCTCCACAGAGGCCCAGCAAGATTACCACAGTCTCCCTGCACTCACAAGACGGCCATTAAACTCGCAGTCGAAAATGCTCATCAAGGAACCCGTCAGCACATGAATTTCTATAACATCCAGGGCCGTCCGAAGGTAACTGCTGAGAAAGTGTTTACAAAAGTGTGAAACTTTCATCATCTGCAAGCTGAACTAATGAGTATCACATTGATTTTGATGTTTTAATTTCAATGCATATGATGCTTAATGTCTCTTCACAATGAAAGTGATGGTTGTATATCTCAGCCCTGGTCAATTTTACCTTCTCACAGTTTCTCTCTGAATCTGCTGCAGTCAAGTCTGTGACAGTTTGCCATTTTTTGGGTGATTATTGTTTGTTATATTGCCTTTAAAACAGTTGTAGGCAATTTTGTATATAACGTGTTTATGTGATTTAGATCAGCAGTGAATACATTGACATTGAGATTCTCTTGAGAGCAACAAAATGTCCAAAGTCAACTGCAACAGACCATCGGGCTGACTGTATTTTCATGGACAAGAGGGTAAGTAAAGAGTCACTGTGACTGTGAGCATTGGACATATCAGTTAGCAAATTAATTTAGGTTCATGTTAACTTTTTTGATGCCCTGCGGGGGAAAGTTAGCCAACAATAAAGTAACAAATACATAGGTGGCCTCAAAGAGCCAGTTCCTTCACCTTATTCTCAAATTTTAGTAGGTTTACAGGCTTAAAGGCTGGATTACCAGGCAGAAGCAAATGCTAATCATCTGAGGGGTGACCTGTAGATTATGCTTCGAGCTATGAACCCTAGCTGGCCTTATTTAAAGACCTGTGGGCTGTACTACAAAGCGGGTTTTACATACCCAGAGTTAACTCAATCGAGCCAGGTTAACTAAAACTCATTGTTGAAATCAGCCTTAAATGGCAGTGTGGTGTTTTGTGGTGAAAGGGCAGGACTTAACTCTTGTTTTAATTAGAAAGCCAGTAATTAAACCTGGTCAGAGCAGGGTAGATGTGCAGTGTGAATTACCCTTTAAATTTACCTCTTTAAATAGTGAACTACAGGACCACTTAGCTTGATCGGAGGACAGTATTTTAATACAGAGCAGTGTTCAGTTAAACGGGATTTGTTGTTCATACTTTTAGATGAACTTGCTTTGTATAATATAGCCTTATGGTGACCCTGCTTTGGAAGCTCTTTCCTCTAAAATTGTTCTGTGTCATTAAACCCTGCACTCCAGCAGCTCTGCCTTAAATCATTAGATATATCTTTACTACACCTTCTCTCACTGTATTTATTGCCCACCACTCTTTAAATACTGTTTTTGTGTGTCTGTGTGTTTTTGCAGCCATTCATTAACTGTAGAGTTTGCAGCAGACGGTCTGGTAATGATCTTACACATCCATCAAATGACTGTGTACCAAACAAGAAAGTGGATGAAGTAAGTGTAGAGAGTCTTAGCATTATGGAAATGTAACAGGTGTGTGAATTGTGTCTAAACATGTGGTTAAACTTTGATTGTGTTTGTACATGCAAAAATTTGATCAGAGTACTGTTTATTAATGACAATGTTACTTTTAATCTGAACAACAGTGGCAGCACCAAGGAAAAGCTTGGGGGGGGGGGCTCTAGCTCCTCCTCCAATGACCATAGTACCCCCACAGCACCCCCAAAATATTGGTTTCATTTTTTCTTTAACTATCTGTAAAATCTGTATATTGTGTAAGACATTTTTGCGGTTTTTACAGCATACTTGTAGTGTATTTTTTCTTCAAAGTACACATAGAGGCTCTGTGAGCTAGACGTTAGAATTTCATATTTTATCCTATTTTATCCATGCTGTAGCTTATCGTGCTGTGTGCTTCTATACACCATCTACATAAGCTGAAAAGCTAAAGCACCCGGTCTAAATAATCTCACTCCCCTATAGCACCTGTAGCATTAAGTCACTGGCGCTGCCACTGCTGAATAAACGACTCCAATCTGACTAAACCGCTTAACTTTTCCTCCCCATGTTACATTTCAGGACAAACGACGTAATATGTGTCCTTCTGATAAACCTCTTCTCAGACCTAAAACTGCCTTGGCTTCCAAGGACACTAAAGAAGCTGAAGGAGACCGTCTGACTGTTTCTGATGGCTGATGGTCCTGCAATGTGGACCAGAGGAGGAAACTGGGAGGGAAAATGCTTTGCTTTATATCATGCCCACCCAAAGCCCCCAGTGAGTAAGCCATAGGCGCCGATAGGATGGAAAAACTCCCAAGAAGGAAGAAACCTTGGGAGGGACCAAACTCAAAGGGGGAGCCCATCCTCCTGGGGCCGGCAAAGTGTAGGTGCAGGATCACAAAAAAACTTGACGAGAGAAACGAGAGAATTCGACTGTCCCTCACAAAAACTGTAAAGTTTTAGTGGCTAAATTGCTTTTTCTATGCCTTTTCAAACAGGAGGAGATTTGTTTGGCTATACGTAGAAATTTTCTATACAATTTAGACAGCACAGAATCATTAACCTACTTTAATGCATTTATTAATACAACCACATATTTCACACATTTTGACATCAGTCATGCAGTGAAGATACAGTCTCTTTATTTCTTGACGCCAACCCTCCCCATTAATCCGGGCTTGGGACCGACACCTAGTTGAGCTGGCTTTCTCCCTTAAGTGGCTGGGTTAGGCTAAACTATGCACATATTTATGAAGACTACTATAAATTTATAAAGACCTCCCTAAATATGTAGTCTAACAAAACGCAGTTTAAAGAAGGTAGCCTACCTGGTAAACAAAGAAATTAAAAGGCCCACAGCATATAATCGGGCTATATCCAAGCAGTTTTTAAGAACGTAACCTACATGGCGAAATTGAATTACTTTCTGGACCAACAAACGCAACCAGACATGAACATTATGCACCTTCCTAGTCTTGATGTATGTCGTCATACAGATGAGGACGTTAAGGCAGCCTTTAGGTCCGACCCATCATGCACTGCAGTTTTTTGCAAATTCCTCAGATGGAAAACCATTAAATACCTCTTCTATTACCTTATATTACCTTATATTCATGTAATAAATATACAAATATCAATTAGTTGGAAATCAGCCAGACAGACGTAATTACTACAAATGGTTTCCACTGTATTTGTGACTCTGAGTGCCGCAGGCTTGGATGCAGTGCCGCACCATTTTGGGCATGCACTGGCATGCACTGGCCAATCATGTAGCACTTCTCTCATAAATATTAATGAGACATCACCTACCACCCTGCAAAAAAGAAATTTGCCGCTCGTCCCCCTGCACATGAACCAACATGGCTGTCTCAACCAGCGGAGCTCCGGAGCCTCTGGAGAAACACGCGGCAAAAAAGGCTCGCATACGGTCTTCCAGAGTTTGGGAATACTTCAGTCATGACACCTTTTCTGCGCCTCTACTGTAGCTGGCGTTAATGACGCTGTTTCAGCCATTTTATATTTTCTGTTTACTTATTCTGTCATGTAAGACTGAGACAAATTATCGTTTACGACTATTCTTACACACTGTAGCCTGACTTGCTGACTTAAGTAAGCTTAACTATAAGCTACCTTTGCTAGTGTTTGTGAATAACATGTTTCTCTAGTTATGAAATTATTCCATGTTTTAGCATCTGTTTCAACATTAAAGTCAAATTGGTATATTGAAATATGTAAAAACTATTGAACTATTAGCTTAAGTCTAACATAGAAAATCCTACTGAATCTCTTAAGATTTTCCTTTTTTGTTAATGCACTAATGTTTAAGAAGTGTCTTAAATTGAATTTCAGATTTGTGTGTGGGTGGGAGTGGGTGAATTGTATTAAATTCATACATTCATTCTTTTGGCTCAGACATTACTGACCTAAAACAAATTGAGGCATTGGGTAAGTGCTTAAATTAGCTACTAAATGGCAAAAAATATTCTAAATATCACATTTTCCATTCTTCGGTATAATTTTAATGAATCACCTATGCTGCCAAACATTAACGCATAGATTGTCACAACACTCTATGTTTTAGTTCTTCTTTATGTGTATAGGACGGTGTGATGGTTCTGGTGGTGGGTGTGGCCGACGCTGCTCGCGATGTTTGGCTATGCTGCAGTCCCAGGGACCAAGTTGGAACACATTTCCACCTTCAAGCTTAGGTGGAAAAACGGCACCGAGACCCAGCAGCAGGACAACTTCTTGTCCAGACAACCAGCCCTGCTTCATCATTGAAGTAAGCCCTGTGAACAGGAGCGAGATGTACTTCTGCAGTGGATGTTATAGCGGAAAGAACATCCCCATCCTCACGTCTGCCGGAGTGCCCCCTCAAGTGGGTGTGTGACTTAACTCGATGGATGAATTGGACAGAATGTACTGTTACTAGAGGTCGACCGATATGGGTTTTTCAAGTCAAGGGTCAGGCGATGGCCGATATATGCTGCTGATTTTTTTTGGCCGATAATTGGACGTTTTCCCCTCTATTTGCATGGTAAAATATCACACTAATAATAACAAACGATACACAAAATTTCTCAATTTAGCATTTATTGAATACTCAACTTGGAAACAATAACACATTTATAAACAATAAAAATAGCAGCATCAGAATCTCTGTTAGTGCACAATATAGCAGCAAACTCCTCATGTTTGACGGAAGGAAATTTGTAAACAATACAAAAAGGAATAAGCATGTTATCTTTAGTTGTAATCCCACTTCCAGTCCCTGAGTCTTACTCACCACACTCATACTTCACAGCAAACAGACAGCAGTTAATTAACCAGAAGAGAAAAATGCAAAAACACAACAGAACTTGTAAATAATAACAAACTAATAGACAATAAAAATAGCAGCATCAGAATCTCTATTAGTGCCAAATATAGCAGCAAACTCCTCATGTCTGACGGAAGGAAAATTTGTAAATACACAAAGGAATGAGCACATCTTCAGTTTTAATCCCATTTCCAGTCCCTGAGTCTTCCTCATCCCACAAGCAGGCAAGGCATGTCACCCCGGTTGTGTGACACTTATTTTATATAATAAAATAAGTGCCCCCTGCGGCCCCAGAGCCCGAGCAGCCGTCTCCGCTGCCTGCAGCTACCGCGCCCACGTCCGAGGCGCTTTCCCTGCCTGCAGCTCCCGGGCAGGCGCCCCCTCTGCAGCCTGCAGCTCCAGTCCCTGGCCCCACTCCAGTCCCTTCTCCCCCTGTGACTCTGGTACCCTCACCCCGACGAGCCCGACCCCGGCCGCAGGTCCTTATGTCTGTGTCCCATAAGGGGAGAGGACACAGACGCACGGCTGGGGTCCCACCCGCCCAGCCCCCTGGCTCGCCCTCCCTCGCCGGCGCTAGGGCTTGGTCGGCACCTGCGGGTCCTGGCCCTCCGGGTCGGCTGTCGTCTGCGGGTCCCCCTCCGCGGCCTCGTCGCCCTGCCTCGGTCCCTCCTCCGGCGTCTTATCGGTTGCCTGCGGGCCCCCCGACGGCGGCTCCTCATTCGCCTGCTGGTCCTCCCGCTCTGGCGTGTCGGAGGACGTCGCCGTCTGCTGCGGCTCCCCCTCTCTCCTTGCCCTCGCCAGGGTCCCTTCCAGCTCCTTCGTCCCCTTCCCTGGTCTCCCCTCCGACTCCCTCCTTCGTCCCTGCGTCTGTCCCTCACCCCGTCTCCTCGGCCCCTCCGGCTCCGGCCTCCCGGCCGCCTGCAGCCCTTCCGGCTGCCTCCCGTCGCCCGCTGGGTCTCCCTCGGGCTCCTCTTGGTTCCCCCTCCTTCTCTCCCTGGCCTCCCGTCTTTGTCCCTCCTGCCTCTGCTCCCCCTCGCTTTGTTCCTCCTGTCTCTGTCCCTCCTCTCTTTGTCCCTCGTCCCTCTGGCTTCTGCTCCTCTTTCCCCGATGTTCCCTTCGTTCACTCCCGGTCCTTTTGTCCTGCCTGTTCCCTCCGTGTCCCCCTTTCTGATCTGTTTCTCTGCCTTTCCTGTCTTATGTCAAGTCTTGTCCTGGCTCCTTCCCCTGTGCCAGTTCTGTCTGTCCGTTCTGTTCCCTGTCCCTCATTAATGAGGTTTTATATAGATATACATATATGCCCGGCTTGTCCGCTCCTCGTGTGTGCCACGCCCCCTGATTACCCACGTGTGCTTCCCTGATCGTCTCCTGCTTTGCCCGATTACTTTGATTAGTCATGACCTATTTTAAGTCCTGGTCTTACCTGTTTGCCCTGTCCGTCATTGTAGTTTGTCAATGCCTGCGTTCCGTCCTGCTCTACCCGCTCCGTTTCCCCGATTAAAGACCCGTTTTCACAAACACAAAAAAAACTATATGTATACATATACATACACTGAACAAAAATATAAACGCAACACTTTTGTTTTTGCTCCCATTTTTCATGAGATGGACTTAAAGATCTACAATTCATTCCAGATACACAATATTACCATTTCTCTCAAACATTTCTCACAAATCAGTCTAAATGTGTGATAGTGAGCACTTCTGCTTTGCTGAGATAATCCATCCCACCTCACAGGTGTGCCACATCAAGATGCTGATCTGACATCATGGGTAGTGCACAGGTGTACCTTATACTGCCCACAATAAAAGGCCACCCTGGAATGTGCAGTTTTGTCTCACAGCAAAATGCCACAGATGCCACAAGCATTGAGGGAGCGTGCAATTGGCATGCTGACAGCAGGAATGTCAACCAGATCTGTTGCTCGTGCATTGAATGTTCATTTCTCAACCATAAGCCGTCTCCAAAGGCGTTTCAGAGAATATGGCAGTACATCCAACCGGCCTCACAACCGCAGACCACGTGTAACCACACCAGCCCAGGACCTCCACATCCAGCAGGTTCACCTCCAAGATCGTCTGAGACCAGCCACTCAGACAGATGATGCACGGCCCCATGTTGCAAGGATCTGTACACAGTTCTTGGAAGCTGAAAATGTCCCAGTTCTTGCATGGCCAGCATACTCACCGGACATGTCACCCGTTGAGCATGTTTGGGATGTGCTTGACCGGCGTATACGACAGCGTGTACCAGTTCCCACTAATATCCAACAACTTCGCACAGCCATTGAAGAGGAGTGGACCAACATTCCACAGGCCACAATTGACAATCTGATAAACTCTATGCGAAGAAGATGTGTTGCATTGTATGAGGCAAATGGTGGTCACACCAGATACTGACCGGTTCTGAGTCCCCAGACCCCCAATAAAGCAAAAAACTGCACATTCCAGGGTGGCCTTTTATTGTGGGCAGTATAAGGTACACCTGTGCACTACCCATGATGTCAGATCAGCATCTTGATGTGGCACACCTGTGAGGTGGGATGGATTATCTCAGCAAAGCAGAAGTGCTCACTATCACACATTTAGACTGATTTGTGAGAAATGTTTGAGAGAAATGGTAATATTGTGTATCTGGAATGAATTGTAGGTCTTTAAGTCCATCTCATGAAAAATGGGAGCAGAAACAAGAGTGTTGCGTTTATATTTTTGTTCAGTATATATATTTATGGGTGTATCGAGACTAGATGGTCAGTATGGATAACTAAGGTGCACTAAAACTGGGTGAGCAGGCAAGGCATGTCACCCAGGTTGTGTGACAATTATTTTATATAAATGTATATATGTATATATATATTCCATCCACCATCCCTCCTTTACGGAGAACTGCGTTATTTTTATTGTCCATTACGAAAAAAATAAAAAAACTATATATATATATATATATATATACATATATATTTATGGGTGTATCGAGACTAGTTGGTCATTATGGATAACTAAGTTGCACTAAAATTGGGTGAGCAGGCAAGGCATGTCACCCAGGTTGTGTGACAATTATTTTATATATATGTATGTATATATTCCATCCACCATCCCTCCTTTACGGAGAACTGCGTTATTTTTCTTTTCTATTGCTAATAAAAAAACTATATATATGTACATATATATATATATATATATATGGGTGTATCGAGACTAGATGGTCAGTATGGATAACTAAGGTGCACTAAAATTGGGTGAGCAGGCAAGGCATGTCACCCAGGTTGTGTGACAATAATTTTATATATATGTATATATATATTCCATCCACTATCCCTCCTTTATGGAGAACTGCGTTATTTTTATTGTCTATTGCAAAAAAAAACCACAAAAAAACTATATATATATATATATATACACATATATATTTATGGGTGTATCGAGACTAGTTGGTCATTATGGATAACTAAGGTGCACTAAAATTGGGTGAGCAGGCAAGGCATGTCACCCCAGTTGTGTGACAATTATTTTATATAAATGTATATATATATTCCCTCCACCACCCCTCCTTTACGGAGGACTGCTTTATTTTTAATATCCATTGCGAAAAAAAAACACAAGAAAAAGAAAAAAATATCTATATATATATATACATATATATATATATATAATATATATATATATATATATATATATATGGGTGTGTCGAGACTAGATGGTCAGTATGGATAACTGAGGTGCACTAAAATTGGGTGAGCAGGCAAGGCATGTCACCCAGGTTGTGTGACAATTATTTTATATATATGCATATACATATTCCATCCACCATCCCTCCTTTATGGAGAACTGCGTTATTTTTATTGTCTATTGCAAAAAAAAAACAGAAAAACTATATATATATATATATATATATATATACATATATATTCATGGGTGTATCGAGACTAGATGGTCATTATGGATAACTAAAGTGCACTAAAATTGGGTGAGCAGGCAAGGCATGTCACCCAGGTTGTGTGACAATTATTTTATATAAATGTATATATATATATATATATTCCATCCACCATCCCTCCTTTACGGAGAACTGCGTTATTTTTCTTTTCTATTTGCTAATAAAAAAACTATATATATATTCATATAAATATTATGGGTGTTATCGAGACTAGATGGTCATTATGAATAACTAAGGTGCACAAAAATTGGGTGAGCAGGCAAGGCATGTCACCCCGGTTGTGTGACAATTATTTTATATATATATTCCATCCACCATCCCTCCTTTACGGAGGACTGCTTTATTTTTAATATCCATTGCGAAAAAAAAACACAAGAAAAAGAAAAATATCTATATATATACATATATATATATTATAATATATATATATATATATATATATATTATTTAATACTATATATATATGGGTGTGTCGAGACTAGATGGTCAGTATGGATAACTAAAGTGCACTAAAAATTGGTGTGAGCAGGCAAGGCATGTCACCCAGGTTGTGTGACAATTATTTTATATAAATGTATATATATATATATATATATATATATATATATATATATAAATATATATATATATATTCCATCCACCATCCCTCCTTTACGGAGAACTGCGTTATTTTTTCTTTTCTATTGCTAATAAAAAAACTATATATAGTACATATATATATATATATATATGGGTGTATCGAGACTAGTTGGTCATTATGGATAACTAAGTTGCACTAAAATTGGGTGAGCAGGCAAGGCATGTCACCCAGGTTGTGTGACAATAATTTTATATATATATGTATATATATATTCCCTCCACCACCCCTCCTTTACGGAGGACTGCTTTATTTTTAATATCCATTGCGAAAAAAAAACACAAGAAAAAGATAAAATATCTATATAAATATACATATATATATATATATAAATATATATATATATATATATATATATATATGGGTGTGTCCGAGACTAGATGATCAGTATGGATAACTAAAGTGCACTAAAATTGGGTGAGCAGGCAAGGAATGTCACCCAGGTTGTGTGACAATTATTTTATATAAATGTATATATATATAATATATATATATATATATATATTATATAATATATATATATATATATATATATATATATATTATATATATATATATATATATTCCATCCACCATCCCTCCTTTACGGAGAACTGCGTTATTTTTCTTTTCTATTGCTAATAAAAAAACTATATATATGTACAAATATATATATATATATATGGGTGTATCGAGACTAGTAGGTCATTATGGATAACTAAGTTGCACTAAAATTGGGTGAGCAGGCAAGGCATGTCACCCAGGAAGTGTGACAATTATTTTATATATATATTGTATATATATATTCCCTCCACCACCCCTCCTTTACGGAGGACTGCTTTATTTTTAATATCCATTGCGAAAAAAAAAACACAAGAAAAAGAAAAAAAATCTATATATATACATATATATAATATATATATATATATATATATATATATATTATATATATATATATATATATATATATATATGGGTGTGTCGAGACTAGATGGTCAGTATGGATAACTAAGGTGCACTAAAATTGGGTGAGCAGGCAAGGCATGTCACCCAGGTTGTGTGACAATTATTTTATATATATGCATATACATATTCCATCCACCATCCCTCCTTTACGGAGAACTGCGTTATTTTATTGTCTATTGCAAAAAAAAAACAGAAAAACTATATATATATATATATATATATATTATATATATATATATATAATATATATATATATATATATATAATATATATATATATACATATATATACATGGGTGTATCGAGACTAGATGGTCATTATGGATAACTAAAGTGCACTAAAATTGGGTGAGCAGGCAAGGCAAGTCACCCAGGTTGTGTTGACAATTATTATATATAAATGTATATATATATATATATATATACCATCCACCATCCCTCCTTTACGGAGTACTGCGTTATTTTTCTTTTCTATTGCTAATAAAAAAACTATATATATATGTACATATATATATATAATATATTGGGTGTATCGAGACTAGTTGGTCATTATGGATAACTAAGTTGCACTAAAATTGGGTGAGCAGGCAAGGCATGTCACCCAAGTTGTGTGACAATTATTTTATATATATGTATATATATATTCCATCCACCATCCCTCCTTTATGGAGAACTGCGTTATTTTTATTGTCTATTTGCAAAAAAAAAACAAAAAAACTATATATATATACATATATATTTATGGGTGTATCGAGACTAGATGGTCATTATGAATAACTAAGTTGCACTAAAACTGGGTGAGCAGGCAAGGCATGTCACCCAGGTTGTGTGACAATTATTTTATATATATGTATATATATAATCCATCCACCATCCCTCCTTTATGGAGAACTGCGTTATTTTTATTGTCTATTGCAAAAAAAAAAACAAAAAAAACTATATATATCTATACATATATATATATGGGTGTATCGAGACTAGAAGGTCATTATGCATAACTAAAGTGCACTAAAATTGGGTGAGCAGGATAGGCATGTCACCCCAGTTGTGTGACAATTATTTTATATATTGTATAATATATATATATTCCCTCCACCACCCCTCCTCTACGGAGGACTGCTTTATTTTTATTTCCATTGCAAAAATAAAAAATTTTAAAACAAAAAAAAAAAAACGAAAATAATAATAATAAAAATAATTTTGAATGTGTATTCAAATAAGTTTGAATGTGTGTGAACTATATATAAATATATATATACACATGCATATACAGAAATATATACACACACACACATATATATATATACACACACACACACAGACACACACTCACATAAACACATACACACACTGTGTACAGTCTTATGCAAAGGTTTGGCACCCCTTGACAAATAACATCTTTTCAATTACAAAAGCAACAATATCAGTTAATACAGTCTCTTTAGGAACTGGGGGAAAAATACACAATATTTTCAGCAAACATTGATGAATAGTTACTTTTTATGCCATAAATTGAACAAAATTACAAAATAAAAACATTATTATGGCACTCTGCAAAAGTTTGGGCACCCTACGTAATCAGTACTTAGTAACACCTCCTCTGCCAGATATCACAGCTTACAAGCGCTTCTTATAGCCAGCTGAAAGGCTTTCAGTTCTTGTACTTGGGATTTTCTCACATTCTTCCTTGCAAAAGGCTTCTAGTTCTGTAATATTCTAATATATCAAGGGCTGTATTGTCAAATAGGAGATCGGCAGCATTCTCCCACCTGAGAAAACTGTACTACAATGCCCTTGATAGTGTGTAGAAACACACTCGTCAGCTCTAGTCCTCCTGTAACAACGCAAAAGGACTGGCAACCCTCAGGTATTTATGCGTGCGATTGTATGATAAATTCACCCTGACAGTCTCACACTTCTCTTGGTACCAACAGGTCTCATGGAATATATAAAAGGCAACTGCAACAATTATACTCGGCACTAAACATCGAGGCACGGAAATGCAGCAGAGCTTGTGTATTTCTCAGGATGCATTCTAGTAAAATGCCCGGAAAATGAGCTAAAGACATATTTCAAGGGGCACTATATAAAACCGATGGAAATTTTACTGATTAAATAAAAGGAAAAGCATCGTTTGAAAAATCACAAATGTTTCTAAGATTCAATGCATCGCTTTTTGACCACATCATAGCGATGAACACATCATTGTTCCTGACAATGTCCTAATACAGAAATAAAACTTTATGTTGGTAAACTCAAAAAGCCTTCAGCTGTCACACTGGCTAACGATCTCAAACGATTATAAAGCAGCATTTTGAAAAGCGCTGTTTTAAAATAACAGATACAACACTTACCTTGTCTTCTGGCCAAATGCTTTTCACGGCTTGGCACTCCAACGGTGCTGAAACGAAATTTGTATTTCCTCCTACCTCGTTGGCCCTTCAGTTCTTCTTTTCTCCCTTTGGATGTTTTTTTCCTTCTTCTTTGGATATTGTTTTTTATTTTTGTTTGTTTTTTTTTACTTTGCATGTTTTTCCTTCTTCGGATATTATTTTTTTGGCTTATTTTTTTAGACGATGTTTTTTTCGTCTTCTTTAAAAATTGATTTTTTTCGTCTTCTTTAAATATTGTTTTTTTTTTCATCCTTTTGATGTTGTTTTACGGAACAAGAGCCGTACAGTGCTACTCTATCAGGAGGTAGCGCCAACTGAACGCCTTGAAGCAGTACCCAGCTCTTTTATAGGGAGCGTCAACCCGAAGTCAAGTTCTAGAACGTTGCACTCACTTTTCATTGGTTTCCCAGCTATGCTGTCAGAATAATGTTTGCTGATTGGTCGAAAATTTTAAAACGTACCCGAGTACTGTAAAAAAAACTCAAGATCTTGCTACCCTACGGAGCACCCATAAGGTGATTTTTTTTATACGTTATATGCAGCTATTTGTAGCAGGCCGTAATTAGACTAATCCACCCTTTGTCAATAAAGCCAACAAGAGAACAGGTTGCCCAAAGTTTGCTCAGGTACACGCCACAGCACAACCTTAAAAACACATCCAGCACAAATCACACTAGTGAATGACACAGCAAATCACAGCAATAAAAAAGACCCCTATGGGCAATCCAGCACCCAGACTACAGGTGCCAAAAGGCCCAGCCTGCCTAATAATGAACCCAAAATATACATACAACAAAGAAAAAGACACAAACAAAAAAGAAAATAAAACTAGCCAGCTGCTCCCACTAAACCCCGCTCCCGAGGCCACTAAGCCGGCTGGCTTGATAATACACGATACAACCTCAGATAAAACATATTAAAGCAACACCAGGGAGGTTTACAACCTGATCCTTAAAATTATCGACCCGTAATTCCACCTTGAAAACCCCTAAAGAACAGTAGTTTACCCCATGACTCACTGCCCCATTCAAACAAAAAAAAAACAGGTTTTTGGGGTAACCTTTAGGTCAGCTCTTCAAAACCAGGTATGAGGACTCTTCAGCTAATCAGTCCTCTAATTAGAAATCTAATTAGGGAGTTGCAGCGAAAACCTGCATACACACCGGCCCTTTGCGGATAAGATTGTTCACCCCTGAAACAAGCAAACAGAAAGGCTGCTACACTGCAAATTCAATATGCCCGCCGATGCTCCACCAAATCTATCAGGACCCTGCCTGTCTTTCCCGTGCCTGCTCCTTTGCCAATATGCCCTACCATCGGAACATGCACAGCCATCTCGCCCCGGCTATGCCTCCAGTCCGAACTGCAGTTCCTATACCTGCCTATAATTGCCTGGCTACAATCCATCCCCCAAAATGAAATTGATGACCCAACGATCACAGCTAAGAATTCTATCCCCAAACCACTGGTCTTCCTCCCCAACCGAACGATCATTCACTGACCGTGGTAACTTATAAGGGTTGGTATGATGACCAGTGGTGGACCTCACCGAACGTTTAACTGGTCTCTACACCTCGGGGGGGACATAACCTCCTCCATTATACGAGGCCTACTTGTGGATGCTCTATTGCGACCCCTCCCACCAGCCCTGTCCCCGTAAAATCACAGAGTCCTCATCCGATTCCATTTCTGTTGCCCCTGTGGGCAACCCAGACTCAGGAGACATTACCAGAACATCTTCCCCTGACATAACAACCCCCTGTGGTACTGGACGCAACTCTGTTCGGTGAACTTGACGGACAACCCCGTCCCCCTCCATTGGAGTTGCAGAGTAAACTGCACCCTGATCTTGGGGACACCGAACTACCATATACAAACAGGCATCCCAATGATCCTGTATTTTACCTCGAACATGGTTCCGCAAACACACCAGCTGACCTTCATCAAACCCCTAATCATTAACCAACTCATTGTGTTTCCGATTTCGTGGTGTGGCTTGTTCCTCCAACTAAGCCTTCACATACTCTTGAAGCACCTGCAAACTTTCCTGATGGTTTTGTACCCATTCCTCCAAAGGTCCACCATACTGACTGATCCCGGCAGGAGCCTGAAGATAGTGTATCGGTAATCGAGGCTCACAGCCAGACCAAATAAAAAGGCATCATCCAGTCATTTGGTGGGGTGTAGTATTGTAAGCTTCTCTGCTGGAGGAAGTGTGTGAAGCAAATTGTGCAAAAAAAATATTAAAGCAACACCAGGGAGGTTTACATCTAGATCCTTAAAATGATCGACCTGCAATTCCACCTTGAAAATCCAATTACCATATAAAGGATACAAGATGTAAAGATGACAAATGACATGGCACACATTTGTTGTTTAGACTGTTGTGTCAGGTTAATTGAAAGCTGAAGGATCTTAGTGTTTACTAGTCTAAGTAACAGAATGTCTAAACACTGTGCTTGCCTTTATGGGTTTTTAAGCAGAACATATAGGTATAGAAACATATTAACATTACGTTTCACGATTCACTGACTGGAGAATAGGAGAATATACACATCAATATTACTACTTAAGTTAACTAACCCTAATCCCAACCCCTATTGGCACGGAGCCCGCCAGGGTTCAGGTGAGATATAAATCTGTAATCTGTATCAATGGTTTTGCTATCCATACCCACCCTATTAATGTTAGCTTCCCAGGGTTTCTTGTTAGACAAGCTCTGTGTCTCTCTATACCCCCATTTACTGCACGACTGATTGTCCATTTATAAAGAATCAAATAGGGTGAAGATGGTTTTAGTTTACAATTACTCTGGAAGGTGACCAGATTAAAAAAAACTAAATACCATGCCTACGTGTATGTAATCTCCATCACAGTCCCCATTTTCCCCATAATCCTCGTTTTGATAGTGCCAATTTGTGTAATGTGAGTTTTTTTTTTTTTAAAAAAACTGTTATAGAAGAACATACTGGATGCCACATGTGTACAATTACCCCTTTCTAATTAGTGGGGTCCGTTGTGTCAGCTACAGCCTTTACTAACATACACATAAGTATACAGTCTTACAGCACTTTTGTTTTCCTTTTGTATTTAATGGTTTTCCATTTAGGGGGCAGCATGGTGGTGCAGTGGTTAGCACTGTTGCCTCACACCTCTAGGGCCCGGGTTCGAGTCTCCACCTGGGTCACATGTGTGTGGAGTTTGCATGTTCTACCCATGTCATCGTGGGGTTTCCTCCGGGTACTCTGGTTTCCCCCACAGTCCAAAAACATGCTGAGGCTAATTGGAGTTGCTAAATTGCCCATAGGAGTGTATGCGTGAGTGAATAGTGTGTGAGTGTGCCCTGCGATGGGCTGGCCCGCCATCCTGAGTTGTTCCCTGTCTCGTGCCCATTGCTTCCGGGATAGGCTCCAGACCCCCCGCGATCCAGTAGGATAAGCGGTTTGGAAAATGGATAGATGGATGGACAGTTTTCCATTTGAGGAATTAGCAAAAAACTGCAGTGCATGATGGGTAGGATCTAAAGGCTGCCTAACGCCCTTAATTTGTTTGCAATTTCGCCAGGTAGGCTACCTTCTTTAAACTGCGTTTTGCTAGACTACACATTTCGAGATGTTTTATTGTAGTCTTGGTAAATATATATATATAGTTTAGCCTAACCCAGCCACTTAAGGGAGCAAGCCAGCTCAGGTAGGTGCCAGTCCCAAGCCCGGATTAATGGAGAGGGTTGGCGTCAAGAAATAAAGAGAAATAAAGACAACTAATACTCCTAGTTTGCGAGATCTGACTGCAATGGCAGCACTGCTACAAGGGTGTGGATAAATCTATACAAATATCACCTGCATGCACATTACTTCTTTTACAATAACCAACTCCTGATCCATACTGTTAGTCGTGAAAAAAAAAACTATCGTGTACATAGAGGCCCTGTGTAAAAAGATAACTGCCAAGGAAAAGATCAAAAACATTTATTTCAAGGATACAAAGTTTTTATGGTCATGTACAGTGTACAGTGCAATTCTTATTTGATTAACTTGAATGTCTCCACAGACTAGACGATTAAACAAATAAAGCAGCGCAACATTACAATAACTAATAACAAATAAACAAAGCTCACGAGTACTATTACAGTATTTATATCATTTATTTAAACTTAATTTTACCAGGTAAATTAACTACAAAGCAGTTACCACTGCTTTACCTGCTTCTCGGGAGAAATAGCAGACTACGTCATGTATGTGACTAAATTCTTAAGCCAATAAGGGCAAAGTTGTGTCGTAATGGAGGCGGATCCAGTTTGTGCAGCCGGTTAAAGACACTACGGGCATGTAAATGGAGAACGAAATTATAGTTATAATTCGGCGTGTTCGCGAAAACGACTTCATTTATTTTCTTATTGATTTATCGACAGACCATCATACTTTTTAGACGTTATAATAACAACACTCTATTGATCCCCAAAGAGAGAAATTCTCTCCTTGCCTGCCCCCTCTTACTGTCCATGATACACAAGCACATATGTAGAAAAACGTCAGCTTGGAAGCCAAGGCTGGACTTAACCTACTCTATTCTGGTATTCTGTTCTCCCAAGTAAGGCATCCCAAGTTCGAATCCAACTTCCGACAAAAGTTCTTCAATCGCTACAGCACAATTTGAGCCACTGATCGGCTTTAATTGCTTTGTTTTATTTTTGCGTTTCAGGCAAAACTACATAACACTTAAAGACACTACGGGCATGCAAATGGAGAACGAAATTATAGTTATAGCGAATCTCCTACACACAATACCAAGGTTACCGAACTTTGGTCAGCTGGCCGGAGTGAGACGTTCAATTCCCGTAAGATTTCTTTGCGCCAGCCTGAGAGTCTGAAAACACGTCACACCAGATGCATGAGAGATGGAAACCTGGGATATTCAGTCGAATCAGATCAAATATGATGCTAAGTTAGTACTAAGTTAAAATATGTTCCGCACTTGTAACATGCACCCATGATTTGGAACAGCAGCATACCTGTCAAGGTTTGGATTTGAAAATAAAGGAAATTTTCCGGCACCCGCCGTGAGCCATCCCACCACCGCAACCAGGCTCCAGTATCCCTTACATTTTAAGACAGGAAATATAAAATAATATAAATTATATAAAATATAATATAAATATAAATATAAATATATAAAATATATAAAATATATTTTTGGCCACAACCGGGATTCGAACCCCGGTCTCCCGTGTGAAAGGCGGCGATCTTACCACTACACTATCCAGCAACTATATAATATAAGGGAGATTTACGGGAAAATACTAATACGGGAGGACGGCGGGAAAGAGAAGTAAAATACGGTAGTTTCCCGGCCAAAACGGGAGACTTGACAGCTATGGCTGTCTCTGGCCACGCCCCCTACAGTCGGTCCGGCCCCTGTTCGCGTGTTCGCGAAAACGACTTCATTTATTTTCTTATTGATTTATCGACAGACTTTTTAGACGTTATAATAACAACACTCTATTGATCCCCCTCTTACTGTCCATGATACACAATGACGAGACACATGTTCACTAATGACGAGAACTATTCTATTTTTCATGCCGGGGGTCCTTCAAATCTTACATTTACAAATCTTGTTCTTGTTCTCTGCTTTCTCCTTTCTCGTTCCCGTAGATATATATTATTATACGGAGATTTACGGAGTCTTCAAAGACGGTCCGGCTCCAGCTCAAGGATCACTGTTGCTGTGGTGTAGATCAGCTGATCTGTAGTAGTCTTCTACGTACATCTTCTAGTAGACCTTCTGAGGGTACTTCACTTATTCTTGGTCGGAGGGTCCAGGTTTCCAGCTTAGCTTATTTCTTATTTCTCAGGTCAGCTGCTCTTGTTTGGGATGTGCTTGACCGGCGTATACGACAGCGTGTACCAGTTCCCACTAATATCCAACAACTTCGCACAGCCATTGAAGAGGAGTGGACCAACATTCCACAGGCCACAATTGACAATCTGATAAACTCTATGCGAAGAAGATGTGTTGCATTGCATGAGGCAAATGGTGGTCACACCAGATACTGACCGGTTCTGAGTCCCCAGACCCCCAATAAAGCAAAAAACTGCACATTCCAGGGTGGCCTTTTATTGTGGGCAGTATAAGGTACACCTGTGCACTACCCATGATGTCAGATCAGCATCTTGATGTGGCACACCTGTGAGGTGGGATGGATTATCTCAGCAAAGCAGAAGTGCTCACTATCACACATTTAGACTGATTTGTGAGAAATGTTTGAGAGAAATGGTAATATTGTGTATCTGGAATGAATTGTAGGTCTTTAAGTCCATCTCATGAAAAATGGGAGCAGAAACAAGAGTGTTGCGTTTATATTTTTGTTCAGTATAGAATAAGCCCAGATTTATGTTTATTCAGTGGAGATAAGTACAACCTCTAAAGATAGGCCTACACCCGTTTTGGCAGTGTCTCCGGATCCCATGACAAATAATGCCTTCAGTACATCCTCCTCAACCCACACTGAAAGCAGAAGTGCTATGGGCTTTGCAAACGGTTTGCCGACATCACTCCTATACGTCCAATGATGACATTCACACCGTCTCCAGGGTGATGTTCCCTGACTCGCAGGGTCACTTGTGGTAAAGATAAAACCGCTTTTCTTGCGCGATTTGGACTCGCTCCATATATTAAAAGGGAGCTTCGTTGTCATGTTTGACGTAAGTATGAACAGGACCATCAAAAGAAAACAACTGGATGTGCATGTCAGGTATTGGGTGAATTATGAGAATGGCTCTCGAGTGCAGTCCTGGTTCTGGGATCACAGTACATGAGCCACTCCACCGCTGAAGACTTACTGGAGAAGTTTAAGGTAAGCCATTCAATAACATTTAAACTCATTAACGAACCCATGATTTTTAAATATCCATGGTTTATCTTTACATGTGTTTAAATGGGAGAACCATATTTATTGGTAAGCATATTTTAAAGATTTTATTGCTGCTTCATGGCTTTTGCTGCAAAAAAAATAGTTCATTGAGGAAATAGAATGTTTAAGTGTTGTGTAGCAACATGTACAGCTGTTGTACAGGCAAAAACTCTGGCTCAGTCCAAAGGAGGTGGATATAGGAATGGCTGTCATCAAGGTGGGACTTCTGTGAATTCACTGGTATCTTTACATACAAATGTATCAAACAATTGTGAAGTAAAAAATATGTGAATAACATGGAGTTTGAGCTGGTTTGATATGTACAGCTGAGGTAGTGTTAACCTTGGGCTGAGTGTGCAGAAAGATTCTGGAAATTTGACAAACCATCTTTTTGTCAGAGACAGTCAGGAGCCAAAGGCAGTGGAAGTGACCTTGGTGTCCTTCAGATTAAAAAAAATTGCCAGATTGTGCTCTCAAAAATGTGCAAAAAGGCCTTGGATAAATGCCCTCTGAAGTACTCGATTGTACATGAGATGACGTGCTTGGACCCAAACAAAATGCACACCAGCCAGATAACTGCCAGCAGAAAAGGAGAAATCTCATGCAGAAGTTTGCGCAGGAGAATCGGTTGGCAGGCAGGATATCTGCTGGTAAATCATAGGATAAGAATAGGATAGTTCAGAATATTATTTTTAAATTATGCTTTTCTTTTTTCACATCTAACTGAATCAGGGACGGATTACAAACCGGGTTAGCGGGGCCGCTGCCCAGGGGCCCTTGGGGTGCAGGGGGCCCGTGGGCCCCAAGCCCAAAACAATTTGCAACGCTTATCAGCAATGTATTTTCGTTTGTCTATTTTAGAGGGCCTACATTCTTTGATCCTCTGCCTACAAGGTCCCCTGACCCTATAGGGAGGGTGTTTGGCTGCCAAGGGCCCTTGACTTGTGGTGGTTGTGGTGGTGGTGCAGGTGGTGGTGGTGGGGGGGGGCCTCGCGAACGTTTTACCCAGGGGCCCACACAACCCATAATCCGTCCCTGAACTGAATAGTGTTAACACGTAGATTTTAGCAGTATTTAGAAGACCGACTCTTGGTGTTTGAAAAGAAGCATCAGCCCAGTTATATTTTCTTTGATGAGCCTAGAGATATCTCAAGATTAAATTAAAATGATTGCACATTTATGGTATCATAGGAAAATTGGGTTATAAATCACTTTCCTATTCTACATGTGATTCTGTGTATTGACATTGTTGATCTGCATCTAATCTACTGTAATTAATGTAATTACAGGTGATGCAATATCCCAGCAGTCTGATAATCACCTGCACAATGAGGCAAAAGGCTTGGATTTTATATCCTTCATTCCTTCAGCACCATCCAAAGTTGATGTCTTTTTACATCAAAAAGTTAGTGGGCCTTATCCTGACCTCTGGATGTTCTGCAAGAACTTGCTGCTGCTGTCCTATGGGCAAGCCGAAGTGGAACGAATAGAGGTGGAGACCTGCAACTTATCAGAGGAAACAGTTGTTGCACAGAGGCTTATATGCGACCATGTCAGAGTGTGTGGGGGAGCAACCAAAGCGCCTCTGACCAAAGGTGAAAGATGAGCGAAAAGCAAAAAAGAAAACTTGAGGAACTCAAGAGGAAGAGAGTCTCACTGGAAAGTGTATGTGAGAGTTTACAAAAGGATGCTGAGCACATGGCAGAGGAAGCAGAGAGTGCTGCTGGAACCAAAAGGGCAACATTACTTACCAAGTCCAATACTCTGAGCCGACGAGCGAAGGAGGAGAAAGAGCAGTTGGTGGTCTTAAATGCAGATACTGAAGAATAGGCTACTGAACTGTGACTCCTAACACATCAAGAGTGAATCGGTGGAAACAAAAATATTTAGGTTCTTTGCATTTTTGGAGTATTTTACTTTCTGTGCCTGTTTGTACATTGTTCACAGCCATAATACTTTATAATTACAAGGTAGTTTTATGTTAGAGCTCTTGCTCCAATAAATATGTGCCTTGTAATTAACTAAATTCTAGGCTATTCAGTTTTTTTTGCCCTCGTGATGGTCGTGGGTTGTGAAAAAAGCCTTCTTCTTAGGGGTACCGCTGGGGCCAGCCGGGCGTATGTCGTGGCTTCAGTGAGTACTTATGTTTGTCATGCTGCCTGTGTACTTTATAGCGGCACAACATATTTCTGCAAATTGCATGCGTCAAATTGTCTGTCTCTCTTAAAAAATATGAAGTGTCACCAAAATTTTAAACGGGGAATCAATCTCAATGAAAAATATTCGTCAAGTAACGTTTCTAAAATAATATAGACATACTAATAATTATATATTAATAAATCGGATGAACGATGCATCCCAAATTGTATCCGCTGCGCACTTCTTAATCAGGGCAATCGCATCGTGGAGGTTTCTGCAGACGCCCAAAAAGACTTACTTAAGAAAACTGTTGCATGATAATTTGTACCATTTTCAAGGGTGGGGGGCGTGCAGTAGATGCCCCCTTTATTTTTGTGCTTCTGCCGTTCAAACCGAGCAGCACTGAGTTTGTCATGGCACCTGACGCCAAATCTACTGCTTAGCTGCTACAGACAGAACTATCTTCAAATCACCACTAGGGGGTGTCAATGCTGCAGCTTCGTTCTATGGTTGATCTTTTTCAAAGACAGTTTTTTTTCTCTCTCTCCACATAATCAACTTAACTGATTAGCGTGCTTTCATAGTAATGGTTTTTAATCCGTGTTAATCTTCTGAACAATGACTAGTAAAGGTTCTATGAGGTTGTCCTACTTACTATGGATTTTAAGTTTTTTATCAAGGTGTTAAAACGTACCACAGTTGCCAGTCCTGTGTTTTATGTCTAGCAATTTGTACAGTTTCTTCAGTATAAACACATGCCATGATCTGTGAGAATCTCCTCCAGAACTCTGCATTTCCTCAAGATCTTTTTGTAATATTGCATCATGGCACTGCTCAGAACAACACAGATGGTGCATAACAACACAAGGGAGTACAAGACAACATGGTGCAGAAACAGTGCGATACAAAGCAGGACAAAACTGGATGATACGTGGTCAGTGGTGGATAAAGTGCAGTAACAGCTGTACAGTGCAGCTGCCGTGGAAATGACTGTTACAGGGGATGCAAAAGCTGCAGGTTTGAATTGTTTGGCGAATGAAGCTGTTCATGAATCTGCTAGTCAGTGTTTGTGGATGGTGGTCAGAGTCCTGGATTATAGACTGAACCTTGTTACTGTGGCAGTTAAAGTACAGCTGGTCAATGGAGGGCAGTTCAGTGCGAATGATGTTCTTAACAGACTTCGCAATGTACTGCCTTCCTGTCATGTGGCTCCACCATACCATAGTACTACTGTAAGAACTAGGGATGTAACGATACATTCAACTCACCATTTGATACGATTCACGATTCTGAGTTCACGATACAATTTTCTCATTTTTTGCAGAATGAGCTGCAGACAAATATATTCAAAAATATTCTTATATTTATCTTTCTGAACTGTTGACACTGTTGTGAACAGTGCAACTGAATTTGAATAAAATACTGTTGAAAAAAATCCCAAATCAAAATAAGTAAATAAAAAAAAATAAATCAAATAAATAAGCTAAGGTTTGCATGTGCAGCTTTTTAGCGTGCTTTGCCCTTTTAATAATCTTCACTCAGCTCACGGTGGTGCCAGTGGACCTGTTTGTGTATGTTATCAGTCTATTACAATGTTTGCATGCAGTTTATGTCTTGTCTGTGCTTTTCTCGCTGTTTCCTCCTCGTTTGTGATTACCGGAAAGCTAATATGCTGCCACACCGCCAATTGAAGATCGGGCGGTGCGTCCATCCATCCATTTTCTGAAACCACTTAATCCCAACTGAGATCGCGGGGGAGACCGGAGCCTATCCCGGGAACAAGGGGCGCAGACAGGAACCAAGCCCAGGCAGTCACCTACACACCGCAGGTCGCACACACTCACACAACTACAGGGCCAATTTAGACTCACCAGTCAACCTATCCTGCATGCTTTTGGACCGTGGGAGGAACCTGGAGTCCCCGGCGAAAACGGGGAGAGCATGCGAACTCCACACAGAAAGGGCCCTGGACCGAAGCCAGCACTAACCACTGTGCCGTCCTCAGTTTCAAATTCATTCATCATCTCGCGTTCGCTCAAAACCAAAAACTGACGTACGATGTCGACGTGATACGCAGTGACATCTGACGTCAAACTCACATTGTGAAATCAAATGTAATATTACACCAGTTTTTCTGTTAAAGTACTGTGAAGTACTCCTACAATAGTGATTCATTTTCCACATCAGCCGGTTTAAATCTTCATGCATTTGCACCGATTTTTAACTGATTTGTGATTCATCATTACATGCCAGGGCCAGCAGCTCTGCATGGCTCGACCCTCATAAACATTCTCCACACATGCTGTTCAGGCAGTGGCCACAGAAATTCCCCCAGTGAACTTTATGCTTTCTGTCGGAGAGTATGCTGTGTTCTGGCCTTAAACCCTGCATACTACTTTGCAGACTTTGATCCTCTTAACAACAATTGGCATTTCTGGTGGCTGAATATCCATCCATCCGTCATCCAACTGCATGCTTAAAAGCTGTGAATAATAGTAATAATTCTTAAAATTGCAACTATCTAGAATTTCAGCCTAGTTACTCAGCTAAATTACTATTTAAACCTAGAATAATTTCTATAAGGGGCGGCATGGTGGTGCAGTGGTTAGCACTGTCGCCTCACACCTCTGGGACCCGGGTTCGTGTCTCCGCCTGGGTCACATGTGTGTGGAGTTTGCATGTTCTCCCCATGTCGTTGTGGGGTTTCCTCTGGGTACTCCGGTTTCCCCCCACAGTCCAAAAACATGCTGGGGCTAATTGGAGTTGCTGAATTGCCCGTAGGTGTGTGTGTGTGAGTGGATGGTGTGTGAGTGTGCCCTGCGATGGGCTGGCCCCCCATCCTGGGTTGTTCCCTGCCTCGTGCCCATTGATTCTGGGATAGGCTCCGGACCCCCCGCGACCCAATAGGATAAGCGGTTTGGAAAATGGATGGATGGATAATTTCTATATGTGTGATAGAATCAAAAAATATTTTGTTTTACATATAAATCTTCACAAGGTGTATTACACATGGTATTCCCCAGACACCGCCACCCCAACAGATGCTTTGTTTGTTAAGACAATAGCTCAGAAAGTGGTTGATCGATCTTTTGCAGCTTTTACCAAGGTTTGTACAAGCCAAAATTAAATTTTGAAACGGATCCCTGCCACACCCTGCCCTCCTGAACCTCCCGTTTCCTCCCTAGTGTGGTATAACGTGCCATGCCTGTTCCGCGTTTGTTTTACCTCTCCTTCCTGCCCTTGTGTTACTCATTTCAGGTGCCTCTAGTTTGCTCCCTGCTTAGCCTTGTATAAATGTGCTTCTCAGTCCTGCCTTTAATGTTGCTGCTGCTGTTTGCCTGTGTGTTCTTCCCTGCTTATGATTCCCCCGTGATCCAGTTGTGATCCAGTTGTCTTCATATCATGTATTCACATTCCTCAGCTGAGAGTGAACAAAGTTCTGTGGAAAGTATCTGACTACAGATAGACTTTCACCCAGTTCTCTGCGGGAGCTCTGATTACAGAGTGACTCCCCGACTACTTCTGAAGCCCTTCCTTAAGTATCCAGACCAGGTGATGGCATGTTTCTGAAGACTGACTAATTTCGGTCAATGGTTAATTTTAGGGGCATTGCTGACCTTGGTTCTCAAGTCCCCAGCCAATCAGATCACTTTAGGGGGTGGTTGTAATTCCCTTGTTCTACCATGAGAGAATCTCTCTCAGTTTGGTGGGTTGAGCCGAAGTTTCTGTATTTCTCTTAGGAAAAGCTATACTGCCTTAAATCTGAGAGTATAATACTCCTCGTCTCATGCCTATTCAAACGAGACCAAACATGCGTGTATTTGTCCCTAACATCTATGTGTGCTGAGTTATCCTGTTTATAGTGGAAAAGGTGTCTGTGTCTGGAGGCTGACAGCTGTTGTTGCTGTGGATTGATTGTGGAACTCTGGTCACTCCGGGGGTGAAAGGTCTTGCTTTTTCTGTGCTGCTCCAGTTATTCCTATCCAGTCTCTCAGGAGCCGGCAGGCCTTTGCCTTCCTTAAAAGGGGTGGTTTGACGAGTTGAGTCCAGTCTTGCCTGGGCCAGCGGAGCTCTGAAATAGACTGATGCAGGCTGATCAGAGTTGGGGCCTGCAGGACCTATAAGTTTTATGTCCTTACAGAATGTAAGTGGCATCATACTAAACTAGTGGTGTTCGAACTAGCATGGAAAGAGGCTATGGGTAGCTACAAAAAGGCTCTTAGTGCCGCCAAATCATCTAGTATCTATCAGAACTAATTGAAATAAACAAAAATAATCCTAGATTCCTATTTACTATGGTGTCCAAGCTGACTAATAACCAGACCACTGGTTATTTTCCAGTGACGACTTTATGAAACTTTTTGACCAAAAATATGCTCAATTAAACAGAACATTTTGAATATTGAATATTGGTTAACCAGTCAGAACTGATGTACTTAATTTTATCTTCAAATTCATCTACTTGTATGCTAGAACCTGTTCCATCAAAATTATTCAGCGATGCTCCCAGCATTGATTGAACCGCTACTAGCAATAGTTAAACTAAAACATATAATCATATTACCCCAATTTTATCTTCACTGCACTGGCTGCCAGTTAGATTTCGTGTTGACTACAAAACACTGCTCTTAACCTATAAAGCTGTAAATGGTCTTGCACCGCAGTATGTGAGTGACCTCATTTGCGTTCCGAATCATACACTTAGATGACGAGATGGAGGTATTCTATCCGTACCCAGAATAAAGAACATTACCTTTGGGGGAAGAGCATTTGCTCATAAAGCACCACAGCTATGGAATAAACTTCCTATTAGTGTTCGGAACTCAGACACAATCTCTGCTTTTAAGTCAAGGCTTAAGATGTACCTCTTTCGCCAGTCTTTTGGATAGTTAAATCTTCTTTTCTAAGGTGAATGGGAAATCTGGAGGTTCATAGTTATTTGAGATTGAAGGGGAAAGGGGGGATTGGTGCTGTCGTCCTGCCACTCTCGCCGATCACTTAAGCTGTGGATGGGAGGTGGCTTGACGCCAAAACCTCTGTAAACCCTCATGCCTGTGCTTCCTTCCAGGTCACTCTTTTAGGCAGGCTGTCATAGTTGCTTTAGTCCTGCCGGTTAGGTGTAGGGCAATAACTCTTCTCCATCTTCTCTTTTTCGAGCTGATACCGAGCCGACTACACCGTGTGAACCCGCACCTGGACTCCTGGATATAACTACATGAAACCAACTGGGACTTTATAACTATATGAACTCTAATGAATGTCAATGTAAATGCAGTTTCATGCTCCTTGGTCGCCCAGAGGAGGATGGGGTCCCCTTCTGAGTCTAGGTTCCACTCAAGGTTTCTTCCTGCTAGAGGGAGTTTCCTTGCCACTGTCGCCTCAGGCTTGCTTGGTGGGGTTCTGGCCGGTTAAATGTAAAGTGCTTTGTGACAATGCATGTCGTTAAAAGCGCTATATAAATAAAATTGAATTGAATTGAAGTGCTTCCTCAGATTCATTTTTAAATGTTCTCCAGCTAATTTCCACTATGGCCACGAGTTCTAGTATTTTAAATTAATATTGAAATGGTCATTTGGCTGAACAGCATCCCGACCTGTTAGAATCTTATATACCTGGATCATGTCCCCCCATAGTCTCCTTTGCTTGAGGCTAAACAGATTCAGCTCAGCGAACCTCTCCTCATAAGACATTCCTCTAAGTGCAGGAATCATTCTAGTCATCCTACGTTGCACCTTTTCCAAGGCAGCAATGTCCTTCTGAAGGTATGGTGACCAAACCTGCACACAGTATTCTAGGTGGGATCTTACCAAGGAATTATATAATCGTAGCATCACTTCTCTTGACTTACATCTCTAGGTGTGTGGAGTTTAATCCAACATCCTTTTGCCTTTTTTTAATGCTTCCCCACACTGGCAAGAGTGGGACATGGAAGTATCAACATACACACCGAGATCTTTCTCGTAATCAGCTACCTTTATTTCAGTGGAACCCATAAAATATCTGTACTTTACTATATTTACTATATTTCTGCTCCCTGCATGGATTACCTTATATTTATCTATGTTAAATTTCATCTGCCACGTATGAGCCCAGTCGCTAATTAAATCCAGATCCTGTTGTAGCCTCTCTGGACATGAGACATGATCTAACATCAATCAGAAGATACCACACCAGCAGATAATGATTTCTGGAATAGTAAAGTTAAAGGTTGGCTAATAATACCCCTCATCTCTTTTAAAACTATAGATAAGATGCCATCAGGGCCTTGCGATTTATTTATTTTGAGCTTAGCTAGGCTTTGTACCACATCAGCCTCAGTTATACATATATTGGTCATAGACATCGTTGTATTTGTACTAAATGGTGGTAAGCTATTCTACTGTGAACAGCCATTGTAAAATAATCATTAAACTCATTTATATCAATTTCATTTTCAATTATAAGGCCCTTACTATCCTGCAAATGAGTGATTTTCAGCTTTTAGAGCTCTTTCGGAGTTAAAATATTGGAAGAAACTTTTAACGTCATCCTTATAACTGTTATTAACTAAACCTGTAGACTTAGATACTCCTGCTTTATTTTGAAATCATTAGTTAATTTCCATTTGTGGAAGAAAGCCCTTTTGCTCCTGACTTTATTCTTAATTTTCGTAGTAAACCACCTGTGACATCGCGTGCTGGACGAACAGGCAGGAAGCGAGGAATCAAGGATCCGGGAAACGGAGAGTCGGGAATGAGGGTTTATTGATGAAAACAGGTACCAACAGCGAGAGATTTCAATGACAGGACTGGGGAAACAGACTTGAATGTGGACTAAATACACAGGACTACTCAAACTGACAGAAAACAGCTGGTTACAATCGGGGCAGCACACATGGTTAATGAGGGGGCGTGGCACACACGAGGATCGTACAAGCAGGTCATGACACCAGCTTGGTTGCAGTTTCCTAGATTTAGTTTTTCTGGAAACGGGTATGAAGTTCTTTTGCACTTGCAACAATGTGCTTTTAAAAAATTCCCATGCCTCTTCCACAGTATTGCTATTTAACTCCATCCGATTTACAGTTTCTAGTTTCAGTCTCATACCATTGAATTACCCTTCCTAACATTGTATACTTTTGTTTTGGACTTGGTTGAAGACTCAGGCAGCAGGAGTTGCCCCAACGTTGGTATGTCCTTATCCATAAGGGGGAGTAAACGTTCTGGTTTCCCGACCTTATAGATGAAGGAGTTGGGGGATGTTGCCAGTGACCTGCCGGATTCCAGGCAGAACAGGCCTCGCTATGCCACAGCCCTTCAGAGACTGGGCCTTCCGTGCAGAACCTCTGCATCCAAATTAGACCAGTTGTTTAACAAAACCCTAAAATGGGGTTATTTTTGACATGGAACGGGACTTTGATTCAACAACCCATTACTTAGTTGCGGCAAGTACCCAATATCAAGTATAGCTGCAAAGAATCTGCCAGAGATTTTCAGAGAAGTTCCCCAGATGCATGGACTGGACTAAGGTGCGTCAGATTAAACAGGAGCCTGGTAAATTCTGTGAGCCCCACGCCAAGTGACTGATGGAAACATACTCCAGCTACAGTGAGATGGACCCTCCAGCGGACCGAGAGTGGGATTCCCTCTGGGAGCGACAACTCGTGCAGTTGCTGGTGGATGAGCTGCAAACAGACATCAAGAAGGACTTCCAACCTCACAATCATTTACCAAACCACTTCAGGTAACTTGTAAAGATGTAGGTATTGGAGTATTCACACATTCATTTGCAGTGTCCACCTCCTGTCCGGTAAATTTGGCAGGACAAAATTTGAATAACCTATAGGCCAGACTCATGAATGCGGCTGAACGAGTAAAGGTAGAACAGGTGGCCAATCCTGTTATACAGTCCTAGTAGATTGAGAACCACCTGATTGCAACTGTAGTTGGAATCAAGGGCTGAGCAGCATGGTGGCCTGGGGGACAATTATGAAAACACAGACCCACTGATATCCTTAAAACCCACAATCAAAAGAGGAGTCAGGATGGCCAGTGACATGTGCTGGCTAAATGGGGACAACAAAGAGAGAACAGAACAAGGCAGGGAGGGATTCTGACACAGGTGCCATGCTACTTTGTTTAAATATGCTGTAATGTTTTAGTGCAAGCCTTAGACAATGGAATCTCTGAATGACGCCGCAGTCTGGCTCTTTCTGAAGGTCCTATACTGTAACCGTCCTGAGAAGTTGTTTGCATGCACTTGCTGCCTTGACACTTGTTGATGTGCGTGTGCCCTGCTCGAGCAGTAAAGGGGAGATCACATGCAGAGCTGATTTTCTGTAGTTCCTTAGAATAAAAATAGAATATTCTCTTCAAATAGGAACACATGCTGCGTTTGATTATTTCACTCCAACTCGGACAAAAACGTCACGAAAAACATCACTTCCCATTAGAAACGCCTCTTTTATGACGTTAATGTCTGACAGAATCTTCTTGTCCGAGTTGCCCCTGTGACGTAATTTCAACATGGCGGCTTACACACTCAACATTAATTCTATTTTACAAATCCTTAAAAATGTTTATTTTGTTAAATTTATTATTATCCCATCCATCCATTTTCCAAACTGCTTATCCTACTGGGTCACGGGGGGTCCGGAGCCTATCCCGGAAGCAATGGGCACGAGGCTGGGAACAACCCAGGATGGGGGGCCAGCCCATCGCAGGGCACACTCACACACACCATGCACTCTCACATGCATTCCTACGGGCAATTTAGCAAGTCCAATTAGCCTCAGCATGTTTTTGGACTGTGGGGGGGAACCGGAGTACCCGGAGGAAACCCCACGACGACATGGGGAGAACATGCAAACTCCACACACATGTGACCCAGGCGGAGATTTGAACCTGGGTCCCAGAGGTGTGAGGCAACAGTGCTAACCAGTGCACGACCATACCGCCCATTTATTATTATTATTATTTATAATTATTAGTAATTATTAATGTAATTGCACGTGTTCGATTTAGAGAATACCATATTGTGACCGTAAACAGTATCCTAACATGCAATATCAGATTTTTACCAGACTTGTTAGTGTTTTTGGTTTGTTTGTAGTTTGTTTGCCTCTCGAAAAAAGAATATCGCTATGAATGTACTAAAATACTTTATAAAGCTTTTAATGTGGTTTGACTAGTTCCTGTTTCTTGTTTATTTGTCTGAAATAATAATCTTACTCCATAACTGCTAAAATATAAAGCAACAACACAGCAGCGTATTCATGGAGGCAGCCATGTTTGTTCCGAGTTGTGCTAGCTTGAACGGGAGATTGTTGGATGTGATGTCACCCAATTTGGAATTTCCAAGTTCCGAGAGAAAAACGAACGCACCACAAGACTCTGGCTGGAAATTTCTACAATAGAGCCATTTAGTTATTTCTAGAAAAATATTTAGAGCCAATGACCTGATGTCATTGTAACACAGGTCACTGTCCGTGGTGCTGAATTCTCTACTTGATGGGCTGGTGCTGAATGAATATGACAGCTGGCCAACATGTCTGTGTGCTTCCACTGACTGGCACCCAGACATATAATGACTTTTAACAATGAGGAGGGAAACGTCCAGACAGGAAATTAGTCAACAGTAATTAGTAATCACATATAGTTCTCATTTATCATGATGTAAAATTCAAAAACCTTTTTTTTATTATTAAGGGATAAATGTAATTGAGTTTTAATGTATCCTTTCCGCTCTTAAAATCGCAAATTATTTCTGACTATTAATCTGCACATTTTAATAATTTCATTAATATTACCTAATTGGTTTGTCTTTTTTATTAAATTTTAAAACTAGCTGTACAATTGTTGATGTTGTTGCTGTTCTGAATGTCATTGGCCTGTTGCCTTACGTCTGTCTAAACATGAGTGAGGGGATGGATGCACTATTCTATGGGGGCCTCTGTAGAGAATAAATGATCCTAATTTTATATTGAGAGAGATGGTTAATTCCTTTTTAATCCATACTGCGTTCAGAGCCCCTGTTCTGCCGTTGATCACTGCTGCATATCATCCCCAAACCAATGGCCTGGATGAGAAAACGAATGATGACATAAAATGGTAAGTCTGTTTTTGAGGTTGTTTTAGAACTGTGTGAGACAGGCTCTATTCTTTTAACATTACATCAGGAATTACTGATATTATTGACAATCAATCCCTTAATATACAGTATCTCACAAAAGTGAGTACACCCCACACATTTTTGTAAATATTTTATTATATCTTTTCAAGGGACAACGTTAAAGATATGAAACTCTGATAGAATGTAAAGTAATCAGTGTACAGCTTGTATAATGGTGTAAATTTGATGTCCCCTCAAAATAACTCAACACACAGCCATTAATGTCTGAACTGCTGGCAACAAAAGTGAGATTAAAAATGATTTGTGGCAAGATCGGATCATGTGTGTTGAAGAGTTTCTTATGACTGACAAGTAGTTATTTAAAAACATATCTTGAAACAGCAAATTACATTGTTCTTAATGCTTTTAGAAAATGACTCTTTATAATGATCTGTGAATAATAATAATTTGCTATGAATGTTTTTCCACTTCAGCTTTCCACAATTATTCTTCCCGATGAGAAAAGCTACGGCACGTTTTTTGATGAAAAAAATAAAGTAGTTGAGACAATAAGCAACAACAGCTGAAAACATCTCCTAGTAACAGGAAAAACAGAAGCAGGCATGTGGTAAACGAATACAAAAGAGGTACCAAAACACAGTTTATCATGTTGGAGATGAGGCGCTTCTGTTCAACATGAGGAAGCGGGGACGGAAAGGAGGAAGAACGGAACCGGATTTTACCGGACCTTATGTCATCCAGGCAATATGTGGCAAGCTGGTTACACTGTCTAATTCTGAAGGGGCAACTTTAAAGAATAAATACAATGTAAACCACATACAGAAGGAGCCAAACTGATGTCCCAAGTCAGGAATCACACAAGGTGCCAGAAGAGTATAAGACCAGTAAACCTCCCTCTAGCGCAGAGCTTCTGACAATCGAGAAGGATGCTGACAGTTGAAAAAAAACTCATGTCTGTGTGTTATGAAAGAATATCAATAAATGTTTCCGAAAGGGGATGACTCATTTGGTAATTATTTACGGCTTATGTTATGGCTGCCAATTTACAGTCTTTACTGAAGTCTGACTTCTTTTGAGTCACCTTTAATATAGATTGGACACTCTCTATGCAATGTGCAATACTTACATAGATGGTAAATGTTTACCTGCTTGCACAGATGGATGATTAGGTAATTAGTGTAAGTGTGTGTGTGTGTTCAATCGCATGTATGTCCAAGGTCCATAGTAAATAATATACACTGATCAAGAGATGCCCGAAAGTGGATAAAAGAGGACATTAGTGGGTGCATCACTTAGTGTAACGCGTGCAGGAAAATGAGCAGGACTGCAAGCCATATAATGACCCTTGTCTAGCTCTTAATACAGTATGCATACAGTGATGTATCTACAATGGACAGCTACTATGAGCAGATAGCACAGTACAGGTGCTTATAAGATCTGTATGCTGTTTCCATCCATCCATCCATTGTCCAAACCGCTTATCCTACTGGGTCGTGGGGGGTCTGGAGCCTATCCCGGAAGCAATGGGCACGAGGCAGGGAACAACCCAGGATGGGGAGCCAGCCCATCACAGGGCACACTCACACACTATTCACTCATACATGCATACCTACGGGCAATTTAGTAACTCCAGTTAGCCTCAGCATCCATCCATCCATCCATTGTCCAAATCGCTTATCCTACTGGGTCACAGGGGGTCCGGAGTCTATCCCGGAATCAATGGGCACGAGGCAGGGAAGAACCCAGGATGGGGGGCCAGCCCATCACAGCTCACACTCACACACCATTCACTCACACATGCACACCTACGGGCAATTCAGCAACTCCAATTAGCCTCAGCATGTTTTTGGACTGTGGGGGGAAACCGGAGTACCCGGAGGAAACCCCACGACGACACGGGGAGAACATGCAAACTCCACACCCATGTGACCCAGGCAGAGACTCGAACCCGGGTCCCAGAGGTGTGAGGCAACAGTGCTAACCACTGCACCACCATGCCGCCCCCTGTATGCTATTTCATTCTATAAAAAGAAACTTACTGTACTGTACAATAAAGTATTTCACCACTGCTTCTTCCTCAGCTCCCACTGTTTGCTAGCACATGCATCTTTTGATTTCTTAGTGCAATCTGTGCTTTATTTTTTTTTTGTGAAATGTAAGTGCAGTATCTGTTTATTAAGTGCTGTGGTTTAATATGTACATTATTATTTCAGTACTGTGTATACTGTCCTTAATGTCTTGCCTCTCTCGTATAACTTGAGATACGCCCAAATTGACTTGCAACAAGTGGTCCTGGTTCCAAATGCGGAAGGCGATGGATACCTGTATTTTATATGCTGTAGTGTGCTGGGTGTCAGACATTGCAATGCACCTTGCTTTGATCTTGACCTGTTAGATCAGAGGGAGGTAATCTTATCCAGAAAGGGCCACTGTGTATGATGGTTTTCACTGCAACTCTCTGAACAGCGAACCTAACAGTTATCCCAATACCTTGATCTTGCTAGCATATTTAAATGTGTACCTATTCAGGAATAGAGTGGTGAAGGCATTCAGAGGAGGACTGATGATTATCAGAGGGAACAAAGGGGCTGGGTACTTGTCAGTATCCAGTAGAACCACCAGACTCCTACACTGAATGGTTCTGGATGTGGCACAGACGTTAATCCCTCTGTATTAGGGGATCCGTCTCCAGTTTGTACTCTTCTAGTTAATAGGTAGATTATCAGGCAGTTTTTCACCCTAGTCCAGTACTCATTGACAGCCTAATACACCGTGTTTCAGTTTGTCTTGATAGTCAATACATGTCACAGGATGTACATTACTCTGATGGGCAGGCCCTCTTACATATGATGGAAATTGCAATACCTACTTTTGGCCACGAGATGGCAGCAAGAAAATAGAAAAATTATTTTCCCACGGTCTACTAGCAGCTTTTAGATGTTAATTCTTCATAAAAATAATTTGACTTGATCCAATGTATTTTTAATACAAACAATTACCACACAAAGCTGCTAGTTTCCTCCGGTTTCCCCCCACAGTCCAAAAACATGCTGAGGCTAATTGGAGTAGCTAAATTTACCGTAGGTGTGCATGTGTGAGTGAATGGTGTGTGAGTGTGAGCTGTGATGGGCTGGCCCCCCATCCTGGGTTCTTCCCTGCCTCGTGCCCATTGATTCCGGGATAGACTCCGGACCCCCTGTGACCCAGTAGGATAAGCGGTTTGGACAATGGATGGATGGAAATAGCATACAGATTAAGCACCTGTACTGTGCTATCTGCTTATAGTAGCTGTCCATTGTAGATACATCACTGTATGCATACTGTATTAAGAGCTAGATAAGGACAGTGGGTCATTATATGGCTTGCAGTCCTGCTCATTTTCCTGCACCCGTTACACTAAGTGATACACCCACTAATGTCCTCTTTCATCCACTTTCAGGCATCTCTTGATCAGTGTATATTACTTACTATGGACCTTGGACATACATGCGATTGGACACACACACACACACACACACACTTACACTAATTACCTAATCAACCATCTGTGCAAGCAAGTAAACATGTACCATCTATATAAGTATTGTACATAGCATAGAGAGTGTCCAATCTATATTAAAGGTGACTCGAAAGAAGTCAGACTTTAGTAAAGACTGTAAATTTCTCAGCCATAACATAAGCCGTAAATAATTACCAAATGAGTCATCCCCTTTCGGAAACATTTATTGATATTCTTTCATAACACACAGACATGAGTTTTTTTTCAACTGTCAGCATCCGATCCAAACGGGATTCCCATTTCCTTTCTGTGGGATCCAACAGAACACGGGCTGACCATCAGTCAACATGTCTTCAACCATGCAGGACAGGACCCAGTCCAGGCCAAACCTCACGGTGCTGGTGTTAATAAAAAAAATGTAAGGAACATGCAGCTGCAGCTCACACACAAACACAGTCCACAGCATCCAGAAAAAGGTCAGGCCTTTTTCTTCTTTAGCTGACTCCGCCCAGACCTCGCCCCCTTTCTGGGCGCCTCGCACTATGCCTTTGAACTGGCCCTGCAGCTTGGCCCGTTTCCTGTTTCCCAATGCAAGTCATAAGATTCACCCGTAAATGATATTTTGAATCGGAACGATATTTATTACTATTGTTTAGATTAAATATATAACGGTTTAATGATTGAATATAACTTGATATTGTTGTTTGTGTTGTTTAGTTTGAGGTTCTAGTTTCTGTCTTTATCCGCTTTCGTTTCAGTAGGCAGCTGGTTCATCCCAGGCTCAGGGTCTCTCTGCTCTTCATCAAACCCACACCCCCAGTTTGGGAGCACCCTCTCCCTCTCCTCCCCCCACGGCTGTGACTGTTACTCCTCCTTGAGGAGTAACTGCTCCGCCCCCTATCCCAGCCCCTATACCCACAGGAGTGCATCACCCAGTGAGCCGCCGCCCTGCCTGTCCCCTCACACAAGCACACACTGAAATCATGGTCCTAAGCTCTCTGTGTGGGTCACCACGATAGTACAGCACACCGACGATTACCCTCTGACTGAATCAGAATCAGCTTTATTTGGCCAAGTATGTTCACACATATTGGGAATAGTTAGACATTTAATCAAAATAATTAAGACAAGACATAAACATACAGTTCTGTTGATATGCGACGCATATAACCTCTGCATTCACAGCACTGCTTCAGTTATCGAAGAGCAAATTTCCAAAACTCACTCAGTCCGATAACCTAAAGTAATAAGTCATAATCCTCTTCATACGTTGCAGTAATGGGAATGAAATCTCACTCAGTGTTTATGTAATGGAGCAATGAAATTTCGTGAAATTTCCAAAAGTCCACAGAAATATTTAGAAAAACATTCCTGCAGACTGAGTTTTTGATATTTGCTTTTCAATTAACACAATTTTCTTCAGTCTGAGGTTTAACAGAATTCAGCCATATGCTGTTCAAAAAAAACTACACAGAACAAAAACAGAATGGACTTTACATCTGTCTGAAAGGAAAGTTGACACAGGCTGCAGCAGTGAACAAATCAATCAATGTATTAAAGTTAGGCATTAAGTAACTGGAGGCAGTATATACATAACATGATAACATGCCTTTTCTGTATTGACCATATTAAGGACGCTGTAACACTGCCCACCACATACCTGCTTCATTTATTGTTTTATACTTGCAGCTGCTTATTCAGACAGCTCGTCTACCTGTCTGTCCATGTTGCCCTCCCATGACAACTGGTCCAGCCTACAGGTGCCGTCCCATTCCGGCATGTTACCCATGAGTCATAGCGGCACCTCCGGGAGCAGCTCCAGGTGAGCCCGTGCCTCCCCTCCCCCACCTGTCCCCATGCTGAGTCTCGGGCCCCCGTCTTCCCTCTTGTTCTCGCCTATACCCACATCCTGGCCTGTGTCTGCATCGTCTCACCTCGTTAACAGGACTTTCGCCTTCTTCTGTCCTGATCCATTCAGGCCCATCATTCTGGGACATGCTTTGATTTATTTCGCCATAGTTACTCTTTGTTTTCCTTTGTACTTTGCACTCTACAAGTAAAATGAATAAAAAATAGGCATTATTTTGATATTGTTTTAGTACAGTGACACTAGTATATTTGTTGTTGTTTCCAGGCAACACTGCATGCTGATTTAACGTCTTTCCTTAATCTCCACCCCATTGCTCACACACAGCCAGTATCCCAGTTTGTGGTCAATGAGCTCCTCCTCACTCACCCCAGTCTCCTAGTCCAGTGGAATGTCCAACAGCTTGGGCTCTCAGTTCCTGCGTGTCATGCCCGGCTCGTCCGCTCCTCCTGTGTGCCACGCCCCCTGATTACCCACGTGTTTTCTCCCGATTTGTACCCAGCTGTATCTAGTTAATTTGCTCAGTCCTGTGTATTTCAGTCCGTGTCTTACCTGAGTCCAGTGTCTGTCATTGATGTTTGTATGCGTGAGATGTTTCCCCGTCCGCGCTTCCTAATTAAACTCCCGTTTTTGCCTGTCCGCTTGCTCCTTGCACGCCTTGCCCGCACGATCGCCTGCCTGCTTGTACCCGATCGTGACACTGCGCAGCTCTACAACTCATTACCCAGGGCTCTCGCACCCGGCCACAGTGCCCCTCTCAGGCTCCCCGCTGTATGACAGCACTGCCCCATCGGAAGTTCATGAAGCCTCACAGTACGACGCCTCTCCCCACGCGCGCTTAGCCACCACCGGGACTCCCATCACTCCTCCTTCCCTGTAGGGCGGCGCACTTCCATTATTATTACAGTTTCTACTGTCACTCTGTTGCTTTTCCTGGTGCTGGACTTTTGACAGATAAATACATTATTTGTTGCATTCAGTGACAAAAGATTGGTCTGTTTAACACCCTCAGTCTCCACCCTATGAGCCCCTTGTTGGCGGCAGAATCAGGAAGATGTCGGAGAAAGCAGAGGTAAAGTGAATAGTCACCTCGACAATAATGTGGAAACCGCTAATGGTGATCATGCCTGTGTGGGTGAAATGGATCACCACAGTATAAGCGGATGATGATTATAGACGATTTTTCCCTTTTTCTTTATGTCTGTTTACCATCTAATAGGCATTTTTTTTCTTTGGGATGCGTCTAGGTCAGATACGACCAAAATATTTTTCTCATTTCAGAAGTGAAAAAAAATATTGCTCTCAGATTCTGTTCAGTTGTAGTTTTTTAAAATAATGTACCTTGATTTGTGTTTGTTTAAAATGCCATTACCTGTTGCTTACTGGGCCGCTGAAAATGTCTGGCCCAGCTAAATTTCTTGGTTTAAAAATCTGGCCCAACTACTTTCCAGACCTGGACTAGCCCTACTGAATCATACACTAATGTTATTCTGTTATGTGGGCTGTTGTGATAGGGAGATTTGCTGGATGCTGCACGACGGGTGGTGTCCCTGCTGCAGAATGCCCTGTCTGAAGCAGCACCTAGAGACAGTGAGGGTTGTTGTCATCACCTTAATATTGTATATACGCAATCTGTTATTTCTTAACTAATATAATTGTAAGGTATTCTTCTAATATATTGTGCACAGCCAACAAAAAAGAGAAAAATGCAAAACCAAAGGAAGGCTTTCTTTTCTCTTAAAAGTCTTTTTTCTAAACCAACTGAGAGTCAGTTAGAGGGGTGTTCATTATCAGTATTGTTGCTGGCATTTCTGAAAATGTGCCAATTTTAGTCAAGTGGCTACTTTTCAAATGCAGTCCCTGGCCAAGATGAAGAAAGTTCATGAAGACTACATGATAATATTAAGCACTGACATAACAAACAACATTTTTTACATGCAAAATATACAGGAAATATACACTGCAACAGGCTAGGATAGACAAATAACCAAATACACTTGCAAGCCTGACCACTTTAGACCCCAGATTAGAAAATTGGTGAATGAGCATATATTTTTTCCAAGTTTTGTTTTGCTTTCAAGTTCTCACAAATAAAAAAAAAAAAAGATTTTCCCACTATAGCCAGATCCAGTTTCTGTGGGGGGCGGGGGGGGGGGGTGACAATTTGTAGTAATAACTATTTCCTGCTGAAAACCACTGGTAAACTATCCACATGTCTCTGAATATCTGTGAGTCCCGAGACCTCCATGACAGATAGATATAAGTTGCTAGTGTTGATCGGCAGGAAATCTTCTCCAAAGCCCCACCACCACCTCACACCAATCCACCCAGGGTTTACTCCAAATAAATTTGCTGGTAATACAAACCGGATCAACTTGTGGTTTGTGTCCACGTGTACTAGAGACAAAGGCCCTGGTACATTCTGCGTACAACACAGCCAAGACTTGACAACCTTTATATGATGCGCATGGAATCAACCCTATGCATGGAGGCTGCAACTCTTCTCCACCGAACCCTGTAGCCCATTGACTGCAGCCTGCATTGACTATCCTGTAGCCTGCATTTGGTAGATCATTCTTGACAGAAGAAACCAAATTGTCAAGTTCCCTAACACAGAGCTCATACTCTTTTATTCTTCTTAAGATTGTTCTTCTTGAAACACCCATCAGTGTGGCTATGCAAGGCACAGGAAGTTGAGTATGGAGCATTTCTTTCAAACATTGTTCTTCAATCAAAATCTTGGGTCGTCTATTGGTGGCAGCGACTTCCTGTGTGACACATGGGGCTGGACGTTCCAGATGTGCCCTCACAAGGTCAAAGAGCTCTTGCAAAGCCAGGGTGATAGCAGGAGGTACTTCAATGTGATTAGACAGGGCCTGCAGAAGATACAGCTCCTGATGACAAAGGAACTCCAGGTAATCCAAATTTAGTGGAGTCGCGCTGAATCCTATTTCTATTTTATGCAGAAGACTTTCGAGAAGGTGGTATCTGAGCTGTTCACAGAACAAATTATAGTTAATGAGGTGTCAAGATCTTGTCTCTGATCCACACACTAGGCCTACCATTCAAAAGTTTTAATTATGAAAATGAAATGTTTTTGTTTTGTGAGGTGCTTGTTCATGTATGATGATGTAGTGGCTGCTCTGTTTGACCGTGGTAAACCTTTTCACAAACAATATAAGTGAAGAAGTATGACATTAGATCTAAGGACCAGAGTATAATAAAGTTAAATAAAATCCATCAAAAACACTTACTCAGTGGAGATTCCAATGTAGTAGGCAGACAACTTTATGGCTTTAATAATGAGTGTATTTAGCAGCTACAAGGACAAAAGATATTATAAACCTCTCCATTTTAATGCTAATTTAATAAACATTAACAGATAGCACTTAAGGTGGTTTCGCCTATAGTCTGCTAACACTAACCCGAGAACTAATATCTGAGGAGCGTTCTTCCCAGGATTTGAATTTATTAAATTGGCTTTGTGATGTTGTATTAAGAAATTTTATTCACAATGCAATTTACCGTACATTGGCCCATTCTTTTATATACGGTAAGACGAAGCGGGAAATTCGAGCGAGCGAGTGCTGTGCAGACGCGAGCGCGTAGAGGGGATGGGTTTTCAGCACTCGAGCACACGCACGCGCGTGGTTCGACTTTTGGCCCTAATTTAACGGCGAGCGAGTGAGTGAGTGCTGTGCAATCGCGAGCGCGTAGAGAGCATGGATTTTCTGTTTTTATGCGCACGACTTTTGGCACTAATTTAACGCCATAGAAATGTGTGTTTAAAAGGGGAGGAGATCGGGTTGCAGCGCTGGTGTGAGCGGTTTCTCCGGGCAGTTCGCTCGAGGCTAACGTGGCTTTGGGAACGTGGTGTACCCGTCACCCATGCCAGGGAAGAAATCAAAACCGAAATGCTAGGAATATGGACTTCATCTTACGTCAAGCGTTTTCCCCTCCATTGACGCCCATAAAGAAAAGGCTTAAAGTCCATATTCCTAGCATTTCGGTTTTGATTTCTTGTCAGGTAAGTCTTTATGGCCAGATACATTCGCGAGAAATTTGGTGATTTGTGGTGACTGTTTTAATACATTAAGTTGCGTTACGCATTTTCACATTAAGCGTTTTAGAATGTCCCGTGGCAGGTATCCCCTTCTATTGCCCTAGGGAGGGTTGTAACCCTCGTCTGTATATTAATAAAGAATAATCCTTCTATTCCTGTCTCATGTATCTGGACCTCCCCAGCAATTTAACGAAATTTGGTGGCAGCGGTTACAAGTGAACCCGTTTAAGTTTAGCGCTCATACTTCCGTCCATATGTTTAAGACCCACCTTGGCTGACTTAGCTGACATGTCCTGATTTCATAATCTTCAAATTTGTAATCTTTTCTCCTTCATCTAACTCCATGTTTTTAACTTCTTGTCATTTTCTTGCCGTTTGACTCATAGAAAATTATCAGACTTAAATGACACGTCAGCCTGTGCAGACAGCGATTTCAATGTTTTAATAAATTGGCCAGCAGGTGGGGGCAGTGCTCAATTTCATTAATGCCATTCAGAAAACTTTCAGGCTTTATGTCTTAATGAACAGCCTAGAAAAGGACAAAGCATTATATTACTGATGCATACAGCAGATCCCCAACTCAGGCTGTGTTGCATATTCTTAACAGTGCTACAGTATGTTCACACAGCCAGTACAAACAAACTTGCAAGATCTAGACCAGGGGTCACCAACCTTTTTAAAACGGAGAGCTACTTCACGGGTACTGAGCCATACGAAGTTTGATATCAGTTTTAAACGCCCTCCTAAACATGTCTAAACTTCATGCATGATAAACATGTTTTAAATGCTTTTTTATATTCAATTTCAAATCTATATAAATGCAAATGTGATAGATTAGAAACAGGACAAAATAAAATTTTAGATGATGTTCGCTGGTGAGTTGTGCTATTTTATAGAACAGGTCCACGGGCAACTCATGTGGTCATTGGGGGCATCCTTGGGGCACCATGTTGGTGACCCCTTATCTAGACCTACCACATCAGGTAGGAAGGTGCCTATTTCTACCAACTATTCAGACCATCAGACCCAAACCATACATTCAGTCATGCACAGGCACTCCACCAGAGGGCTCTACATTCTGTCCTACATCTGCTCACCTGTTAGACCCACACTCAGTCTCCATCCTGATTTCTACCTACTACTCGGACTATCTCACCAAAACCAGTCCTGTGGCCTGTTCTATGAAGCGGGGTTACTGGCTTATTGGGGAAACTTGTCGGATTTCTTGATCGGGACCTTCAACTGCTCTGCCATAGAGAGCATCCTAACATGCTGCCTTACGGTCTGGTATGCGGGCTGCTGGTGGCCTCCTACCGCTCTGCCATAGAGAGCATCCTAACATACGGCCTTACGGTGTGGTATTCGGGCTGCTGGTGGCCTCTATGACTTTTTTTGTAGACAGTCCATCTGTGTGGTGCTGTTTGCACGAATTGTTTTGGGAAATGCACTTACAGTTTTGCAGATGTTAAGGGTGATTCCAGAAATGCATCAAAGCAACTGAGGAACTGCAATGTCACTGTACAGTTACTTATAATGGGCGCCAATGTAATGTGTAGAGTGGCAAATAAACTGATTCACCATTTACTCTCATGTACATCACTTAAAATGCTTGTTTTAAATGCAAATGTGTGAATGTAAATCTAAGCAGTAAAGCTACAATTTACATTCTGTTTGCATGGTGGAAAGAACATTTAATCTGCCTTTTAAGTGTGATTAGAATATCTAATGCCTGTGTGCTTGTAATAAGATGGTCGCTGGTTCAAACCCAGCCACAGCACATCTCTGCGTCCTTGAGCGAGGCCCTTAACCCCCAGCTCACTGGGCATCACTATGGGTGGCTGCCCTTCGCAGACAACTTACTCTGTTTACTCTAAAAAAAAGAGAGCAAGTTGAGAGAGAAGTTAAGACAATTTCTCCACAGGGACCAATAAAGTATCAATTATTATTACTGTATGAGAGACTGTCTAATATCAGATAGATAACAGACTCATACTGTGCTGAGCTTGTCTGAGAGAGATGATTAGCAAATGCTCTCCCACAGTATCTCAGCACTCTGTACAAAGAACTTTATATGCTCAGTATCTGCTCCTGTTTATCTAATTGTTCTCATTTTAACTGGATGTTAAGGAGTAAATTAATAAACGTCATGTAAGTGCACATTAAAATGCTTTTTCACTGTTACTTAAGTTCCCATGTGAACAGCCAATCAGATCAGCCTGATGTGTGTCTCTCTGTTTCCTCTCTGTTTCCTGCCCTTTCATCCCGACCACGACCATGATCTCTCACTTAGCAGCAGAGCAGTTTATTCTAAACAGTGGAAGCACAAAAATGTTCAGACTCTTTGGTCTTCTCATTTTCATTAGTAAGGCCCTATAATATAAATTATTTTGGGATTTTAATATTTTCATTTATCTGTATGATGTGATCAGTGGAATTTGGCCATTTAATCTGCATCATAGTTAATAGTTATTTAGATTACTATTATATGTCTTATTTGATTATGATTTTTTTTGTTTTTCTGTTTTTGCAGACACTGCACTGACTACAGATGTTGTTCAGCCCAGTCACCTGATGAGGGTTCAGCTTGGAGACAGTGTGACCCTGACATGCTTCTGTCAAGGAGAAACAACTTTTGTTACTTTGTTTAAGCAAGCTGTTGGTCGGAAGCCCCAGCCCATGGCGAAAGCACTTCTCTACGTACCTGGTGAATTTTACAAGGAATATAAAAGCATAAAACGTTACTCCTTACTGAATGCAGAGGGGAGTTTTAACCTCACTATTTCTAACGTGGAGCCGTCAGATTCTGCAGTGTATTATTGTGCTGCTGTGTTTCTTCATGAGGTCACCTTCGGGAATGGAACCTTTGTCATAATCACAGGTAAATGAGATTCCAACTATTTTCATATTTGCTTTATTATAATGTCAGTAAGATTATTCCCTGCAAAATAATTTTGACAGTTTAGTTGTTTGTCAATATAAAATTAGCAAAGATACCTTATTGTCTGCTTTGTTCCATAAATGTTTTTCTAAACATCAAACAAAAATCATTCATTATTATTATTATTATTATTATTATTATACAATTTGTTGCATTTTGCTTGCTGTCAGCCAAAAGCCTAACCTTCTCTTTATACAGATGTTAATGTTACACATTGCAGCCTCTTTAAAACAAATAACATAAAAAAATGTTTGAGTTGTTATATACAGTATAGGACTGTGCAAAAATCTTAAGCAACAAAAGAAAATTATTTTTGACGTTATTTATCTGAGCAGTCAGTGTGTATTCACTCTGAAAAAAAAAATGCATGATTTAACATATGAACTAGGGATGTGCACCATTCAGAACTGATTTGAGAATGAAATTCTCAAATACGTATCCTAAAATTCAGGATTTTGAATACATATATGAACTTGAATTTCAGTTCATTTTGTTAATCTGAATTACATTTGAATTGTGGTTGAAAACAGGTTGTGGCATTGAAATTTATATTTGAATTTAAAGAAGAAGAACGAAAAAGGGTTTGGATTCAAATTCAAGTTCATATACGTACTGTAGGTGTAGCTTTTAACTAAAATATGAACTTTAATTTAAATATGAATTATACATAAACACATTAACATTGTTATACATCATTGTTATAAAAATGTCGTTTTGTAAAGAATGAAATAATGCAACATTTGAAGTGTCACCTAAAATAATAATTATACTGTCATTTTGTGCACCATGGTGGATCTGCTCATAGGAAGAGCTGAGTGTCTCTCCTTAAAAGTCAGTGTTGGCTGCAGTGACGGCAGTTTCTAACCTAAGAAACGTCCCAAACACTTTTCCTGCATCAAAAGTCAAACTAGTCCCTATTCCTGCCATGAAAGGTTCACATAATGTCACCGATACCTGAACCAACCATGTTTATCAGAGGATGCCAACCCTTTGGCTGCAGCTTTCTCTGCACACGCTGAGAGAGTCTTCAGTGTAGCAGGAAAAGATTTCAGGCCAGAAGATTGCAAATTAAATCATGAAACCTTTGAAGATATTATGCTGAATAAATGTAATAATAATGAAAAATTAGCAATGTGTATTGGAATAAAGCATAATTGTATTTGCCATGACGTTTTGCTTTTCGCTGTAGTGCTATGGTTGAACGGAAAAACTTACTTTTGTGTGCATAAGAAAATAAATAGGAGGAACTACGAAACCAAGTAATTCCTTTTACTATGTATACTTTTTCTTTAATGTTAAAAGATAGACAAACTAGTAATGGGCAAACAGCTCTTCGGCTCTTGAATTAAATTATGCAGGTACTACAGCAAAATGCTCAAAAATACCAAAACACATCAAGAGCTAAATATGCAAAAACAATAAATACCTTCCTGTGGAAAAGGGGCAACATAAACCAAATGTAAAGTCACGAAAATCATGAAAATATAAAGTACACTTTACACACTTCATTTCTTTGAATTGAAATTAATTATATTCATCTACCTTCATACATTAATACAAGACATTATATGATTATAATGTTTGTTATTATCATATAATTTTTATTTAGGTATTATGTAGGTGCAGTTAATGTATAGTGTTACCTGATATATACTAATAAGCAGTAATACAATAAAAAGAGAGAAGAATGTCAGCTGTTCTCCAAGAAGTTACTGATTTCTTGGATGGCTAGAAGAACATCGATTCAGTTCCCAAAAATCTGTAAGAACAATTTTTGAGGATCTGTATTTTCCATTGTTATTCTCAAAGGGCTGTCATCATGACTATTTTGCTTTTCAGGTAAAGACTCCAACAGCAGGACTGTGGTACAGCAGCCTGTGTCTGACACATTGCAGCCAGGAGACTCTGTGAGCCTGCAGTGTACGATAGAGACTGGGAGCTGTGCAGGAGAACACAGTGTTTACTGGTTCAGACATGGATCAGGAGAATCCCTTCCTGGAGTCATTTACAGCCATGGAAACAGCAGTGATGAGTGTGAGAAGAGCCCTGAGGCTGGATCTCCTACACGGAGCTGCGTCTACAGCCTCCCCAAGGGGAACCTCAGCCTCTCCGATGCTGGGACTTACTACTGCGCTGTGGCCATGTGTGGGGAGATGCTGTTTGGGAACGGCGGCACATAGCTGGATATAGATGGTAACACCCAGTGTGGGGAGATGCTGTTTGGGAACGGCACACAGCTGGATATAGATGGTAGCACCCAGTGTGGAGAGTATATCTGCTTCAAAGTTTTATTTAGCTTATTCTGCTATTAAGACATTTATTTCTTTTTTTAATGTAATGAATTTTCTAATTTAAGTGCTTAAATTAAATTACACAGATGTTAATTTAATAATTATCCATCCATCCATCCATTTTCCAAACCGCTTATCCTATTGGGTCGCGGGGGGTCCGGAGCCTAATTTAATAATTATTTCAAATATTAATATCCATCCATCCATCCATTTTCCAAACCGCTTATCCTATTGGGTCGCGGGGGGTCCGGAGCCTAATTTAATAATTATTTCAAATATTAATATAAATTGTTAAAATGCAAAATACTAGAAGTTCATGTTAAAAATGGACTATTTACAAAACAACTGCTGTAATGTGTTATCGATTTGATCTTTAACTAATGTAATGTAAGCAAATGGGAAATGTGTCTCTATATCATTATGCTGAAATCTATCTCTTTGTTACAGGCTTTCAGAAGCTGCTGGATCCTCTTCACTCTGGCTTGCTGATAGTTTTATCTTGCAGCATTATTCTGAACGTTGCTCTCATTTGTATAAGATGTAAACTGACCTGTACACACTGTGCAGGTACGCTGCCCGGCTTTATGCACTCAGAAGGACAAAATGTAGATTTTAACAAATTATAGAAATATAAAATTGTTTTATGATAGATAACATTTTCATATTAAAACCACTCTTGCAGGTAATACAGTTTTAAAATCCATTATTAAATCTCACCTTATTTATATAAACCTTTTTGTACTGTAAGATTTACATTTTTGTATTATATCTTTCATATTTTGCAAAATCTATTGAAATATACATGTTGCAATAAGTTGCATATCAATAACTTTTATTACCAAGATCTCCTTTATAGCAATTTTATTATATATGATATATGAGAACAAATGACACGTATCCAAACATGCACACTTAAATTGACAGAAGTCATTTTTACTTTCATTTTTGAGACAAAAAGGATGTTGATTGCTTGAAAATTCGGAATGTTATCTGACCACGGTATGATACCGTGCGAAATTAAATAATATATTGATGTGTTATATATTTTAAACAGATGAAAAGAACAGTGATATATCAAAAGTGGAATGGTCACGCAAGCAAGTATGTAATAAATATTTCAAATTACAAATCGTCAGTAAAACAAATGAACCTCAGACTGATTTCCATCCTGGGATCAGCATTTTAAGTGCTATTTGTGAAAATAGGTAATAGCAAACCGATTTGATCCATCCAATTCTGCCATCTTTGTCTCCACAGTGCCATGACGAGGACACACTGAATTACGCTGCCCTGAACCTTAAGAAGCCAAAACCCAGGAGACAGAAGAAAGACGGGAATAATGACACTCTGTATTCTGACCTCCGCTACAGAGATTATGAATAAAGATGCTTCTCATTCATGTCAGTCACACAGAGTGTTCAGGGTGTAGCTTTAATAATGTTCAGAGGAGGGCAGGGGAGCCAGTGCTTCTGAGACTGAATCACGGGATTTTACGGAGCACCGGTGCTGAGTTTGGTGTCAGTGTGTTTGGGGCGCATTTTTACTGGAAGTGCAAATGTTCAAGCCAGACTGGGGGCTGAGGGAGGGGGAGAGGGGAGCCACAGAGATTATTTCTTCATGGCATGGGGGGGAATAAGCGGCTTTAATGTTGTGGAAAGGCTGAGTTGCTGCAATCAGTTCTTTGATGTCACACATGCTTACTTGTCTCCCTTGTGTACCATGCTGAATGGTTTGGGGCAAACGCACAGGGACTGATCGATTATATTAAACAGATGAAAGAAACTGAATGAAAATTTCAAGTGTTCTTAAATTACGTTTTTCATTTAATTGTGTGTTCTGGATGTATTTTTGAGTATATACATGTACCTGTATATGTACCTGTATATATACCTGTGTCGTTAATAACGATGTGGATAATTAAGAAAGAGGAGTTTTGTTTCTTGCTCCCTGTCTTGTTACTTGGCTCACAAACATACACACACATAGACACACACACAAACATACACAGACACACAAACACACACACACATAGACACACACACACACAAACACACATGCACACATGCACACACACACACTGCTACGGCTCTGTAAGAACACTACCATGCTCTTTTGTGTGAGTGGGGTGGGGGGTGTTAAATAAGATGAAAATGACAATGGCTGTACTTTTGTTATGTCAGTTGTGTTTCTATAGTCATTGTATCATATTCCACAAGCTTTTTATTCTACAAGATGTACAAGCCAGTCAGTGTATTCAGTGGGGTGTTCAGGAGTCATTAGGTTCTGAAAAATGTCTTGCATTTAAAACATAATGTACTTTTGAATACTTAAGTATTTTTAGATGCAAATACTCCAGTACTTTAACTGAAGTAAAAAATTAACTGAAAAACTTTGAGTATTATTTGACGAGGAGTATCTATACTTAACTCAAGTAGTGAAGTTGTGTACTTTGTCCACCTCTGTCCAAAAGTGACATACAGCTGTAAGCTGTTTGGGTTTGTTTGTCTGCTGAGTGCTTCTCTGCAGTGCTGCAGATGTTTCCACTGGTTAGATGCAGCTCAGGAAGACTGACCCACTGACTGCACTGTGCTGGACTCACTTTGCAAAGAGTAAAAACCACACAGACAGAACAATATCTGCTTCTTGTAAGACCCTGTTTCCTCTCTACCTCACCCAGGTCACGCTTTCAAGTATTCAGCCTAAGTTATTTTATCCAAACAAGCCACCATTATTATTCATGCAGCTGGACATTTGACTGGAGCACATGATTGCTACATATCACTACTGTACATGGAACGGAATGTACAGTTTTCACAACAGAACTTTAGAAAAGCAAAATTCTCATCAGTCCACATCTCTAACCACCACACATCCTAGGGCTCCCATTTATAATGGTACATTTTTGTTTTATTCACATTCTTTTTCATCACACAGATAAACACCATCCATTAATCTTACAGCATGTATCCTGGTCAGGGTGATGGGGACGACACCACCTATATCGAGTGTGATTTAAGGCCAAGACCTTAAAAGGGAGAGTCAAGACTGAGGCTTGTTACAAGAGCAGTGGGGCACAAAACAACAAACAACATCATTATGAATGTAAAAGAAATGGATGTATATATAAATATAGGGTAATAATAGAAACAAAAAATAAGAATATATTACATACAGAGGAATATTATAGGAATATTAAAATTAACTTATACACAATCCTTAACTTATACACAATCCTATTGCATGTAACATTATTGCTCATGTGCCAGATATTAGCCTCCCAAAGGAAGCTGCCACACAGGGCATAATGCACTGGCTCAATGCAACACTGCACATCAGTGAATAAGGAGGAACAATATTGCAGATCAGCAGCAGATAGAAACTGTATCAGAAGACAGTGAACAGGGGAAAAGTTCAATGAGCAGAGTGCAGATTATAAAGCCTGACTGCTGTGGGGCCCAATGACCTGCGGTACCGTTCTGTCACACGCCGGGTGTCTGAGTCTCTTACTGAAGGAGCTGCCCTTACGGGCCTCCATAGTCTGCTGGGGGGGTGAGAGGTGTCACATAAAATTGATGACAGCCTTGTTATCAGCCTGCTCTCATCCATCTACTCTACAGTGCCAAGGGACGCTCCTCCCTGATGAGGAGTCTAAGCATGTGGACATTTGGGATAATGTGAGTTCAGAACTGGATGGTCAGCTGTACGACTTCCAGTCTGTAGGCAGACTCATCACCTTCAGTTATGATGGCAAACACAGTAGTATACACCTGCAAAATTCAGGATCTTCACTGGAGCAGCAGTGATTTGTGTAGAAATTGAAGAGAAGAGGGAGAGCACAGAGCCTGGAGGAGCTCAGTGCTGAGGGTCAGCGTGTCTGATGTGTGCTGTAAGCATACTGATGTCCTGCATTTGTGGAACATTTTGTTTGTGCTGCTGTTTATATGTGTTGTTGACGCTGCAGTCAGTAATTTTCCACTAGCAGTCTCAACCTCTGCATTTTACAGGAAGACTGACCGACTGAGAGCAGGGTGTTTGTGTCTCTCTTCTCAGTGAGCGAAAACCACACAACCATCAGGTCCTCAGCTCTGGCCCACTGCTTCACTAGAAAAACCACAAAGGGTATTTTTTATCTAAAAGTGGGTGAGCAAGTGAGATGTTATTGACAGCATGAATTTGTCTACTAACATTTTAATATTCAAATCTAAAAAGCAGTATGTCCAGGATGTCAGTAATTACATTTAGTCAGTATGAACAATTTGGGTGCAATAATATAGAATAATGTAGAATTTTGCATAATTCAGTAATACCAGTAAGATACCGATCATTAACACTATAAGTCATGTTGCTGAATCTCATTGTTAAAGTTAATGAATCTACGCATTTTTATACACACAAGACTGTGCTTAGTTCATCTTTCAGGTCAAAATCACACAGTGAGGCAAATCTGACCATCTTAATTGTTTTTGCTTGTGTGGAATGGCATCCCATGCAGGCCTGTGCTCTGTGCTTCCTGGGACAGGTCCCACCCTCTCCAGACCCCGATGAGAATTAGTAGTCGCTGGATAAAAGATTGACAAAAGATAAAAATACAAAAGTCATTCTTGCTGTCTAACCTCTGATTACTGCATGACATTTCTGATTTCTGATAACTGATAAGTAGAAAATATGTTTAGTCTCTTGCTTGGTGGTAAGAAAAAAGGAGAACCACAAAGAGCACAGTCATTTTCAAGGTTATTTCTCACTGGTCAGTGTGAAAGGCTGCGTCATTAATATAACGCCGGGCTCAGCACAGTGACTGCACCTGCGCTGCACTGTAGAACACAAGCCAGGCTGCAGACCATCAGCCCTGAAAGTTAAAACAGGACTCGTATGTGTGTCATGTGGTGTTTAATAAAAATTACAGGACAGAACAAAGTGGATTCAGTTTCCTTTGCTCTTACACTCCCAGTCCAAAGTGTGGCCACGACTGCTGTCAATGCATCTGTCTCTTTTTTCACCTTAATTTTTCACCTGTGTTATTCACCTTAATATCAAAAGGCTCCAAAGCAGTACAGTAATGCAGAACAAATATTGTAACTAACAAGGTAGTGGGGAGGTTATGGACAGAAGTGTTGGTTTTTGGTAACTCCACTCCTCTGACCTCCACTGTAATTTTAGGTTCCTTGGAACAATATTGTAACCAGTCATCACACATCACACACATAAAGTCGACACCAACCTTAAGTTTGACACTCAGATAAGGTTAGTTGTCAAGTCAAGCTTTTTACAATTGAGGCAGTTGGCCAAAATAAAGCCAATTCTTTCTAGGCAGCACTTTGAGACAGTAATCCACTCTTTTGTCACTACTAGTTTGGACCACTGTAACGCCCTCTATGTTGGGGTTAGAGGCTCCACTATTGTTCACCTCCAGAAGGTTCAAAATGCTGCCGCACATGGAAATATGAGCATGTCTCCCCCATTTTAGCCTCACTCCACTGGCTGCCCGTACATTTTAGGATTCATTTTAAAATTCTGTTATTTGCTTTTAAAGCCCTCAGTGGTCTTGCTCCATCTGACCTCTGTGAGCTGCTTCACCCTTACACCCCCACCCGCTCTCTCAGGTCAGCTGATCAGCTGTTCTGACGGTTCCTAAGACTCAGCGTGAGCTTAGAGGGGATCGAGCCTTTGCAGTCGCAGCTCCTAAATGTGGAATGACTTGCCTTTTCACATTAGAGAGGAATCCCCTCTGTCCGTTTTTAAATCTCTTCTAATCTCTTCTCCTTCACCTTTGACACATTGTGAGATGTTAATTTTAATAGTAAATCTTATTTTAATCTTAGCCTTTTCTTTATTAATTAATTGATTTTTTTAAATTTTTATTAATGGCCTTTTACTCACATTGAATGTTTTGGTTTTTATTAAATTTCTTTTACTTCGTTTTTAAGTGTGTGAATGTTTTTATTTATTCCTTTGTGCAGCACTTTGGTCCATAAGGTTGTTTAAAGTGCTTTTTCAAATAAAGAGCTGGATTGGATTACATTGGAAGATGGCTCAACAAATCTCTTTCACAGAATGTAAAATTCGACAGAGGGCGCAAGGTGACATTCTGTCAGGGGCCCAGAATTTTTTAGCTACACCTCTGTGTTACTGTGTTTTTTTTGTTCTAGCCATCAATAACTCTGGAGTTGCTATATCGCCACCTGGTGTGAAAAGATCAGACAAAAATATGTACACATGTTACCAACAGTTTGAAATTGAAGTGCAGAGTTAACAGGTTTAATTAATCGTCCCCACGGATGCCAGTCATGAAATTTGAGAATTGCAAATTAAAACACAGGAAAAAATCAGGAACACTACAAGATAAAATATTTAGCAAACACTCAATGTGCATCCAGGGTGACAAGGGACAACTGGAGGATGATATGACAATCTGACAGTGACATTCACAGCACTTTATATGTTGCCAAAAACAGAAAAGGGGATTAAAATCAAGAATCAGAAATCATGTATGAGGGTGGGCTGCTTGGTGGTGCAGTGATTAGCACTGTTACCTCCCACCACTGGGACTCAGGTTCGAGTCTCCGCCTGGGTCACATGTGTGGGGAGTTTGCATGTTCTCTCTTGCTAAATTGGCCGTTGGAGTGCATGTGTGTGTGAATGGTGTGTGAATGTGCCTTGCAATGAGCTGCCCCCCCGTCCTGGGTTGTTCCCTGCCTCGTGCACAGATCCTGCCAGGATAGGCTCTGGACCCCCCGCGACCCAGTAGCATAAGCGGTTAGACAATGGATGGATGTATGAGGGTGAGTCACAATGACGACAGCTGCTCTGTTGACTTGGTCCCAGGAGTCGTCAGCGTTGGTCTGCCGGGGCCCCCGTCCTGTCTGTGGATGCACCCGTCTTGTTGGCTGTTCTCTCTGCCTGGGCCCCCTCTCCTGCTGCCTCACGTTTGGGTTGAAGTGGCTCCCCAGTGCTTCTGTAAAGCTCTTTGTGTATCTTAGAAAAGGGCTGTATAAATGTAACATTCATTCATTTATTCAAGGTCCCAGCCAGAAGAGTGCAGTACTACACTGTCCCCCACAGCCTGAATCAGCTGGATGTTATAGGATTAAGACACTTCCTGCATTAGGCCATTTACCCTCAGTGTATTTCCATACCCTGACAGGATGGATGACAATACTATGGCCCTAATTTTCAATACACAGTTTTCACAGGAGTCTCACCCTCATCCACATTCTCTGCATTCCTTATCTCATGCTTCTTTGCCACCCGCATCTCCTCTGCCTGCTTTGTCTCATTTTCCCACAATTGAAACACCGTCCAATTTGTCTCTGTTTTAGTTCTACCACATTAGTCCTGAGCAACCAGTCTGATTCCCGTTCCTCTAATTTCAGACGCATCTGGCTTATCTGATTGGGACTGAAGCTGCTGTTACTAGGAAAACCACATTCGTCCCACTGGGGCAGGTCTGACACCGCGTCCTTCCCATATGTCTCCCATAATTGTTGTACAGAATTTCAGCTGGAGTTCTTTCCCAGAAGCAAGTAATTTCACTTTAGCACCTGTTCAGTAAAAGTCAAGTAGGTCTTTAATGTTATTTTTAACTTTACACAGTTGAGTATAGTACAGTTACAAAAGAAACTGTTTCCCTCGGACCAAGGTGCTACTTAAATTAACAGAAGACTAACACATACCAACCTAGCAACATACTGTATGGTGCATAATGAGCAAAAACTGTGCAAACATTGCAGGACAGTGCAAAAAGAGAGGACAACTGACACCAACGAGCACAAACAGCACAGTAAACCCAGTACTGAGAAGGCGCAGTTTGGTTGTCCAATGAGGTAGCAATAAAAATAAATAAAAGTAACTGTAAACATGGCGACAATAAGATAAAAAATAGTAGTTAAATATAAAGTGTGTTATGAGTGTATGTGTGTGTGGTATCAGATTAGTCCCTGAGAGTTCAGTAGTCTGACGGCATGGGGGATAAAGCTGTTTGTGTCTGGCTGTAAGGCCCGAATGCTCCGGGACCTATTTCCAGAAGGCAGGAGGGTGAAACGATAATGTGAGGGTGGGTGGGGTCATCCACAATGGTGGTGGCTTTGCGGATGCAGTGTGTGGTGTGAATATCTGTGATGGAGGGGAGAGATATGTTAGGGTTATCTTCTTCTGAAGATGCGCTGGAAACAAACCAGTCTCTGAACACAGAACAACGCAGACAGCTGTGATGACGTTTTACTTGCTGCAAGGTGTAGGGAATCCACTTGCAGAGTCTCCGCAGTTTCAGCAAAATGATGGTTTATTGAACAGCAAAAATAATACAATGTAATACAGTGTAGAGACACACCGGGTACTGAAAGGCAGCTCAGATACAAATTGAAGACAGTTCTTCACCCCCCTTTATACCCAAAAAGGCCCTCCCCACCAAGGTGTTGTGTGTAGGTGTTGTGAGTGAATTTACATATAAAGAGTGACCCCCTGGAGTGTGAGGATCCTGAGACAGGGACGGGACAGGACAGGGTGGAGACTTTTATGATCATTGTAATTCAATTCTTATCACCTTATCTTATCCTTATCACCATAGTGGTGCCAACTGGAACCCCCATTCTCTCCCTGGCTTCCCCCATGATCATAAATTCCTAACATGTCTGCATTCAAATGATCAACCAAGAACCTTGGGACATTTTTACCACTTTTCCTTACAAAGGGAAGCCCGGGTCCTGACCTCGAGGTGTCAGCCTCTCAGTCGAACTCAGCCAACTTCGAAAGAGTAACTCCCCTCGCAGTGTCTTTTATTGAGGTACACAAACAGGATATGCAACTGACATTGAACATTGTTTGTCACCATATATGGGGTGGAAATATTCAAGCGACAGTTCTTGAGACGTGTTATTGCTCAATTAAGATCAAGCTGCGGGCAGGGTGTTGTTTCTAAGCGTCTAGCAAAATGATGATAAAAAAAGTACATATTTCTCTAACACGATACTCCCAATGATTTTCTCACCTGTCATCACTATCTGTTGTAGGGACTTGTGATCTGAGGCGACACAGTTCTCAAAGCAGACCGTGATGCAGCTGCTCAGGGTGCTTTCAACAGTTCCCCAATAGAGTGTGAGAATGGGAGATGGGCTTTTCTGAGCTTCGTGGAGAGTAGAGGTGCTGCTGTGCTTTCCTTACTATGGAGCTGATGTTGAAGGACCTGGTGAGATTCTCCGCCAGATGGACAACAAGGAATCTGGTACTCTCTACGATCTCCACAGATGAGCCATCGATGTGCAGCAGAGAGTGGTCACTCTGTGTTTTGTGTTCTTCTAACGTCAACAACCATCTCTTTGGTCAACATTCAGAGACAGGTTGTTGGCTCTGCAGCAGTCCGATAGTCATCACACTTCCTCTTTGTATGCTGAGTCACCGTTTTATTGATGAGACCACAACAGTCTTGTCATCTGCCTGATGTTGATGATGGAATTCGAAATGTGCATTGCTGCTCAGTTGTGAGTCATCGGAGTTAACAGCAGTGGGCTGAGCATAAAGTCCTGGGTTCCTGCTACAGCGTCATGAGCAGTTGCCTTCGTCGCCCATAGCTCCTGCGCAGCCCGAGCAGCCGCCTCCGCTGCCCCCTGCGGCCCAGAGCCCGAGCAGCCGCCGCCTGCTTTGCCCGTAGCTCCTGAGCAGCCGCCTCCGCTGCCCCCTGCGGCCCCAGAGCCCACGCCCGAGGCGCTCCCTCCGCCTCAAATGACTGTGCCCCCTGGGGCTCTTGTTCCTGGCCCCACTCCTGTCCCTGACCCAGCTCCAGACTTTCCTGCCCTAGTCCCCGAGGAGGTCCCGGACAGTCTGACCACCGTGTGATGCCACGCCCCCTGATTATCCACGTGTGCTTCCCTGATCGTACCCAGCTGTGTCCGATTATTTTCAATCAGTCCTGTCTATTTGAGTTCATGTCTTACTAGAGTTCAGTGTCCGTCATTGAAGTCCGTCTGCGTGAGATGTTTCCTGCACCCCGTGTTCCTAATAAATCCCCGTATCCTGCCTGCCTTGCCTGTTTCCTGCCCGTCCGCCGCTCCCGTTAAATGGCGATCGTGACACAAGGCACACGCACATCAAGTACCAATGCAGCAAATACAGATGAACAATTTAGGAGGAATACTAGTCAAAGGAAGGAAGAAAAGCAGCCCACCCTATCTCATATGGTCACGGACACAAACATCAGGGAGTGTTATGAAGAAGACATCACACTTAACACCATTGGTTTTATGCAGTGAATTACACCAGAGAGAGTTTTTACATTCTAGCTGTGTTACGTAACATTCCTCAGCCTTCAGGTTTTTTCCACACAATGCACGACATGCAGGGGTGCCAAACAAAACAGCGGAACTGCAGTGTAGCCAATTATTTGTTTCAGTAGTTTTAAGAAAACTAGAACATAAAATGTTTGTTTTAACTTAGTCCACAAAAGAGTTTTTACCTATCTTAGTGTATTTTACATCACATACACTCTCGGTCCGTTGTGGAGTCCATCCCACTGTAGTTGGAGAATGCTGCCATCAGTCGCTTGGTGTAGCACTCGCAGGATTTACCAGGCTCCTGTTTAAACTGATGCATCATGCCCCAGTCCATGCGCAGGAGGACCAGTCTCTGAAGGGCTGTCGCATGGTGAGGCCTGTTCTGCCTGGGGTCCAGCAGGTCACTGGCAATGTCCTTCAACTCACAGTGGGCTTGCGTTCATAGTGGGGGTACCGCAGGGTTCGATTTTAGGACCACTATTGTTCCTAATTTACATAAATGATATGGATACCAATATATACAGTAAACTGGTGAAATTTGCAGATGACACCAAGGTGGGTGGTGTAGCAGATACTGAATTAGTGGCTCAGCAGCTACAGCGGGATCTTGATTTAATTAGTGACTGGGCCGATACCTGGCAGATGAAATTTAACGTCGATAAATATAAGGTACTCAGTCTAGGGAGCAGAAATATAAAGTACAGGTATTTCATGGGTGTCACTGAAAAAAAGGTAGCTGATCATGAGAAAGACCTTGGTGTGTATGTTGATGCTTCCATGTCCCATTCTCGCCAGTGTGGGGAAGCAATAAAAAAGGCCAATAGGATGTTGGGGTATATCTCCAGGTGTGTGGAGTTTAAGTCAAGGGAGGTAATGCTAAGATTATACAATTCCTTGGTGAGACCTCACCTAGAATATTGTGTGCAGGTTTGGTCACCATATCTTAAAAGGACATTGTGGCCTTAGAAAAGGTGCAGCGTAGGGCCACAAAAATGATTCCTGGTCTTAGAGGAATGTCATACGAGGAACGGTTACTTGAGCTAAATCTGTTCAGTCTCAAGCAAAGGAGATTGAGGGGGGACATGATCCAGGTATATAAGATTCTAACAGGTTTGGATGCTGTTCAACCAAATAGTTACTTCAGCATTAGTTTAAATACACGAACTCGTGGCCATAGGTGGAAATTAGCGGGGAGAACATTTCAAGCTGGATTTTAAGGAAGCACTTCTATACGCAGCGTGTAGAGTATGGAATAGTCTTCCTGATAATGCTAGTGCAAGCTGAATCCTTGGGTTCCTTTAAATCAGAGCTAGATAAGATTTTAACGACTCTGAGCTATTAGTTTAGTTCTCCCAAGCGAGCTTGATGGGGCCGAATGGCCTCGTCTCGTTTGTATAGTTCTTATGTTCTTATGTTCAACTCCTTCATCTACAGTGTCAGATGAGCAAACCTTATCTCCCCCTTGAGGATTTGGACATACCAACATAGGGGCAAGAATTTCTGCTACCTCGTCCTGCTGCCTGAGTGTTTCGCCACGGCACTTCTTCACCGAGAAGGAGGTAGAGTCGGGTGCTGAATGGTTATGATCCTCGTCTGCAGGGGGGAGAGGGGAAGGGGCAGGGGAACCACTGGCTACTCCTCCCTCGGTGGCATAAGGAGGAAGCTGCTGTTTGGGCAGCAATGCTTGGGCAGGAGCCACACAGTTTATTTCTGGGTATCTAATTAGCGGACACCATTAGGTCCCTTCAGGGGCTCCACAGACAAACTCATTGACAAAATAGAATTGTCACAGAAAAATTCTTTGTCACATGCTCAGTCGACATGGACTGTGTGCTATTTACATATTTTTGGCTACAAACGAAATCTCATATGCATATCGATGTATCTTTCGCACAAGTGGACCTCCATCACTTTAAAGAGGGTAAACTCTGATCAGGAAATTTACGACGTCAGAATAAACGGATTTTTTAACAGAAGTAACTGACATGCCCTAATAAGGAAATGCATACAATCAGAATACAATATCTGTGGTTTTTAACAGTGGTAACAATCTGATAATGAAAGGAATCAGATCAACATTTCTATAGCATGTAACAGAGCTTGCTCCCCTCCAGAACTCATTGTTCCAGTAGTTATCTGAAATCATCTGCAGGAGCTATTCTTTTATTTGTATATTAAGCATAATTATTCATGAATATTATTGATTATGTTTATTTGTTTAATGTTTTTATTTATTCGTATTATTGTTTATAATATAATGTTATATAGTATTGCAACACTTGAAACGAGAGGTACTTGCCTGCCTTAGTGATATTTACTATTGTCTAAGTGTATTCCCACCTGTAGGAGGCAGCAATGGTTGTTATTAAAGGTGCTGAGATTACGCGGCTCAGGGCTGAAGGTGCAAAGTGAAACAGTCATTGACCGTATTTGCCATGTGTGATGGTGTCTGCATATCGGCCCTTTTGCGCCAAACAAACCAGTTCAAAGTACTGTGTGTTAAAATATCATATGATAAATCCTCTCAAGAACTAAACTCAATATCGTATCCTCATCATTCAACGCGTCTGACTTTTGCACCTCTTACCACAAGGCAGTGGATTACATGGGGAAATTACAAACAAGGAGAATTTAATCTGTTTTTCCTCTACATTGTCGTTATTCAGAATATTACAGACTATGAACAAAAACGGACAATGTAAGAAAATAAAAAAATGTGTATGACAGAAAGCTAGAGTATTTTTGCAATGGTGAGCACTAGCTGGTTTATGTACTAGCTCACACTCAAGAAACAGCATAAAATGCTACTCATACACAGTTGGGGGGCAGGGGTCAGTCCTTGTGCCTGTAATGAGGTCACCAGTTGAAACTAACCCAGCCTCAGCACGTCTGTGGGTCCTTGAGCAAGGCCCTTAACCCCAGCTCCCTGGGCGCCCCAACAGGTAGCTGCACTTCGCGGACAACTTACTCCACTAAGAGTAAGTTGAGGGAGACATAAAAAACACAATTTCCCCACGGGGATTAATAAAGTCCATCCTTCTATGGAATATTATTTAGCACTATATAACGCAGAATATAAGAATTACGATTTTATAAAAAGTATGCCAAAAATCCATGATATAATCATTACAATGTAAACATTATAATGTAATCAACACAATGGAACCAACTGAGTATGTATTTTGCACCTTTTGTTAGTCTGAGTTTCTGTTAGCTACTTTGTTAGTCCTGAATCTATGAATATTCAAATTTTTATCGCGTATATTTTATCACTATGTAAAAGGACAAATATATTATCAACCTTTTAGTGAGACAATGTGTAAACGGCTGAAACTACCAAGGTTTACTACTGAAGGAAGGGATTCACCTGAGTTCACCAAAAGTTCATGGCTGAGTATTTTATAAAAACCAAGTGGAGCTGCTCGCGCCACTATTATGTTCAACCGAGAGGCCAAACGGTAAAAGAAATGACTGTCAAACTTATCACCTAGGGGTAAATATAAATCTATACAATTATCACCTGCATGCACATTACTTCTTTACAATAACCAACTCCTGATCCATACTGTTAGTCGTGAAAAAAATAACTATTGTGTACATAGAGGCCCTGTGTAAAAAGATAACTGCCAAGGAAAAGATCAAAAACATTATTTCAAGGATTCAAAGTTTTTATGGTCATGTACAGTGTACAGTGCAGTTCTTATTTGATTAACTTGAATGTCTTCACAGACAAGACGATTAAACAAATAAAGCAGCGCAACATTACAGTAACTAACAACAAACAAAGCTCACGAGTACTATTACAATATTCATATCATTTATTTAAATATAATTTTACCAAGTAATATTAATTGAAAAGCAGTTACCGCTTTACCTGCTTCTCGGGAGAAATAGCAGATATACAAACGTCATGTATGTAACTAAAATCTTAAGCCAATAAGGGCAAAGTAGTGGTCGTAATGGAGGCGGATCCAGCCTGTGCAGCCTGCTAAGAGGTGCTGCCTGATGTGTCTTGCTCTCGCGGAGTTTTGGTACCATGTGACATGGTGACGTAATGCAACGGGCGATAAAAAATATAACCATGATGCATTGCGTCAGGACCAGAATGCATTGCTTTAAGCTAGCGCTGTATTGGGTGCATGAAGTGGAAAGCACCCAATAATAAACATAACATTTTTTTAAAAATGTTTTCTTCACCGGTGCAGTGAATTTAATAAAGAGCTATGATGGTGCTGCAAATGGCTTTGCATAGTAGTTAGTAGTAGCATTAGCCGCTGTGTGCGGCATTAGCTTACTACAGTCCTTACAGATGGTTCGTGTTTTGTCTGTCTCCCTTTCGCCATTTATATTTTCCGCCGGGCACCCGAAATGCTGACACACAAAAGATTCAAAAGTGTCTGGGGTATCTACTATAGTAATTTAGTCAGATGCCGACATATTTACAGCAGCTCATTTGCAGCGCATTCGTGAAACGGCTTTTCGCTCCAACGAGAAATCTCGTCATGTTGTAATATCGCGAGATCTCGTGACACGCGTTTCACTCCCACTTCTTAGTAACAGTCATGATTTGATAAAGTGACAACCTGCGTAATAATTGGTAATACATTGAGTTTGCTATTGTTCAGGCTAGCAGACTGTTATGGCTTGAGGTTAATGGTGCCTGTTACTTGTGAATTTTCACATTTGCAGGGATCTTCTGCCTCGTGAACGTGAAACGGGTAATTATGCTAAAAGAAGAAAAAAGCAGAACTGCAATGTGTGTAAGGCTGGTGCTGATTTTTCAGTCTGAACACAGTAAAATTTATACAAATTACCTGTATTCAAACTTGTATTCTTTATAAGTTTGGTTAATTACTATTTAAAAGTTTTATCTGCGCTCCATTGTATAACTTATATTGGAGACTATGTATGTACTTTTCGATTGGAAATGGTTAGCTGTATACAGGGGCGCCGCTAAGGGGGGGAAAGTTGGGTCAAATTCTAAGGGCCCACGCCCTTTAGGGGCCCCCAGAGATCTGAATGGGTGTGATAGGGGGCCCAACCTCATATTTTGTCATAGGGCCCAAAATTGCTAGCGGCGCCCCTGGCTGTATATACTTTGAATATTTTTATGATTAATTTCTTTGTTTATTTAATTTGGCAACAGATCTGCACTTTTAGCAGTATTGCTGTCAATTTTTGTGAAAGTTGTTACTAAATAAAACAAAAGAAGCAGACTTGTGTAAATCCTATATTGGTCGTGTATTCTTCCTGTAGCGTAGTGACAGCTTTTTGTACGGAAGCCGTGAACGGCTGTGCTTGCAAATATATTTTCTTCTGAATAATTAGAAGGATAAGCATATTTTGTCGCCGCCGCGAGATAGTCATGCCATACACAGCTCTGCTCGTTTTTGTACTGTAACCGTGTTACTTAATTTGCGAATCCATGAATTTAACGTTGACATTAAGTCAACATTGACATTGACAACGTTGACATTAAGTGTTGCACCTATCTAGTGTTTTACCGTGAAGGGCATGTTATATCTTGTCTCTAAGTCGCACTATGGTCCAGGGGAATGCTATGTCATATTAGAACATGTGTCGATGATGTGGCAATATAATATTTTAGAATACTGTCAGTTTTAGTTTCAGAAATCCATCATTTGAGAAAAAAGGCCAGTCACGACAAATATATATGGATATAACAACAGAGGTTAGCTGTATTTGTTTAAGTGTAAGATGCACATAGAAACATGCATGAGCTCATCTGAGAATAAACTGAATGCAATGAAGATTTGTGACTCCTGCTGGAAAATGCGAATAGTGGCAGGGTCTTCAAGCAGTACATTTGTCTGAGAGTCAGTTAATATTAGGAAAGGCACCGTTTTTTTTTTCAATGGCGCTAATTATCAAGAAGGAAATGGAGTACCCCAGTACCTGGTTTACGGGCACTGGAAGCTCCAGTATCAGTCAGACTTTCATGTAAGTATATGTGTGTTTAATGACTTGTGCATGTTTCATCTTTACCAGGGGCAGAGGGGAAACTCAATAAATAGCCTTCTCTCACACTTCCAGGCCTGCAGAACTGAGCATGTCCCCTGGTTTTGTGCATATGTCTGTAGGCTTTGAGTTTTTCTATGGGGGCTTCAATTTCCTCCCAGAGTACAAATACGTGCAGATCAGTTGCATTGGGGAGTCCATACTGTGATGCTGAGTGGGTGTAGGAGGAGATTGAGAGATGAAACTCCGATGATTTACTCCCTCGGCTAACTAACCAGAACAGGAACGTACCAATACCAAAATGATAAGTTTATAATGTTTTTCACTACCCTGATTCATTCAGTTATTTCTGTTTGTTTATTCCATCCCCCAAGCAAATACATAAATAAACAAACAAATATTCAGGGGGAATGTGTCATAGGTGATAGAATCAGTGGATGAATCTAAAGAAAAAAAGTAATGATTTCTTTCTCTCCAAAACACAATGCACAAAACTCTTAAGTTAGGTAAGACATTGAAAATTTTATGACAGTAGCATGATGCAGAGGAACAACAGAAGGAAAAATCTAACTAAACCTGAGTCAACTAGGACTAATTACACTAAATTAAGTGGAACACACAAATACCTAAAACAACTTAATAAACAAGCAAGAAATATTACATTTGATTAACTATACTGATGCCTGAGGGAAGTTCTTGTGCATAATGCAGCAAGTATATACAGCTGCAGAGACACTACACATAGTGCAAATAAATTAAAAAGTATACAGTACACACACTGATTCCTGAAAAATCTAAATACCATGGAAATACTAATGAAATACTGATGATGATGATAATAATAGAAATAATAATGTATTAGTTATGGGTATTATGCAATTGACATGTACAATTAAAAAAGAAATTGCACCAGACATTTCCTGTGGCAAAGAAGGGTTGCTTTGTGCCACATTACTCAAGTCAATTCACTTTATTTTGTATAGTACATTTTCATAGCCTTACATTGTCTCAAAGCACTTTACTTTGTCCCTGCCCAATTGTCCCAGTGAGCAAGATCTAGCCTGAAAAATTAGAAAGCGACATTGGCAAGGATAAACTCAGTCATAGTAAGAAACCTTTGGAGGAACCAGAGTGAAAGGGGGAGCCCATCCTCCACAGGTCAGAAGTCACGTTAACAAAGTCCTGATTTATATGGTTTATATGGTTCAATAGTTAAGTCCGGATGTAAATACAGAATAACTGGCAGCAGGGCACACAGGAAAGACGTAAACAGGCAGGAGGGCAGGCAGAGGGTGGCACAGGCAGGACGTAATGGGCAGGAGGGCGGGCAGGCAGGGCAGCACAGGCAGCCAGAACTGTTTTGCCACTGCAGTTTGTTTTACAATTTCATCTGCATTTGTTCCCCCAAGGTATAACAGCAGCTAATTTATGAACATGCTGCTTTTCAGAAAAGAAGTTAATTTCCAGGAGCATGACCAGTGCATACATTTAGTGTTGATGGTTCTTTGTAAAATGGATGTTCTGTACTTTTATTGATCTGTCCATCCATCCATCCATCCATCCATCCATCCATCCATCCATTCATCCATTTTCTAACTACTTCTGATGAAGTTCCGGGTTATGAGGTATCCTGAAGCCCAGGCAATATGGGACAAACACACACATGCACACACATAGGGTATACCTATCCTATTGGGGCCCCGCTCATTGACTTCTATTGGATAAATGCTAACGCTAACTATGACAATCTTAACCCCCACCCTGCCCTAACCATAACCATAAGTAACCAAGCAAAATAAAAGAGGTTTTGCATTTTTAGTTTTTCCACAGCAGTCACAGATTTTTATATAAAATAGAGTTTTCCTGGTTTTCAGTTTCGTGGTCCCCATAAGGGAAAAAAAAAACAGGTATTTATCACGCTATGGGGTAGGATAGGTATACCCGCTCGCACACACACACACAGACATGCACACAAATGGATAGATCACCACAGTTACTATGGATGTCGATCCTGCAATAATGAGACAGAACTATCATACTTAACAGGATCATATCCCTAGTTCTACATATGCATAATTATATTTAAAAAAGATCCCACGCACCTAACCCACGCACCTAGCACATGAGATGTTTGAACTTCTGCCCTCTGGTAAACGTTACCGCAGTATGCATTGCAGAACAACCAGATTTAATAAGAGCTTCTAACCCCAAAGCCATCAGAATACTAAATGCTAATGAACATACGTTTATGTGAAACCCTACTCTCTCTTACTCTCTGTGCACTTTATTACCACAACTGGTATTAAGTTTACTTTTTATTTATACAGTATAGTGCAATAATATAATCACGATTTGTGTGTGAGTGTGCCCTGTGATGGGCTGCCCCCCATCCTGGATTGTTCCCTGCCTCGTGCCCATTCCACATTCCGGGATAGGTTCCGGACCACCCGCGACCCAGTAGGATAAGCAGTTTGGAAAATGGATGGATGGATATAACTAACATAAGACAGACATTACACCTAACAAACAATAAACACGAAATAAAGGAGTGGATACAAAAAAAATGTAATGCAATGACCAGATTTAACACCTGGATTATGTCCCCCCTTAGTCTCCTTTGCTCGAGGCTAAACAGATTCAGCTCAGCTAACCTCTCCTCATTAAACATTCCTCTAAGACCAGGAATCATTCTCCCAGCCAAGCAAGCCTGAGTCCGGCTTCCACTCCCCCGATCCCCAGCAATGTTAACTTGGAAGGGCGTATTCTGTATGCACAACTGAGACAACCCAGGTGGAGCTTATCGGCTGGCAAAATTGCCTTCAGGTATCACCCACCCTAGTGAGAGTCCAAGCTAGGGCCGTTCTCAGAACTCACCCTAAACGAAGTCCTGCTCAAAAGTTGTAATGACCGCCTGAGGTACCTGTCAGCCTTGCCCGTAATGAGTCAGTGGGTGTAGCCGGGCTGACACGCTTTTGGGCATCCAATTGCTGAGAACTCCCCTTCGGTTCTGACAAACTGTACGATCACAAGCAGTGACAGCAGAGCCACAGACAAGCTCAACCAACAGAGAGCGAATGGTAAGCACCCAGCACCCGAAGGGCTCAACTGATCACATCCAAACGACTTCCTGATGGGATTGTGTACGTAACTGGTTTACTGTTGTTAATAGTGGTTGAACTTCTATGCAAGTCCCCTTGTTGGGGGAGATGGAATGAATGAAAGCATAAGGTGAAATAAAACCTAAAATAAATCAAAAAGGTTAAACGGGAATCAAACCAAATGAATTGTGTTTCTTATTCAATTGTAAACATCAATTCTGCTTTCAGGCAAGAACCTGTGTGTCCAAGTATGCGTGTTGTATCACCGCAGTTGACCACCAGAGACCCAACTCAGATGTTGTTAACCTACTATGGCGGACCACTAGAGGTGCATTTCATGGAGTGGCACTGCTATGGCTTGCCACTAGAAGCGCAATTTCGAAATGGAGTGGTAGTTCTATGCCTGACCACCGGGGGCGCACTATCGAAATGGAGTTGTAGTTCTATGCCTGACCACTGGAGGCGCGATTTTGAAATGGAGTGGTAGTTCTATGCCTGACCACTGGAGGCGCAATTTCGAACTGGAGTGGTAGTTCTATGCCTGACCACCGGGGGCGCAATATCGAAATGGAGTGGTACTTCTATGCCTGACCACCGGGGGCGCAATATCGAATGGAGTGGTAGTTCTATGCCTGACCACCGGGGGGCGCAAATTCGAAATGGAGTGGTAGTTCTATGCCTGACCACTAGAGGCACGATTTCGAAATGGAATAGTAGTTCTAGCCTGACCACTAGAGGCGCGAGTTCGAAATGGAGTAGTAGTTCTATGGCTTGTCACTAGAAGCGCAATTTCAAAATGGAGGGGTAGTTCTATGCCTGACCACTAGAAGCGCAATTTCGAAATGAAGTGGTAGTTCTATGCCTGACCACCGGGGGCGCAATATCGAAATGGAGTGGTAGTTCTATGCCTGACCACTAGAGGCGCGATTTCGAAATGGAGTAGTACTTCTATGGCTTGCCACTAGAAGCGCAATTTCAAAATGAGTGGTAGTTCTATGCCTGACCACTAGAAGCCCCATTTCGAATGGAGTGGGTAGTTCTATGCCTGACCACCGGGGGCGCAATATCGAAATGGAGTGGGTAGTTCTATGCCTGACCACTAGAAGCGCGATTTCGAAATGGAGTGGTAGTTCTATGCCTGACCACTAGAGGCGCAATTTCGAACTGGAGTGGTAGTTCTATGCCTGACCACCGGGGGCGCAATATCGAAATGGAGTGGTAGTTCTATGCCTGACCACCGGGGGCGCATATCAAAATGGAGTGGTAGTTCTATGCCTGGCCACTAGAGGCGCAATATCGAAATTGAGTGGTAGTTCTATGCCTGGCCACTAGAGGCGCAATTTCGAAATGGAGTGGTAGTTCTATGCCTGACCACTAGAGGTAACCAAAGATATAGCTAGGCGGTTGCCGACGCTAGATGAGTGACACACACATTTAATGCATGCGCATGCTGCTTGTGGCCTTCTTCTGTGCCTTGCACAGTATAAAACCCCTTAAAACAATTACTGAAGCGAGACGGCGCACGCGTTACGGCGACAGATTTAAATTGTGAGTGCACTATATCTCGTCGCAATGGTGCTTAACCACGGCGGGTCTCAGCACAGGAGACTCCCAATTTCTAAATGACACACACTTGGCTCACAGCGCAAAGTTGTGTTAACCTTGCTTTGTCTAAAGCAGGCACACACTTACGAGTATGATCCTGATAGGTAACTAAGCTATCGGTCTTAGGTCCAAGCGCAACATAATTTAGGTTAGAACCTCATAACAAGTATTCCCGTTCGCTAATAGAGAGATCTCTCCCAGGATATATAGAAACGGAGACACTCGTCCGAATTGAACCTGGAAACAAAGCGCTACATCTGAGAATCTCGTCAGACATAGGGTTAAAGTTACTGCAGTTTAATACGAAAGAACTACAATGAAATCACCGAAAATAAAACAAATAATATAACTACTAATAATAGAAATAAAAATAACTATAATAAGCCCATATGATCCCGCTTAAATGCCTTCAGATTGCCATGAGTGCGACTTTTGGCAACCAGTTGACAGTAGCGCTTCTTCACTGCACGTTCGGTCATAAAAAGTTTAAATTGTGTGCTCAGAATAAGTTTAAACCTTGTGCCTTGTGATTATTAACCAATTTTTATGCTGAATGGTCGGCTCAAACTCAATGCGAACACCGTGAGTCTGTTAATGTGTGACTTAAATGGAACTCATTAATAACCAGTATCACGTAATAACCTGGGTTAGAATAGAAGGCTTGTCCAACGAGCTGCGTCACCAGGTAATGTAAACGATCGGTAGCGAAGCTCCCCTCACGGCCAATGGAGAGAGTCTCGCGATATTTCAGGCGAATTTGAGGTTTCAGAGCGTAGATCGCACAGGCAGGGATTCTTGTGAGCACTCAATGAACGGAGGCTGAAGTTGTGTAAAAGACATGCATTTATTCCTATAACTAACATAAGACAGACATTACACCTAACAAACATAAACACGAATAACGGAGTGGACACAAACAATGTAATCATGAAAATGCAATGACCAGATTTAAAATGAGTAACCTTAAAGGGGAAATACTGTTCTGCAAAGCAAGCAATTTGTGGAAATACTGTCCTAAGTAATATAGCAGGTGAATAGGAGTTTAGGTTGTTATAAATGAAAGGAAGTTTGTTTACTTGGTTGCAGAGTGGGGGGGGGGGGGGGTCTTGGCAGTTGGTTGCGGAGGCTGATGAGCTGATGGGTGATGGCACTCAGGGAGGCGCGGTGTTTGCAGCGGTTGTTGGAGTGGAGCCCCTCTGATTCCCTCTCCTGGGTGAAGCTTGGGCTTGGTTGCAGTTCTCTGTCCAGCTGGGTCTTCACTGATAGGCTTCAGGAGGGCTTCTTGTGGGGCTTCTCTTCTCTTGGGCTGATGTTCTCTGCCTCTCTTCGTGCTGATGGTCTTTTGTTTTCTCCTCCCTTCTGTTTCTCCTCTCCTGGCTTTGTTCTGAGGTGCCAGGTTTTTATAGTGTAAAGTTCGTGAATAGGAGTGACCAGGAATTCGACTCCTGGACCAATGGCTGACCATCCATTTGGCGGGCTTTCGGAAGGGGGTCTGTATCAGTCCTTTTGAGATTTATGACCAGAGTGATTCCCGTGTATTGATGATTTTCGTTAGGCTGGTGTAACTTTTGATATATTCACTGTCGTGGTAACCACTGACCAGATTTGGAAACTGGAGTGATTTTCCATCGGTTTGATACCAAACATGCCATAGCAGCCTAGCGGTTCACACCTCATACCATCTGTAATGATTAATTAATGATTACTTATATTATGTCGTTATGTTATATTACTCACACCTTATTTTATGCCTCACAATCTATATAATTGTAAATATACTGTGTAGCTGCTGGCGCGTTCCAAACTAAATCTCATTGTACTTACAATGTCAATAAAAACATCCATCCATCCATCTAGGCAGGCCAGTGTCGCCTCCATCCTTCCTGAAGTCAGTGATTCCTTGTCTTTGTGCTGTTTAGTGCCAAATTGTTTGCTGAACTCCAACCTATCAGTTTCTGGACCTCATCTCTGTAAGCTGACTCATAAGAACCAAAGAGATTTACAAATGAGAGGAGGCCATTCGGCCCATCAAGCTCCTTTGAGGAGAACTTAGCTAATAGCTCAAAAATCTTATCTAGCTCTGATTTAAAAGAACCCAGGGTTTTAGCTTGTGTTACAATAACAGGAAGACTATTCCATACTCTAACTACACGCTGTGTACAGAAATGCTTCATCAAATTCGTTTTTAAAATGTTCTCCAGCTAATTTCCACTTATGGCCACGAGTTCTGGTATTTAAACTAACATTGAAATAGCCATTTGGGCTGAACAGCATCCAGACCTGTTAGAATCTTAAACACCTGGATTATGTCCCCCCTTAGTCCTCCTTTGCTCGAGGCTAAACAGATTCAGCTCAGCTAACCTCTCCTCATTAGACATTCCTCTAAGACCAGGAATCATTCTCGTTGCCCTACGTTGCACCTTTTCCAAGGCAGCAATGTCCTTCTTAAGGTATGGTAACCAAACCCGCACACAATATCTAGGTGGGGGTCTTACCAAGGAATTATATTATCGTAGCATCACTTGCCCTTGTCTTAAACTCCACACACCTAGAGATGCAAGGTGCCTTCTCGCGTGGTGTTCCTGCAGAGGGAGTCTGTGAGTGCTGGAGATTGGGGGAGGGGGCAGTGTGGCTATGTCTGCTCTGTGTTCTCCAGACGAGCAAAGAAGCTGTTTAGCTCCTTTGCTAAAAGGGGCGTTGCTGTTAACAGTGACGGTGTTGTTGCCTTTGAAGTTTGTAATGTGTTGTATTCCCTGCCACACCCACTGTGGGTTGTTGTATGTGAAGTAGACCTCTATTTTCTGTTTCTCTGCCTGCCTGGCAACCTTGATGCCCCTATTCAGGTTAGCTCTGGCTGCACTCTGTGTTCTTGACTGCGCTGTCTTGTCCTGTAGTATTGTATTGTTGCTCTTGTGTTATCTTGCACTTTCTCCCTCTGTTTGTGCTCCTTTCACTCTGTATAGTTCTATCTTGCCCGCACTTGTGTCATCTTGTGTTGTTTCTGTTTTTCTTCTTTGTGTTGCACCGTGGTCCAGGAGGAACAAAGTTCCTTTCACTGTGTCTTGTATATTGCTGAAATAACAATAAACCCACTTGACCACCTGCCTCAATCATCCTGAAGAGTTTTCCAATGTTGTTCAAAGGTCTGTTTGTTTCGAGTGAAGGACACGCCCCTGGACGTGCTGGATAAGGGGACCACAGATCAGTGTCCTCAGTCCTGCTTCTCCCTTCAAAGCTGAGAGGAAGATGACCCGCCTGCTGCTTCTGGTTTTGGCTTATGGAGCTCTGCTTATCTCCACAGAGGCCCAGCAAGATTACCACAGTCTCCCTGCACTCACAAGACGGCCATTAAACTCGCAGTCGAAAATGCTCATCAGGAACCCGTCAGCACATGAATTTCTATAACATCCAGGGCCGTCCGAAGGTAACTGCTGAGAAAGTGTTTACAAAAGTGTGAAACTTTCATCATCTGCAAGCTGAACTAATGAGTATCACATTGATTTTGATGTTTTAATTTCAATGCATATGATGCTTAATGTCTCTTCACAATGAAAGTGATGGTTGTATATCTCAGCCCTGGTCAATTTTACCTTCTCACAGTTTCTCTCTGAATCTGCTGCAGTCAAGTCTGTGACAGTTTGCCTTTTTTGGGTGATTATTGTTTGTTATATTGCCTTTAAAACAGTTGTAGGCAATTTGTATATAACGTGTTTATGTGATTAGATCAGCAGTGAATACATTGACATTGAGATTCTCTTGAGAGCAACAAAATGTCCAAAGTCACTGCAACAGACCATCGGGCTGACTGTATTTTCATGGACAAGAGGGTAAGTAAAGAGTCACTGTGACTGTGAGCATTGGACATATCAGTTAGCAATTAATTTAGGTTCATGTTAACTTTTTTGATGCCCTGCGGGGGAAAGTTAGCCACATTAAAGTAACAATACATAGGTGGCCTCAAAGAGCCAGTTCCTTCACCTTAATCTCAAATTTAGTAGGTTTACAGGCTTAAAGGCTGGATTACCAGGCAGAAGCAATTGCTAATCATCTGAGGGGTGACCTGTAGATTATGCTTCGAGCTATGAACCCTAGCTGGCCTTATTAAAGACCTGTGGGCTGTACTACAAAGCGGGTTTTACATACCCAGAGTTAACTCAATCGAGCCAGGTAACTAAAACTCATTGTGAAATCAGCCTTAAATGGCAGTGTGGTGTTTTGTGGTGAAAGGGCAGGACTTAACTCTTGTTTTAATTAGAAAGCCAGTAATTAAACCTGGTCAGAGCAGGGTAGATGTGCAGTGTGAATTACCCTTTAAATTTACCTCTATAAATAGTGAACTACAGGACCACTTAGCTTGATCGGAGGACAGTATTTTAATACAGAGCAGTGTTCAGTTAAACGGGATTTGTTGTTCATACTTGTAGATGAACTTGCTTTGTATAATATAGCCTTATGGTGACCCTGCTTTGGAAGCTCTTTCCTCTAAAATTGTTCTGTGTCATTAAACCCTGCACTCCAGCAGCTCTGCCTTAAATCATTAGATATATCTTTACTACACCTTCTCTCACTGTATTTATTGCCCACCACTCTTAAATACTGTTTTTGTGTGTCTGTGTGTTTTTGCAGCCATTCATTAACTGTAGAGTTTGCAGCAGACGGTCTGGTAATGATCTTACACATCCAGCAATGACTGTGTACCAAACAAGAAAGTGGATGAAGTAAGTGTAGAGAGTCTTAGCATTATGGAAATGTAACAGGTGTGTGAATTGTGTCTAAACATGTGGTTAAACTTGATTGTGTTTGTACATGCAAAAATTTGATCAGAGTACTGTTTATTAATGACAATGTTACTTTTAATCTGAACAACAGTGGCAGCACCAAGGAAAAGCTTGGGGGGGGGGGCTCTAGCTCCTCCTCCAATGACCATAGTACCCCCACAGCACCCCCAAAATATTGGTTTCATTTTTTCTTTAACTATCTGTAAAATCTGTATATTGTGAAGACATTTTTGCGGTTTTTACAGCATACTTGTAGTGTATTTTTTCTTCAAAGTACACATAGAGGCTCTGTGAGCTAGACGTTAGAATTTCATATTTTATCCTATTTTATCCATGCTGTAGCTTATCGTGCTGTGTGCTTCTATACACCATCTACATAAGCTGAAAAGCTAAAGCCGGTCTAAATAATCTCACTCCCCTATAGCACCTGAGCATTAAGTCACTGGCGCTGCCATCTGCTGAATAAACGACTCCAATCTGACTAAACCGCTTAACTTTTCCTCCCCATGTTACATTTCAGGACAAACGACGTAATATGTGTCCTTCTGATAAACCTCCTCTCAGACCTAAAACTGCCTTGGCTTCCAAGGACACTAAAGAAGCTGAAGGAGACGTCTGGCTGTTTCTGATGGCTGATGGTCCTGCAATGTGGACCAGAGGAGGAAACTGGGAGGGAAAATGCTTTGCTTTATATCATGCCCACCCAAAGCCCCCAGTGAGTAAGCCATAGGCGCCGATAGGCATGGAAAAACTCCCAAGAAGGAAGAAACCTTGGGAGGGACCAAACTCAAAGGGGGAGCCCATCCTCCTGGGGCCGGCAAAGTGTAGGTGCAGGATCACAAAAAACTTGAGAACGAGAGAATTCGACTGTCCCTCACAAAAACTGTAAAGTTTTAGTGGCTAAATTGCTTTTTCTATGCCTTTTCACAGGAGGAGATTTGTTTGGCTATATGTAGAAATTTTCTATACAATTTAGACAGCACAGAATCATTACCTACTTTAATGAATTTATTTATACAACCACATATTTCACACATTTTGACATCAGTCATGCAGTGAAGATACAGTCTCTTTATTTCTTGACGCCAACCCTCCCCATTAATCCGGGCTTGGGACCGACACCTAGTTGAGCTGGCTTGCTCCCTTAAGTGGCTGGGTTAGGCTAAACTATGTACATATTTTAAAGACTACATAAATTTATAAAGACCTCCCTAAATATGTAGTCTAACAAAACGCAGTTAAAGAAGGTAGCCTACCTGGTAAACAAAGAAATTAAAAGGCCCACAGCATATAATCGGGCTATATTCCAAGCAGTGTTTAAGAACGTAACCTACATGGCGAAATTGAATTACTTTCTGGACCAACAAACGCAACCAGGCATGAACATTATGCACCTTCCTAGTCTTGATGTAAGTCGTCCTACAGATGAGGACGTTAGGGCAGCCTTTAGATCCGACCCATCATGCACTGCAGTTTTTGTATACCAAATATCCCACACGCTGACTGACCTGCAAATATGAAAGACGCACATTCACAAAATATATGGAAACACAAGTCTGTGTTATTTATAAAACAAATTGAGTGAAAATAGAATGAAAAGTTGCTAATAGAATGAAATGAATAAAATGAAAACATGCTAACACTTCAGTCTCCAATGCATGTTTGTATATAAATGTCATAAGCTGAGTGAAGTCATGGTCCATGGTTTTTGACATGCTCATACACATACAGAATAAAATGTCATTTCATTTTCATTGGCCATCACTGAATTATAACACCAAAAGTGAATTTTGTTTTGGTGTGATCTCTCCAGCTTTGCATGTTTGGCTGTTCATGTAAAAATTGATGTATCCGTGCCTCAGTTCCAGGTTCATCTCTTCGTCATCTTTCTGCCTTTTGTCTCAGTGGTTACTGTCCCACACAGTCTGTCTATCTTTCAAAGTCTGTGTTTGCAGCGTTTGAAAACCCAGTGACCATCATCCCTGTATTTGGCAATGGAGTTCCTTGGCTAGAAGAATCGGAAACAATCTTCTTTTTCCTTTCCACCCTGTAGATGCTTTGTACAGAACGTAGGCATTCACCGCCACCAAGTCCAGCATGTTGTAAAACACAGCTACTGGCCACTTGCTTGTTGCTGCTCGTACTGAATACATGCGCGCCATTCTAAACACTGACGTGGAGAATTCCTCTCCCTGTGCAGTGCCCTTTGCCAATGGAGGAAGTTCACGGCAAACGTTATTCACCATGCCCAGTAAAGTGAAGCAGTCTGTGTGACAGTGACAGTGAGGTGAAGAAATTGTCCATTGTGACATTTCTCCCGTCATCCAGAAATGACTCCATCAGACTCATGACCACGTTCTCTGCCAGCCTTCACCAAGAACTGTGCTGAAAGTTTCACTCCAGGAGAACACATGAACATAGATGTACAGCTGTTCTCGACCAAGGTTCATTGTCCATGCAGTATATTTACATTTACATTTACAGGATTTGGCAGACGCCCTTAGCCAGAGCGACTTACATAAGTGCTTTGAGACTCTGCAATGAATTTCCGATGCTAGCTCAATAAGGACCCCAGCTACGAATACTATCTCTGAGAACGCCATTGAGTAGTGCAGAATTTTTATTTTATTTTATTTTTTTAAAACACACACCAGAAAAAGAGTCGAGTAAGAATATAGAAGTTCTACGTCAGGTATTTCTGAAAAAGAAAAGTTTTGAGTCGTCGCTTGAAGACATTCAAGGATTCAGCTGTTCGGACATCTAGGGGGAGTTCATTCCATCAATTAGGTGCCAGGACAGAGAAGAGCCGAGATGCGTGTCTTCCTTGTGCCTTGAGGGGAGGTGGGACCAGTCGAGCAGTGCTGGAGGATCGGAGAGATCGTGGTGCAGAGCGGGGTGTGATGAGGTCCTTTAGGTAGGATGGTGCCAGAGAATTTTTGGCTTTGTATGCGAGCATCAGTGTTTGCAGCTACAGGAAGCCAGTGGAGGGAGCGCAGCAAAGGAGTGGTGTGGGAGAACTTGGGAAGGATGAAAACAAGACGAGCAGCTGCATTCTGAATCAGTTGGAGGGGACGGATGGCGCTCAGTGGTAAACCCGCTAGAAGCGAGTTGCAGTAGTCAAGGCGTGAGATGACGAGGGACTGGACGAGTATCTGGGTAGCCTGGGTGGAAAGAAATGGACGTATCCTCCTGATGTTAAAGAGGAGAAACCGACAAGAGCGAGAAAGACTGGTGATATGTGAGGAAAATGACAACCGATCATCTATGGTAACTCCAAGGTTTCTAGCAGAAACCGAAGGACGGATCAGGGAGTTGTCAAAGGAGATCGCAAGGTCCTGGAGGGGGGATGAGTCAGCCGGGATGTAAAGCAACTCAGTTTTACTAGTTTTGAGTTTTAGCTGGTGAGTGGTCATCCAAGATGAGATGTCTGCCAAGCATGTAGAGATCTTAGTGGAGACATGAGTGTCTGAGGGAGGGAAGGAGAGGATGAGTTGAGTGTCATCGGCATAGCAGTGGTAGGAGAAGCCATGTGAGGATATAACTTCGCCAAGAGATTTAGTGTAGAGGGAGAATAGGAGAGGGCCAAGAACCGAGCCCTGAGGGACACCGGTGGAAAGACAACGTGGAGTAGATGTGGATCCATTCCATGTCACTTGGTATATCGCATCCAAGCCGGACAAATTTGGGATCAAGTTCTGGATGGCCACGGATTTGGAGACCAAATACGTCTGCAACGTGTCCCCTAACTTGGGAAAGGACCCCAGTCACCAGAAAAGGGAGAGGCTGGCAGAGAACATGGTCATGAGTCTGATGGAGCCATTTCTGGATGACGGGAGAAATGTCACAACGGACAATTTCTTCACCTCACTGGCACTGTCACACAGACTGCTTCAGCGCAAAACAACACTACTGAGCACAGGGAATAAAGTTTGGTATGAACTTCCTCCAATTTCAAAGGACACTGCACAGCAAGAGGAATTCTCCGCGTCAGTGCTTAGAAGTGGCAGTGTCTCCTTGACAATTTATGCACCTAAAAAAACAAGATTGTGTGTGTTCTGAGTTCCTTGGACCAAGATGTGGCGATCTGTGAAGGCAGAAAGAGGAAACCCAACACGATAACAGACTATAACCACATGAAGGTATGTGAATGTGTGTATAATTTTACATCAGTGCTACAATGTTTTCTGATATGTACTATACAGGCCTATATAGAAAGAAGGTAGAAAAAAAGCAAATACACTCATGACTCTCTCTCTCTCTGCTGTTATAGTGTGGTGTAAATGTGTTGGACCAAATGGCGTGCATGTATTCCGTAAGAGCAGCAACATGCAGGTGGCCAGTAGCTGTATTTTACAACATGCTGGACCTGGTGGTGGCAAATTCCTACGTTCTGTACAAGGCATGTACAGGGTGGGAAGGCAAAAGAAGATTATTTTTGAGTCATCTAGCCAAGGAACTCCATTGCCAATTTATGCCACAAAAGGCTATGGGGACAGAGGAAGGCTGCTGCTGTGCCAAGACTTGTATGGACAACTCAGTGTCAGGTACAGGAGAACTGCAACAGAAACCGCAGCAGGTTTACCAGTGCAAAGTGTTACAAATTCACTTGCGCCAAATGCAGGGATGATGGTCACTGGGTCTGCAAACACTGCAAAGTTTGAAACACTCAATTTTTTTTATAAATAAAACAGACTTGTGCTTCCATATATTTTGTGAATGTGTGTCTTTCATATTTGCAGGTCAGTCAGCATGTGGGATATTTGGTATAGATATGGCAGACTTTTGTGAAGGTTTCCATGTCACACACAGAGGTTTAGCCTGCCTTGGATTTTAGCTGCTCTGAGTAAAAAAATGCAAATGTGCCAGGCCTCACAGGTAATGGGTGTGTTTGCACAACAAAAGCAGGAGGACAATGGCCCAAGAAACTCTCAGCAGGGATGCTAGTAGGTGTTAGGCCCAGGGAATTTACGCAAATTTGCGTAGATTTGGCAGTTCTAGTGTTAAGTGGCTGGGTTAGGCTAAACTATGCACATATTTATGAAGACTACTATAAATTTATAAAGACCTCCCTAAATATGTAGTCTAACAAAACGCAGTTTAAAGAAGGTAGCCTACCTGGTAAACAAAGAAATTAAAAGGCCCACAGCATATAATCGGGCTATATCCAAGCAGTTTTTAAGAACGTAACCTACATGGCGAAATTGAATTACTTTCTGGACCAACAAACGCAACCAGACATGAACATTATGCACCTTCCTAGTCTTGATGTATGTCGTCATACAGATGAGGACGTTAAGGCAGCCTTTAGGTCCGACCCATCATGCACTGCAGTTTTTTGCAAATTCCTCAGATGGAAAACCATTAAATACCTCTTCTATTACCTTATATTACCTTATATTCATGTAATAAATATACAAATATCAATTAGTTGGAAATCAGCCAGACAGACGTAATTACTACAAATGGTTTCCACTGTATTTGTGACTCTGAGTGCCGCAGGCTTGGATGCAGTGCCGCACCATTTTGGGCATGCACTGGCATGCACTGGCCAATCATGTAGCACTTCTCTCATAAATATTAATGAGACATCACCTACCACCCTGCAAAAAAGAAATTTGCCGCTCGTCCCCCTGCACATGAACCAACATGGCTGTCTCAACCAGCGGAGCTCCGGAGCCTCTGGAGAAACACGCGGCAAAAAAGGCTCGCATACGGTCTTCCAGAGTTTGGGAATACTTCAGTCATGACACCTTTTCTGCGCCTCTACTGTAGCTGGCGTTAATGACGCTGTTTCAGCCATTTTATATTTTCTGTTTACTTATTCTGTCATGTAAGACTGAGACAAATTATCGTTTACGACTATTCTTACACACTGTAGCCTGACTTGCTGACTTAAGTAAGCTTAACTATAAGCTACCTTTGCTAGTGTTTGTGAATAACATGTTTCTCTAGTTATGAAATTATTCCATGTTTTAGCATCTGTTTCAACATTAAAGTCAAATTGGTATATTGAAATATGTAAAAACTATTGAACTATTAGCTTAAGTCTAACATAGAAAATCCTACTGAATCTCTTAAGATTTTCCTTTTTTGTTAATGCACTAATGTTTAAGAAGTGTCTTAAATTGAATTTCAGATTTGTGTGTGGGTGGGAGTGGGTGAATTGTATTAAATTCATACATTCATTCTTTTGGCTCAGACATTACTGACCTAAAACAAATTGAGGCATTGGGTAAGTGCTTAAATTAGCTACTAAATGGCAAAAAATATTCTAAATATCACATTTTCCATTCTTCGGTATAATTTTAATGAATCACCTATGCTGCCAAACATTAACGCATAGATTGTCACAACACTCTATGTTTTAGTTCTTCTTTATGTGTATAGGACGGTGTGATGGTTCTGGTGGTGGGTGTGGCCGACGCTGCTCGCGATGTTTGGCTATGCTGCAGTCCCAGGGACCAAGTTGGAACACATTTCCACCTTCAAGCTTAGGTGGAAAAACGGCACCGAGACCCAGCAGCAGGACAACTTCTTGTCCAGACAACCAGCCCTGCTTCATCATTGAAGTAAGCCCTGTGAACAGGAGCGAGATGTACTTCTGCAGTGGATGTTATAGCGGAAAGAACATCCCCATCCTCACGTCTGCCGGAGTGCCCCCTCAAGTGGGTGTGTGACTTAACTCGATGGATGAATTGGACAGAATGTACTGTTACTAGAGGTCGACCGATATGGGTTTTTCAAGTCAAGGGTCAGGCGATGGCCGATATATGCTGCTGATTTTTTTTGGCCGATAATTGGACGTTTTCCCCTCTATTTGCATGGTAAAATATCACACTAATAATAACAAACGATACACAAAATTTCTCAATTTAGCATTTATTGAATACTCAACTTGGAAACAATAACACATTTATAAACAATAAAAATAGCAGCATCAGAATCTCTGTTAGTGCACAATATAGCAGCAAACTCCTCATGTTTGACGGAAGGAAATTTGTAAACAATACAAAAAGGAATAAGCATGTTATCTTTAGTTGTAATCCCACTTCCAGTCCCTGAGTCTTACTCACCACACTCATACTTCACAGCAAACAGACAGCAGTTAATTAACCAGAAGAGAAAAATGCAAAAACACAACAGAACTTGTAAATAATAACAAACTAATAGACAATAAAAATAGCAGCATCAGAATCTCTATTAGTGCCAAATATAGCAGCAAACTCCTCATGTCTGACGGAAGGAAAATTTGTAAATACACAAAGGAATGAGCACATCTTCAGTTTTAATCCCATTTCCAGTCCCTGAGTCTTCCTCATCCCACAAGCAGGCAAGGCATGTCACCCCGGTTGTGTGACACTTATTTTATATAATAAAATAAGTGCCCCCTGCGGCCCCAGAGCCCGAGCAGCCGTCTCCGCTGCCTGCAGCTACCGCGCCCACGTCCGAGGCGCTTTCCCTGCCTGCAGCTCCCGGGCAGGCGCCCCCTCTGCAGCCTGCAGCTCCAGTCCCTGGCCCCACTCCAGTCCCTTCTCCCCCTGTGACTCTGGTACCCTCACCCCGACGAGCCCGACCCCGGCCGCAGGTCCTTATGTCTGTGTCCCATAAGGGGAGAGGACACAGACGCACGGCTGGGGTCCCACCCGCCCAGCCCCCTGGCTCGCCCTCCCTCGCCGGCGCTAGGGCTTGGTCGGCACCTGCGGGTCCTGGCCCTCCGGGTCGGCTGTCGTCTGCGGGTCCCCCTCCGCGGCCTCGTCGCCCTGCCTCGGTCCCTCCTCCGGCGTCTTATCGGTTGCCTGCGGGCCCCCCGACGGCGGCTCCTCATTCGCCTGCTGGTCCTCCCGCTCTGGCGTGTCGGAGGACGTCGCCGTCTGCTGCGGCTCCCCCTCTCTCCTTGCCCTCGCCAGGGTCCCTTCCAGCTCCTTCGTCCCCTTCCCTGGTCTCCCCTCCGACTCCCTCCTTCGTCCCTGCGTCTGTCCCTCACCCCGTCTCCTCGGCCCCTCCGGCTCCGGCCTCCCGGCCGCCTGCAGCCCTTCCGGCTGCCTCCCGTCGCCCGCTGGGTCTCCCTCGGGCTCCTCTTGGTTCCCCCTCCTTCTCTCCCTGGCCTCCCGTCTTTGTCCCTCCTGCCTCTGCTCCCCCTCGCTTTGTTCCTCCTGTCTCTGTCCCTCCTCTCTTTGTCCCTCGTCCCTCTGGCTTCTGCTCCTCTTTCCCCGATGTTCCCTTCGTTCACTCCCGGTCCTTTTGTCCTGCCTGTTCCCTCCGTGTCCCCTTTCTGATCTGTTTCTCTGCCTTTCCTGTCTTATGTCAAGTCTTGTCCTGGCTCCTTCCCCTGTGCCAGTTCTGTCTGTCCGTTCTGTTCCCTGTCCCTCATTAATGAGGTTTTATATAGATATACATATATGCCCGGCTTGTCCGCTCCTCGTGTGTGCCACGCCCCCTGATTACCCACGTGTGCTTCCCTGATCGTCTCCTGCTTTGCCCGATTACTTTGATTAGTCATGACCTATTTTAAGTCCTGGTCTTACCTGTTTGCCCTGTCCGTCATTGTAGTTTGTCAATGCCTGCGTTCCGTCCTGCTCTACCCGCTCCGTTTCCCCGATTAAAGACCCGTTTTCACAAACACAAAAAAAACTATATGTATACATATACATACACTGAACAAAAATATAAACGCAACACTTTTGTTTTTGCTCCCATTTTTCATGAGATGGACTTAAAGATCTACAATTCATTCCAGATACACAATATTACCATTTCTCTCAAACATTTCTCACAAATCAGTCTAAATGTGTGATAGTGAGCACTTCTGCTTTGCTGAGATAATCCATCCCACCTCACAGGTGTGCCACATCAAGATGCTGATCTGACATCATGGGTAGTGCACAGGTGTACCTTATACTGCCCACAATAAAAGGCCACCCTGGAATGTGCAGTTTTGTCTCACAGCAAAATGCCACAGATGCCACAAGCATTGAGGGAGCGTGCAATTGGCATGCTGACAGCAGGAATGTCAACCAGATCTGTTGCTCGTGCATTGAATGTTCATTTCTCAACCATAAGCCGTCTCCAAAGGCGTTTCAGAGAATATGGCAGTACATCCAACCGGCCTCACAACCGCAGACCACGTGTAACCACACCAGCCCAGGACCTCCACATCCAGCAGGTTCACCTCCAAGATCGTCTGAGACCAGCCACTCAGACAGATGATGCACGGCCCCATGTTGCAAGGATCTGTACACAGTTCTTGGAAGCTGAAAATGTCCCAGTTCTTGCATGGCCAGCATACTCACCGGACATGTCACCCGTTGAGCATGTTTGGGATGTGCTTGACCGGCGTATACGACAGCGTGTACCAGTTCCCACTAATATCCAACAACTTCGCACAGCCATTGAAGAGGAGTGGACCAACATTCCACAGGCCACAATTGACAATCTGATAAACTCTATGCGAAGAAGATGTGTTGCATTGTATGAGGCAAATGGTGGTCACACCAGATACTGACCGGTTCTGAGTCCCCAGACCCCCAATAAAGCAAAAAACTGCACATTCCAGGGTGGCCTTTTATTGTGGGCAGTATAAGGTACACCTGTGCACTACCCATGATGTCAGATCAGCATCTTGATGTGGCACACCTGTGAGGTGGGATGGATTATCTCAGCAAAGCAGAAGTGCTCACTATCACACATTTAGACTGATTTGTGAGAAATGTTTGAGAGAAATGGTAATATTGTGTATCTGGAATGAATTGTAGGTCTTTAAGTCCATCTCATGAAAAATGGGAGCAGAAACAAGAGTGTTGCGTTTATATTTTTGTTCAGTATATATATTTATGGGTGTATCGAGACTAGATGGTCAGTATGGATAACTAAGGTGCACTAAAACTGGGTGAGCAGGCAAGGCATGTCACCCAGGTTGTGTGACAATTATTTTATATAAATGTATATATGTATATATATATTCCATCCACCATCCCTCCTTTACGGAGAACTGCGTTATTTTTATTGTCCATTACGAAAAAAATAAAAAAACTATATATATATATATATATATACATATATATTTATGGGTGTATCGAGACTAGTTGGTCATTATGGATAACTAAGTTGCACTAAAATTGGGTGAGCAGGCAAGGCATGTCACCCAGGTTGTGTGACAATTATTTTATATATATGTATGTATATATTCCATCCACCATCCCTCCTTTACGGAGAACTGCGTTATTTTTCTTTTCTATTGCTAATAAAAAAACTATATATATGTACATATATATATATATATATATATATATGGGTGTATCGAGACTAGATGGTCAGTATGGATAACTAAGGTGCACTAAAATTGGGTGAGCAGGCAAGGCATGTCACCCAGGTTGTGTGACAATTATTTTATATATATGTATATATATATTCCATCCACTATCCCTCCTTTATGGAGAACTGCGTTATTTTTATTGTCTATTGCAAAAAAAAACACAAAAAAACTATATATATATATATATATACACATATATATTTATGGGTGTATCGAGACTAGTTGGTCATTATGGATAACTAAGGTGCACTAAAATTGGGTGAGCAGGCAAGGCATGTCACCCCAGTTGTGTGACAATTATTTTATATAAATGTATATATATATTCCCTCCACCACCCCTCCTTTACGGAGGACTGCTTTATTTTTAATATCCATTGCGAAAAAAAAACACAAGAAAAAGAAAAAATATCTATATATATATACATATATATATATATATATATATATATATATATATATATATATATATGGGTGTGTCGAGACTAGATGGTCAGTATGGATAACTGAGGTGCACTAAAATTGGGTGAGCAGGCAAGGCATGTCACCCAGGTTGTGTGACAATTATTTTATATATATGCATATACATATTCCATCCACCATCCCTCCTTTATGGAGAACTGCGTTATTTTTATTGTCTATTGCAAAAAAAAAACAGAAAAACTATATATATATATATATATATATATATATATATATATATATATATATATATACATATATATTCATGGGTGTATCGAGACTAGATGGTCATTATGGATAACTAAAGTGCACTAAAATTGGGTGAGCAGGCAAGGCATGTCACCCAGGTTGTGTGACAATTATTTTATATAAATGTATATATATATATATATATTCCATCCACCATCCCTCCTTTACGGAGAACTGCGTTATTTTTCTTTTCTATTGCTAATAAAAAAACTATATATATATACATATATATTTATGGGTGTATCGAGACTAGATGGTCATTATGAATAACTAAGGTGCACTAAAATTGGGTGAGCAGGCAAGGCATGTCACCCCGGTTGTGTGACAATTATTTTATATATATATTCCATCCACCATCCCTCCTTTACGGAGGACTGCTTTATTTTTAATATCCATTGCGAAAAAAAAACACAAGAAAAAGAAAAAATATCTATATATATATACATATATATATATATATATATATATATATATATATGGGTGTGTCGAGACTAGATGGTCAGTATGGATAACTAAAGTGCACTAAAATTGGGTGAGCAGGCAAGGCATGTCACCCAGGTTGTGTGACAATTATTTTATATAAATGTATATATATATATATATATATATATATATATATATATATATATATATATTCCATCCACCATCCCTCCTTTACGGAGAACTGCGTTATTTTTCTTTTCTATTGCTAATAAAAAAACTATATATATGTACATATATATATATATATATATGGGTGTATCGAGACTAGTTGGTCATTATGGATAACTAAGTTGCACTAAAATTGGGTGAGCAGGCAAGGCATGTCACCCAGGTTGTGTGACAATTATTTTATATATATATGTATATATATATTCCCTCCACCACCCCTCCTTTACGGAGGACTGCTTTATTTTTAATATCCATTGCGAAAAAAAAACACAAGAAAAAGAAAAAATATCTATATATATACATATATATATATATATATATATATATATATATATATATATATATATATATATATATATGGGTGTGTCGAGACTAGATGGTCAGTATGGATAACTAAGGTGCACTAAAATTGGGTGAGCAGGCAAGGCATGTCACCCAGGTTGTGTGACAATTATTTTATATATATGCATATACATATTCCATCCACCATCCCTCCTTTACGGAGAACTGCGTTATTTTTATTGTCTATTGCAAAAAAAAAACAGAAAAACTATATATATATATACATATATATTCATGGGTGTATCGAGACTAGATGGTCATTATGGATAACTAAAGTGCACTAAAATTGGGTGAGCAGGCAAGGCATGTCACCCAGGTTGTGTGACAATTATTTTATATAAATGTATATATATATATATATATATTCCATCCACCATCCCTCCTTTACAGAGAACTGCGTTATTTTTCTTTTCTATTGCTAATAAAAAAACTATATATATATGTACATATATATATATATATATATATGGGTGTATCGAGACTAGTTGGTCATTATGGATAACTAAGTTGCACTAAAATTGGGTGAGCAGGCAAGGCATGTCACCCAAGTTGTGTGACAATTATTTTATATATATGTATATATATATTCCATCCACCATCCCTCCTTTATGGAGAACTGCGTTATTTTTATTGTCTATTGCAAAAAAAAAACAAAAAAAACTATATATATATACATATATATTTATGGGTGTATCGAGACTAGTTGGTCATTATGGATAACTAAGTTGCACTAAAATTGGGTGAGCAGGCAAGGCATGTCACCCAAGTTGTGTGACAATTATTTTATATATATGTATATATATATTCCATCCACCATCCCTCCTTTATGGAGAACTGCGTTATTTTTATTGTCTATTGCAAAAAAAAAAACAAAAAAAACTATATATATATATACATATATATATATGGGTGTATCGAGACTAGAAGGTCATTATGCATAACTAAAGTGCACTAAAATTGGGTGAGCAGGATAGGCATGTCACCCCAGTTGTGTGACAATTATTTTATATATATGTATATATATATATATATTCCCTCCACCACCCCTCCTCTACGGAGGACTGCTTTATTTTTATTTCCATTGCAAAAATAAAAAATTTTAAAACACAAAAAAAAAAAAAAAACGAAAATAATAATAATAAAAATAATTTTGAATGTGTATTCAAATAAGTTTGAATGTGTGTGAACTATATATAAATATATATATACACATGCATATACAGAAATATATACACACACACACATATATATATATACACACACACACACAGACACACACTCACATAAACACATACACACACTGTGTACAGTCTTATGCAAAGGTTTGGCACCCCTTGACAAATAACATCTTTTCAATTACAAAAGCAACAATATCAGTTAATACAGTCTCTTTAGGAACTGGGGGAAAAATACACAATATTTTCAGCAAACATTGATGAATAGTTACTTTTTATGCCATAAATTGAACAAAATTACAAAATAAAAACATTATTATGGCACTCTGCAAAAGTTTGGGCACCCTACGTAATCAGTACTTAGTAACACCTCCTCTGCCAGATATCACAGCTTACAAGCGCTTCTTATAGCCAGCTGAAAGGCTTTCAGTTCTTGTACTTGGGATTTTCTCACATTCTTCCTTGCAAAAGGCTTCTAGTTCTGTAATATTCTAATATATCAAGGGCTGTATTGTCAAATAGGAGATCGGCAGCATTCTCCCACCTGAGAAAACTGTACTACAATGCCCTTGATAGTGTGTAGAAACACACTCGTCAGCTCTAGTCCTCCTGTAACAACGCAAAAGGACTGGCAACCCTCAGGTATTTATGCGTGCGATTGTATGATAAATTCACCCTGACAGTCTCACACTTCTCTTGGTACCAACAGGTCTCATGGAATATATAAAAGGCAACTGCAACAATTATACTCGGCACTAAACATCGAGGCACGGAAATGCAGCAGAGCTTGTGTATTTCTCAGGATGCATTCTAGTAAAATGCCCGGAAAATGAGCTAAAGACATATTTCAAGGGGCACTATATAAAACCGATGGAAATTTTACTGATTAAATAAAAGGAAAAGCATCGTTTGAAAAATCACAAATGTTTCTAAGATTCAATGCATCGCTTTTTGACCACATCATAGCGATGAACACATCATTGTTCCTGACAATGTCCTAATACAGAAATAAAACTTTATGTTGGTAAACTCAAAAAGCCTTCAGCTGTCACACTGGCTAACGATCTCAAACGATTATAAAGCAGCATTTTGAAAAGCGCTGTTTTAAAATAACAGATACAACACTTACCTTGTCTTCTGGCCAAATGCTTTTCACGGCTTGGCACTCCAACGGTGCTGAAACGAAATTTGTATTTCCTCCTACCTCGTTGGCCCTTCAGTTCTTCTTTTCTCCCTTTGGATGTTTTTTTCCTTCTTCTTTGGATATTGTTTTTTTATTTTTGTTTGTTTTTTTTTACTTTGCATGTTTTTCCTTCTTCGGATATTATTTTTTTGGCTTATTTTTTTAGACGATGTTTTTTTCGTCTTCTTTAAAAATTGATTTTTTTTCGTCTTCTTTAAATATTGTTTTTTTTTTCATCCTTTTGATGTTGTTTTACGGAACAAGAGCCGTACAGTGCTACTCTATCAGGAGGTAGCGCCAACTGAACGCCTTGAAGCAGTACCCAGCTCTTTTATAGGGAGCGTCAACCCGAAGTCAAGTTCTAGAACGTTGCACTCACTTTTCATTGGTTTCCCAGCTATGCTGTCAGAATAATGTTTGCTGATTGGTCGAAAATTTTAAAACGTACCCGAGTACTGTAAAAAAAACTCAAGATCTTGCTACCCTACGGAGCACCCATAAGGTGATTTTTTTTATACGTTATATGCAGCTATTTGTAGCAGGCCGTAATTAGACTAATCCACCCTTTGTCAATAAAGCCAACAAGAGAACAGGTTGCCCAAAGTTTGCTCAGGTACACGCCACAGCACAACCTTAAAAACACATCCAGCACAAATCACACTAGTGAATGACACAGCAAATCACAGCAATAAAAAAGACCCCTATGGGCAATCCAGCACCCAGACTACAGGTGCCAAAAGGCCCAGCCTGCCTAATAATGAACCCAAAATATACATACAACAAAGAAAAAGACACAAACAAAAAAGAAAATAAAACTAGCCAGCTGCTCCCACTAAACCCCGCTCCCGAGGCCACTAAGCCGGCTGGCTTGATAATACACGATACAACCTCAGATAAAACATATTAAAGCAACACCAGGGAGGTTTACAACCTGATCCTTAAAATTATCGACCCGTAATTCCACCTTGAAAACCCCTAAAGAACAGTAGTTTACCCCATGACTCACTGCCCCATTCAAACAAAAAAAAAACAGGTTTTTGGGGTAACCTTTAGGTCAGCTCTTCAAAACCAGGTATGAGGACTCTTCAGCTAATCAGTCCTCTAATTAGAAATCTAATTAGGGAGTTGCAGCGAAAACCTGCATACACACCGGCCCTTTGCGGATAAGATTGTTCACCCCTGAAACAAGCAAACAGAAAGGCTGCTACACTGCAAATTCAATATGCCCGCCGATGCTCCACCAAATCTATCAGGACCCTGCCTGTCTTTCCCGTGCCTGCTCCTTTGCCAATATGCCCTACCATCGGAACATGCACAGCCATCTCGCCCCGGCTATGCCTCCAGTCCGAACTGCAGTTCCTATACCTGCCTATAATTGCCTGGCTACAATCCATCCCCCAAAATGAAATTGATGACCCAACGATCACAGCTAAGAATTCTATCCCCAAACCACTGGTCTTCCTCCCCAACCGAACGATCATTCACTGACCGTGGTAACTTATAAGGGTTGGTATGATGACCAGTGGTGGACCTCACCGAACGTTTAACTGGTCTCTACACCTCGGGGGGGACATAACCTCCTCCATTATACGAGGCCTACTTGTGGATGCTCTATTGCGACCCCTCCCACCAGCCCTGTCCCCGTAAAACCACAGAGTCCTCATCCGATTCCATTTCTGTTGCCCCTGTGGGCAACCCAGACTCAGGAGACATTACCAGAACATCTTCCCCTGACATAACAACCCCCTGTGGTACTGGACGCAACTCTGTTCGGTGAACTTGACGGACAACCCCGTCCCCCTCCATTGGAGTTGCAGAGTAAACTGCACCCTGATCTTGGGGACACCGAACTACCATATACAAACAGGCATCCCAATGATCCTGTATTTTACCTCGAACATGGTTCCGCAAACACACCAGCTGACCTTCATCAAACCCCTAATCATTAACCAACTCATTGTGTTTCCGATTTCGTGGTGTGGCTTGTTCCTCCAACTAAGCCTTCACATACTCTTGAAGCACCTGCAAACTTTCCTGATGGTTTTGTACCCATTCCTCCAAAGGTCCACCATACTGACTGATCCCGGCAGGAGCCTGAAGATAGTGTATCGGTAATCGAGGCTCACAGCCAGACCTTAAATAAAAAGGCATCATCCAGTCATTTGGTGGGGTGTAGTATTGTAAGCTTCTCTGCTGGAGGAAGTGTGTGAAGCAAATTGTGCAAAAAAAATATTAAAGCAACACCAGGGAGGTTTACATCTAGATCCTTAAAATGATCGACCTGCAATTCCACCTTGAAAATCCAATTACCATATAAAGGATACAAGATGTAAAGATGACAAATGACATGGCACACATTTGTTGTTTAGACTGTTGTGTCAGGTTAATTGAAAGCTGAAGGATCTTAGTGTTTACTAGTCTAAGTAACAGAATGTCTAAACACTGTGCTTGCCTTTATGGGTTTTTAAGCAGAACATATAGGTATAGAAACATATTAACATTACGTTTCACGATTCACTGACTGGAGAATAGGAGAATATACACATCAATATTACTACTTAAGTTAACTAACCCTAATCCCAACCCCTATTGGCACGGAGCCCGCCAGGGTTCAGGTGAGATATAAATCTGTAATCTGTATCAATGGTTTTGCTATCCATACCCACCCTATTAATGTTAGCTTCCCAGGGTTTCTTGTTAGACAAGCTCTGTGTCTCTCTATACCCCCATTTACTGCACGACTGATTGTCCATTTATAAAGAATCAAATAGGGTGAAGATGGTTTTAGTTTACAATTACTCTGGAAGGTGACCAGATTAAAAAAAACTAAATACCATGCCTACGTGTATGTAATCTCCATCACAGTCCCCATTTTCCCCATAATCCTCGTTTTGATAGTGCCAATTTGTGTAATGTGAGTTTTTTTTTTTTTTTAAAAACTGTTATAGAAGAACATACTGGATGCCACATGTGTACAATTACCCCTTTCTAATTAGTGGGGTCCGTTGTGTCAGCTACAGCCTTTACTAACATACACATAAGTATACAGTCTTACAGCACTTTTGTTTTCCTTTTGTATTTAATGGTTTTCCATTTAGGGGGCAGCATGGTGGTGCAGTGGTTAGCACTGTTGCCTCACACCTCTAGGGCCCGGGTTCGAGTCTCCACCTGGGTCACATGTGTGTGGAGTTTGCATGTTCTACCCATGTCATCGTGGGGTTTCCTCCGGGTACTCTGGTTTCCCCCACAGTCCAAAAACATGCTGAGGCTAATTGGAGTTGCTAAATTGCCCATAGGAGTGTATGCGTGAGTGAATAGTGTGTGAGTGTGCCCTGCGATGGGCTGGCCCGCCATCCTGAGTTGTTCCCTGTCTCGTGCCCATTGCTTCCGGGATAGGCTCCAGACCCCCCGCGATCCAGTAGGATAAGCGGTTTGGAAAATGGATGGATGGATGGATGGACAGTTTTCCATTTGAGGAATTAGCAAAAAACTGCAGTGCATGATGGGTAGGATCTAAAGGCTGCCTAACGCCCTTAATTTGTTTGCAATTTCGCCAGGTAGGCTACCTTCTTTAAACTGCGTTTTGCTAGACTACACATTTCGAGATGTTTTATTGTAGTCTTGGTAAATATATATATATAGTTTAGCCTAACCCAGCCACTTAAGGGAGCAAGCCAGCTCAGGTAGGTGCCAGTCCCAAGCCCGGATTAATGGAGAGGGTTGGCGTCAAGAAATAAAGAGAAATAAAGACAACTAATACTCCTAGTTTGCGAGATCTGACTGCAATGGCAGCACTGCTACAAGGGTGTGGATAAATCTATACAAATATCACCTGCATGCACATTACTTCTTTTACAATAACCAACTCCTGATCCATACTGTTAGTCGTGAAAAAAAAAACTATCGTGTACATAGAGGCCCTGTGTAAAAAGATAACTGCCAAGGAAAAGATCAAAAACATTTATTTCAAGGATACAAAGTTTTTATGGTCATGTACAGTGTACAGTGCAATTCTTATTTGATTAACTTGAATGTCTCCACAGACTAGACGATTAAACAAATAAAGCAGCGCAACATTACAATAACTAATAACAAATAAACAAAGCTCACGAGTACTATTACAGTATTTATATCATTTATTTAAACTTAATTTTACCAGGTAAATTAACTACAAAGCAGTTACCACTGCTTTACCTGCTTCTCGGGAGAAATAGCAGATATACGTCATGTATGTGACTAAATTCTTAAGCCAATAAGGGCAAAGTTGTGTCGTAATGGAGGCGGATCCAGTTTGTGCAGCCGGTTAAAGACACTACGGGCATGTAAATGGAGAACGAAATTATAGTTATACCGAATCTCCTACACACAATACCAAGGTTACCAACTTTGGTCAGCTGACCGGAGTGAGACGTTCAATTCCCGTAAGATTTCTTTGCGCCAGCCTGAGAGTCTGAAAACACGTCACACCAGATGCATGAGAGATGGAAACCTGGGATATTCAGTCGAATCAGATCAAATATGATGCTAAGTTAGTACTAAGTTAAAATATGTTCCGGACTTGTAACATGCACCCATGATTTGGAACAGTCAGCAGGCTGTCTCTGGCCACGCCCCCTACACTCGGTCCGGCCCCTGGCTTTTCCTGAATTCTGATTCCTTTAGATAAACATTGACTTCATTGATATTGTTATTGATTTATCGACAGACCATCATACTTTTTAGACGTTATAATAACAACACTCTATTGATCCCCAAAGAGAGAAATTCTCTCCTTGCCTGCCCCCTCTTACTGTCCATGATACACAAGCACATATGTAGAAAAACGTCAGCTTGGAAGCCAAGGCTGGACTTAACCTACTCTATTCTGGTATTCTGTTCTCCCAAGTAAGGCATCCCAAGTTCGAATCCAACTTCCGACAAAAGTTCTTCAATCGCTACAGCACAATTTGAGCCACTGATCGGCTTTAATTGCTTTGTTTTATTTTTGCGTTTCAGGCAAAACTACATAACACTTAAAGACACTACGGGCATGTAAATGGAGAACGAAATTATAGTTATAGCGAATCTCCTACACACAATACCAAGGTTACCGAACTTTGGTCAGCTGGCCGGAGTGAGACGTTCAATTCCCGTAAGATTTCTTTGCGCCAGCCTGAGAGTCTGAAAACACGTCACACCAGATGCATGAGAGATGGAAACCTGGGATATTCAGTCGAATCAGATCAAATATGATGCTAAGTTAGTACTAAGTTAAAATATGTTCCGCACTTGTAACATGCACCCATGATTTGGAACAGCAGCATACCTGTCAAGGTTTGGATTTGAAAATAAAGGAAATTTTCCGGCACCCGCCGTGAGCCATCCGCAACCAGGCTCCAGTATCCCTTACATTTTAAGACAGGAAATATAAAATAATATAAATTATATAAAATATAATATAAATATAAATATAAATATATAAAATATATTTTTGGCCACAACCGGGATTCGAACCCCGGTCTCCCCGTGTGAAAGGCGGCGATCTTACCACTACACTATCCAGCAACTATATAATATAATATATATATATATATTATAAAATAAATGAAGTCGTTTTCGCGAACACGCGAACAGGGGCCGGACCGACTGTAGGGGGCGTGGCCAGAGACAGCCTGCTGACCATATATTTTATATATTTATATTTATATTTATATTATATTTTATATAATTTATATTATTTTATATTTCCTGTCTTAAAACCACACACAACCACCACAAGTCAAGGGCCCTTGGCAGCCAAACACCCTCCCTATAGGGTCAGGGGACCTTGTAGGCAGAGGATCAAAGAATGTAGGCCCTCTAAAATAGACAAACGAAAATACATTGCTGATAAGCGTTGCAAATTGTTTTGGGCTTGGGGCCCACGGGCCCCCTGCACCCCAAGGGCCCCTGGGCAGCGGCCCCGCTAACCCGGTTTGTAATCCGTCCCTGATTCAGTTAGATGTGAAAAAAGAAAAGCATAATTTAAAAATAATATTCTGAACTATCCTATTCTTATCCTATGATTTACCAGCAGATATCCTGCCTGCCAACCGATTCTCCTGCGCAAACTTCTGCATGAGATTTCTCCTTTTCTGCTGGCAGTTATCTGGCTGGTGTGCATTTTGTTTGGGTCCAAGCACGTCATCTCATGTACAATCGAGTACTTCAGAGGGCATTTATCCAAGGCCTTTTTGCACATTTTTGAGAGCACAATCTGGCAATTTTTTTTAATCTGAAGGACACCAAGGTCACTTCCACTGCCTTTGGCTCCTGACTGTCTCTGACAAAAAGATGGTTTGTCAAATTTCCAGAATCTTTCTGCACACTCAGCCCAAGGTTAACACTACCTCAGCTGTACATATCAAACCAGCTCAAACTCCATGTTATTCACATATTTTTTACTTCACAATTGTTTGATACATTTGTATGTAAAGATACCAGTGAATTCACAGAAGTCCCACCTTGATGACAGCCATTCCTATATCCACCTCCTTTGGACTGAGCCAGAGTTTTTGCCTGTACAACAGCTGTACATGTTGCTACACAACACTTAAACATTCTATTTCCTCAATGAACTATTTTTTTTGCAGCAAAAGCCATGAAGCAGCAATAAAATCTTTAAAATATGCTTACCAATAAATATGGTTCTCCCATTTAAACACATGTAAAGATAAACCATGGATATTTAAAAATCATGGGTTCGTTAATGAGTTTAAATGTTATTGAATGGCTTACCTTAAACTTCTCCAGTAAGTCTTCAGCGGTGGAGTGGCTCATGTACTGTGATCCCAGAACCAGGACTGCACTCGAGAGCCATTCTCATAATTCACCCAATACCTGACATGCACATCCAGTTGTTTTCTTTTGATGGTCAGCAGGCTGTCTCTGGCCATGTCTCGTCATTGTGTATCATGGACAGTAAGAGGGGGATCAATAGAGTGTTGTTATTATAACGTCTAAAAAGTCTGTCGATAAATCAATAAGAAAATAAATGAAGTCGTTTTCGCGAACACGCGAACAGGGGCCGGACCGACTGTAGGGGGCGTGGCCAGAGACAGCCATAGCTGTCAAGTCTCCCGTTTTGGCCGGGAAACTACCGTATTTTACTTCTCTTTCCCGCCGTCCTCCCGTATTAGTATTTTCCCGTAAATCTCCCTTATATTATATAGTTGCTGGATAGTGTAGTGGTAAGATCGCCGCCTTTCACACGGGAGACCGGGGTTCGAATCCCGGTTGTGGCCAAAAATATATTTTATATATTTTATATATTTATATTTATATTTATGTTATATTTTATATAATTTATATTATTTTATATTTCCTGTCTTAAAATGTAAGGGATACTGGAGCCTGGTTGCGGTGGTGGGATGGCTCACGGCGGGTGCCGGAAAATTTCCTTTATTTTCAAATCCAAACCTAAAGATTCGCTATAACTATAATTTCGTTCTCCATTTACATGCCCGTAGTGTCTTTAAGTGTTATGTAGTTTTGCCTGAAACGCAAAAATAAAACAAAGCAATTAAAGCCGATCAGTGGCTCAAATTGTGCTGTAGCGATTGAAGAACTTTTGTCGGAAGTTGGATTCGAACTTGGGATGCCTTACTTGGGAGAACAGAATACCAGAATAGAGTAGGTTAAGTCCAGCCTTGGCTTCCAAGCTGACGTTTTTCTACATATGTGCTTGTGTATCATGGACAGTAAGAGGGGGCAGGCAAGGAGAGAATTTCTCTCTTTGGGGATCAATAGAGTGTTGTTATTATAACGTCTAAAAAGTCTGTCGATAAATCAATAAGAAAATAAATGAAGTCGTTTTCGCGAACACGCGAACAGGGGCCGGACCGGGAGATTCGGTATAACTATAATTTCGTTCTCCATTTGCATGCCCGAAGTGTCTTTAAGTGTTATGTAGTTTTGCCTGAAACGCAAAAATAAAACAAAGCAATTAAAGCCGATCAGTGGCTCAAATTGTGCTGTAGCGATTGAAGAACTTTTGTCGGAAGTTGGATTCGAACCCACGCCTTACTTGGGAGAACAGAATACCAGAATAGAGTAGGTTAAGTCCAGCCTTGGCTTCCAAGCTGACGTTTTTCTACAAATGTGCTTGTGTATCATGGACAGTAAGAGGGGGCAGGCAAGGAGAGAATTTCTCTCTTTGGGGATCAATAGAGTGTTGTTATTATAACGTCTAAAAAGTATGATGGTCTGTCGATAAATCAATAAGAAAATAAATGACGTCGTTTTCGCGAACAGGGGCCGGACCGACTGTAGGGGGCGTGGCCAGAGACAGCCTGCTGACCATATATTTTATATATTTATATTTATATTATATTTTATATAATTTATATTATTTTATATTTCCTGTCTTAAAATGTAAGGGATACTGGAGCCTGGTTGCGGTGGTGGGATGGCTCACGGCGGGTGCCGGAAAAATTTCCTTTATTTTCAAATCCAAACCTTGACAGGTATGCTGCTGTTCCAAATCATGGGTGCATGTTACAAGTGCGGAACATATTTTAACTTAGTACTAACTTAGCATCATATTTGATCTGATTCGACTGAATATCCCAGGTTTCCATCTCTCATGCATCTGGTGTGACGGGAACGAGAAAGGAGAAAGGAGAAAGCAGAGAACAAGAACAAGATTTGTAAATGGGACCCCCGGCATGAAAAATAGAATAGTTCTCGTCATTAGTGAACATGTGTCTCGTCATTGTGTATCATGGACAGTAAGAGGGGGATCAATAGAGTGTTGTTATTATAACGTCTAAAAAGTCTGTCGATAAATCAATAAGAAAATAAATGTGATTTGAAAATAAAGGAAATTTTCCGGCACCCCGCCGTGAGCCATCCCACCACCGCAACCAGGCTCCAGTATCCCTTACATTTTAAGACAGGAAATATAAAATAATATAAATTATATAAAATATAATATAAATATAAATATAAATATATAAAATATATAAAATATATTTTTGGCCACAACCGGGATTCGAACCCTGGTCTCCCGTGTGAAAGGCGGCGATCTTACCACTACACTATCCAGCAACTATATAATATAAGGGAGATTTACGGGAAAATACTAATACGGGAGGACGGCGGGAAAGAGAAGTAAAATACGGTAGTTTCCCGGCCAAAACGGGAGACTTGACAGCTATGGCTGTCTCTGGCCACGCCCCCTACAGTCGGTCCGGCCCCTGTTCGCCGTGTTCGCGAAAACGACTTCATTTATTTTCTTATTGATTTATCGACAGACTTTTTAGACGTTATAATAACAACACTCTATTGATCCCCCTCTTACTGTCCATGATACACAATGACAAACCATCTTTTTGTCAGAGACAGTCAGGAGCCAAAGGCAGTGGAAGTGACCTTGGTGTCCTTCAGATTAAAAAAAATTGCCAGATTGTGCTCTCAAAAATGTGCAAAAAGGCCTTGGATAAATGCCCTCTGAAGTACTCGATTGTACATGAGATGACGTGCTTGGACCCAAACAAAATGCACACCAGCCAGATAACTGCCAGCAGAAAAGGAGAAATCTCATGCAGAAGTTTGCGCAGGAGAATCGGTTGGCAGGCAGGATATCTGCTGGTAAATCATAGGATAAGAATAGGATAGTTCAGAATATTATTTTTAAATTATGCTTTTCTTTTTTCACATCTAACTGAATCAGGGACGGATTACAAACCGGGTTAGCGGGGCCGCTGCCCAGGGGCCCTTGGGGTGCAGGGGGCCCGTGGGCCCCAAGCCCAAAACAATTTGCAACGCTTATCAGCAATGTATTTTCGTTTGTCTATTTTAGAGGGCCTACATTCTTTGATCCTCTGCCTACAAGGTCCCCTGACCCTATAGGGAGGGTGTTTGGCTGCCAAGGGCCCTTGACTTGTGGTGGTTGTGGTGGTGGTGCAGGTGGTGGTGGTGGGGGGGGGGCCTCGCGAACGTTTTACCCAGGGGCCCACACAACCCATAATCCGTCCCTGAACTGAATAGTGTTAACACGTAGATTTTAGCAGTATTTAGAAGACCGACTCTTGGTGTTTGAAAAGAAGCATCAGCCCAGTTATATTTTCTTTGATGAGCCTAGAGATATCTCAAGATTAAATTAAAATGATTGCACATTTATGGTATCATAGGAAAATTGGGTTATAAATCACTTTCCTATTCTACATGTGATTCTGTGTATTGACATTGTTGATCTGCATCTAATCTACTGTAATTAATGTAATTACAGGTGATGCAATATCCCAGCAGTCTGATAATCACCTGCACAATGAGGCAAAAGGCTTGGATTTTATATCCTTCATTCCTTCAGCACCATCCAAAGTTGATGTCTTTTTACATCAAAAAGTTAGTGGGCCTTATCCTGACCTCTGGATGTTCTGCAAGAACTTGCTGCTGCTGTCCTATGGGCAAGCCGAAGTGGAACGAATAGAGGTGGAGACCTGCAACTTATCAGAGGAAACAGTTGTTGCACAGAGGCTTATATGCGACCATGTCAGAGTGTGTGGGGGAGCAACCAAAGCGCCTCTGACCAAAGGTGAAAGATGAGCGAAAAGCAAAAAAGAAAACTTGAGGAACTCAAGAGGAAGAGAGTCTCACTGGAAAGTGTATGTGAGAGTTTACAAAAGGATGCTGAGCACATGGCAGAGGAAGCAGAGAGTGCTGCTGGAACCAAAAGGGCAACATTACTTACCAAGTCCAATACTCTGAGCCGACGAGCGAAGGAGGAGAAAGAGCAGTTGGTGGTCTTAAATGCAGATACTGAAGAATAGGCTACTGAACTGTGACTCCTAACACATCAAGAGTGAATCGGTGGAAACAAAAATATTTAGGTTCTTTGCATTTTTGGAGTATTTTACTTTCTGTGCCTGTTTGTACATTGTTCACAGCCATAATACTTTATAATTACAAGGTAGTTTTATGTTAGAGCTCTTGCTCCAATAAATATGTGCCTTGTAATTAACTAAATTCTAGGCTATTCAGTTTTTTTTGCCTCGTGATGGTCGTGGGTTGTGAAAAAAGCCTTCTTCTTAGGGGTACCGCTGGGGCCAGCCGGGCGTATGTCGTGGCTTCAGTGAGTACTTATGTTTGTCATGCTGCCTGTGTACTTTATAGCGGCACAACATATTTCTGCAAATTGCATGCGTCAAATTGTCTGTCTCTCTTAAAAAATATGAAGTGTCACCAAAATTTTAAACGGGGAATCAATCTCAATGAAAAATATTCGTCAAGTAACGTTTCTAAAATAATATAGACATACTAATAATTATATATTAATAAATCGGATGAACGATGCATCCCAAATTGTATCCGCTGCGCACTTCTTAATCAGGGCAATCGCATCGTGGAGGTTTCTGCAGACGCCCAAAAAGACTTACTTAAGAAAACTGTTGCATGATAATTTGTACCATTTTCAAGGGTGGGGGGCGTGCAGTAGATGCCCCCTTTATTTTGTGCTTCTGCCGTTCAAACCGAGCAGCACTGAGTTTGTCATGGCACCTGACGCCAAATCTACTGCTTAGCTGCTACAGACAGAACTATCTTCAAATCACCACTAGGGGGTGTCAATGCTGCAGCTTCGTTCTATGGTTGATCTTTTTCAAAGACAGTTTTTTTCTCTCTCTCCACATAATCAACTTAACTGATTAGCGTGCTTTCATAGTAATGGTTTTTAATCCGTGTTAATCTTCTGAACAATGACTAGTAAAGGTTCTATGAGGTTGTCCTACTTACTATGGATTTTAAGTTTTTTATCAAGGTGTTAAAACGTACCACAGTTGCCAGTCCTGTGTTTTATGTCTAGCAATTTGTACAGTTTGCGTGTTCGCGAAAACGACTTCATTTATTTTATAATATATATATATATATATTATATTATATAGTTGCTGGATAGTGTAGTGGTAAGATCGTCGCCTTTCACACGGGAGACCGGGGTTCGAATCCCGGTTGTGGCCAGAAACAACTGCTATCACAACTAGAGATTGATGAGGTACAACACGATTGCTACGACAAGGGGGAGCCAGGACGACAGGTCAGGGGGGAGATATCATCATCCCCACATTCCGAGATTATATACATACATATATTATATACATACATATATACATATACATATATATTAGTAGGCTGAATACAAGAGCAGCTGACCTGAGAAATAAGAAATAAGCTAAGCTGGAAACCTGGACCCTCCGAATGCGTGAAGTACCCTCAGAAGGTCTACTAGAAGATGTACGTAGAAGACTACTACAGATCAGCTGATCTACACCACAGCAACAGTGATCCTGGAGCCGGACCGTCTTTGAAGACTCCGTAAATCTCCGTATAATAATATATATCTACGGGAACGAGAAAGGAGAAAGATAAAAATAATAAGAGAATAAAGAATAAAATAATAAGAGAAAAATAGAATAGTTCTCGTCATTAGTGAACGTGTGTATCGTGGACAGTAATCAATAGTAATCAATGTTATTATAACGTCTAAAAAGTCTGTCGATAAATCAATAAGAAAATAAATGAAGTCGTTTTCGCGAACAGGGGCCGGACCGACTGTAGGGGGCGTGGCCAGAGACAGCCTGCTGACCATATATTTTATATATTTATATTTATATTATATTTTATATAATTTATATTATTTTATATTTCCTGTCTTAAAATGTAAGGGATACTGGAGCCTGGTTGCGGTGGTGGGATGGCTCACGGCGGGTGCCGGAAAATTTCCTTTATTTTCAAATCCAAACCTTGACAGGTATGCTGCTGTTCCAAATCATGGGTGCATGTTACAAGTGCGGAACATATTTTAACTTAGTACTAACTTAGCATCATATTTGATCTGATTCGACTGAATATCCCAGGTTTCCATCTCTCATGCATCTGGTGTGACGGGAACGAGAAAGGAGAAAGCAGAGAACAAGAACAAGATTTGTACATGAAAAATAGAATAGTTCTCGTCATTAGTGAACATGTGTCTCGTCATTGTGTATCATGGACAGTAAGAGGGGGATCAATAGAGTGTTGTTATTATAACGTCTAAAAAGTCTGTCGATAAATCAATAAGAAAATAAATGTGATTTGAAAATAAAGGAAATTTTCCGGCACCCGCCGTGAGCCATCCCACCACCGCAACCAGGCTCCAGTATCCCTTACATTTTAAGACAGGAAATATAAAATAATATAAATTATATAAAATATAATATAAATATAAATATAAATATATAAAATATATAAAATATATTTTTGGCCACAACCGGGATTCGAACCCCGGTCTCCCGTGTGAAAGGCGGCGATCTTACCACTACACTATCCAGCAACTATATAATATAAGGGAGATTTACGGGAAAATACTAATACGGGAGGACGGCGGGAAAGAGAAGTAAAATACGGTAGTTTCCCGGCCAAAACGGGAGACTTGACAGCTATGGCTGTCTCTGGCCACGCCCCCTACAGTCGGTCCGGCCCCTGTTCGCGTGTTCGCGGAAAACGACTTCATTTATTTTCTTATTGATTTATCGACAGACTTTTTAGACGTTATAATAACAACACTCTATTGATCCCCCTCTTACTGTCCATGATACACAATGACGAGACATGGCCAGAGACAGCCTGCTGACCATCAAAAGAAAACAACTGGATGTGCATGTCAGGTATTGGGTGAATTATGAGAATGGCTCTCGAGTGCAGTCCTGGTTCTGGGATCACAGTACATGAGCCACTCCACCGCTGAAGACTTACTGGAGAAGTTTAAGGTAAGCCATTCAATAACATTTAAACTCATTAACGAACCCATGATTTTTAAATATCCATGGTTTATCTTTACATGTGTTTAAATGGGAGAACCATATTTATTGGTAAGCATATTTTAAAGATTTTATTGCTGCTTCATGGCTTTTGCTGCAAAAAAAATAGTTCATTGAGGAAATAGAATGTTTAAGTGTTGTGTAGCAACATGTACAGCTGTTGTACAGGCAAAAACTCTGGCTCAGTCCAAAGGAGGTGGATATAGGAATGGCTGTCATCAAGGTGGGACTTCTGTGAATTCACTGGTATCTTTACATACAAATGTATCAAACAATTGTGAAGTAAAAAATATGTGAATAACATGGAGTTTGAGCTGGTTTGATATGTACAGCTGAGGTAGTGTTAACCTTGGGCTGAGTGTGCAGAAAGATTCTGGAAATTTGACAAACCATCTTTTTGTCAGAGACAGTCAGGAGCCAAAGGCAGTGGAAGTGACCTTGGTGTCCTTCAGATTAAAAAAAATTGCCAGATTGTGCTCTCAAAAATGTGCAAAAAGGCCTTGGATAAATGCCCTCTGAAGTACTCGATTGTACATGAGATGACGTGCTTGGACCCAAACAAAATGCACACCAGCCAGATAACTGCCAGCAGAAAAGGAGAAATCTCATGCAGAAGTTTGCGCAGGAGAATCGGTTGGCAGGCAGGATATCTGCTGGTAAATCATAGGATAAGAATAGGATAGTTCAGAATATTATTTTTAAATTATGCTTTTCTTTTTTCACATCTAACTGAATCAGGGACGGATTACAAACCGGGTTAGCGGGGCCGCTGCCCAGGGGCCCTTGGGGTGCAGGGGGCCCGTGGGCCCCAAGCCCAAAACAATTTGCAACGCTTATCAGCAATGTATTTTCGTTTGTCTATTTTAGAGGGCCTACATTCTTTGATCCTCTGCCTACAAGGTCCCCTGACCCTATAGGGAGGGTGTTTGGCTGCCAAGGGCCCTTGACTTGTGGTGGTTGTGGTGGTGGTGCAGGTGGTGGTGGTGGGGGGGGGCCTCGCGAACGTTTTACCCAGGGGCCCACACAACCCATAATCCGTCCCTGAACTGAATAGTGTTAACACGTAGATTTTAGCAGTATTTAGAAGACCGACTCTTGGTGTTTGAAAAGAAGCATCAGCCCAGTTATATTTTCTTTGATGAGCCTAGAGATATCTCAAGATTAAATTAAAATGATTGCACATTTATGGTATCATAGGAAAATTGGGTTATAAATCACTTTCCTATTCTACATGTGATTCTGTGTATTGACATTGTTGATCTGCATCTAATCTACTGTAATTAATGTAATTACAGGTGATGCAATATCCCAGCAGTCTGATAATCACCTGCACAATGAGGCAAAAGGCTTGGATTTTATATCCTTCATTCCTTCAGCACCATCCAAAGTTGATGTCTTTTTACATCAAAAAGTTAGTGGGCCTTATCCTGACCTCTGGATGTTCTGCAAGAACTTGCTGCTGCTGTCCTATGGGCAAGCCGAAGTGGAACGAATAGAGGTGGAGACCTGCAACTTATCAGAGGAAACAGTTGTTGCACAGAGGCTTATATGCGACCATGTCAGAGTGTGTGGGGGAGCAACCAAAGCGCCTCTGACCAAAGGTGAAAGATGAGCGAAAAGCAAAAAAGAAAACTTGAGGAACTCAAGAGGAAGAGAGTCTCACTGGAAAGTGTATGTGAGAGTTTACAAAAGGATGCTGAGCACATGGCAGAGGAAGCAGAGAGTGCTGCTGGAACCAAAAGGGCAACATTACTTACCAAGTCCAATACTCTGAGCCGACGAGCGAAGGAGGAGAAAGAGCAGTTGGTGGTCTTAAATGCAGATACTGAAGAATAGGCTACTGAACTGTGACTCCTAACACATCAAGAGTGAATCGGTGGAAACAAAAATATTTAGGTTCTTTGCATTTTTGGAGTATTTTACTTTCTGTGCCTGTTTGTACATTGTTCACAGCCATAATACTTTATAATTACAAGGTAGTTTTATGTTAGAGCTCTTGCTCCAATAAATATGTGCCTTGTAATTAACTAAATTCTAGGCTATTCAGTTTTTTTTGCCCTCGTGATGGTCGTGGGTTGTGAAAAAAGCCTTCTTCTTAGGGGTACCGCTGGGGCCAGCCGGGCGTATGTCGTGGCTTCAGTGAGTACTTATGTTTGTCATGCTGCCTGTGTACTTTATAGCGGCACAACATATTTCTGCAAATTGCATGCGTCAAATTGTCTGTCTCTCTTAAAAAATATGAAGTGTCACCAAAATTTTAAACGGGGAATCAATCTCAATGAAAAATATTCGTCAAGTAACGTTTCTAAAATAATATAGACATACTAATAATTATATATTAATAAATCGGATGAACGATGCATCCCAAATTGTATCCGCTGCGCACTTCTTAATCAGGGCAATCGCATCGTGGAGGTTTCTGCAGACGCCCAAAAAGACTTACTTAAGAAAACTGTTGCATGATAATTTGTACCATTTTCAAGGGTGGGGGGCGTGCAGTAGATGCCCCCTTTATTTTTGTGCTTCTGCCGTTCAAACCGAGCAGCACTGAGTTTGTCATGGCACCTGACGCCAAATCTACTGCTTAGCTGCTACAGACAGAACTATCTTCAAATCACCACTAGGGGGTGTCAATGCTGCAGCTTCGTTCTATGGTTGATCTTTTTCAAAGACAGTTTTTTTTCTCTCTCTCCACATAATCAACTTAACTGATTAGCGTGCTTTCATAGTAATGGTTTTTAATCCGTGTTAATCTTCTGAACAATGACTAGTAAAGGTTCTATGAGGTTGTCCTACTTACTATGGATTTTAAGTTTTTTATCAAGGTGTTAAAACGTACCACAGTTGCCAGTCCTGTGTTTTATGTCTAGCAATTTGTACAGTTTGCGTGTTCGCGAAAACGACTTCATTTATTTTATAATATATATATATATATATATATTATATTATATAGTTGCTGGATAGTGTAGTGGTAAGATCGCCGCCTTTCACACGGGAGACCGGGGTTCGAATCCCGGTTGTGGCCAGAAACAACTGCTATCACAACTAGAGATTGATGAGGTACAACACGATTGCTACGACAAGGGGGAGCCAGGACGACAGGTCAGGGGGGAGATATCATCATCCCCACATTCCGAGATTATATACATACATATATTATATACATACATATATACATATACATATATATTAGTAGGCTGAATACAAGAGCAGCTGACCTGAGAAATAAGAAATAAGCTAAGCTGGAAACCTGGACCCTCCGAATGCGTGAAGTACCCTCAGAAGGTCTACTAGAAGATGTACGTAGAAGACTACTACAGATCAGCTGATCTACACCACAGCAACAGTGATCCTGGAGCCGGACCGTCTTTGAAGACTCCGTAAATCTCCGTATAATAATATATATCTACGGGAACGAGAAAGGAGAAAGATAAAAATAATAAGAGAATAAAGAATAAAATAATAAGAGAAAAATAGAATAGTTCTCGTCATTAGTGAACGTGTGTATCGTGGACAGTAATCAATAGAGTGTTGTTATTATAACGTCTAAAAAGTCTGTCGATAAATCAATAAGAAAATAAATGAAGTCGTTTTCGCGAACAGGGGCCGGACCGACTGTAGGGGGCGTGGCCAGAGACAGCCTGCTGACCATATATTTTATATATTTATATTTATATTATATTTTATATAATTTATATTATTTTATATTTCCTGTCTTAAAATGTAAGGGATACTGGAGCCTGGTTGCGGTGGTGGGATGGCTCACGGCGGGTGCCGGAAAATTTCCTTTATTTTCAAATCCAAACCTTGACAGGTATGCTGCTGTTCCAAATCATGGGTGCATGTTACAAGTGCGGAACATATTTTAACTTAGTACTAACTTAGCATCATATTTGATCTGATTCGACTGAATATCCCAGGTTTCCATCTCTCATGCATCTGGTGTGACGGGAACGAGAAAGGAGAAAGCAGAGAACAAGAACAAGATTTGTACATGAAAAATAGAATAGTTCTCGTCATTAGTGAACATGTGTCTCGTCATTGTGTATCATGGACAGTAAGAGGGGGATCAATAGAGTGTTGTTATTATAACGTCTAAAAAGTCTGTCGATAAATCAATAAGAAAATAAATGTGATTTGAAAATAAAGGAAATTTTCCGGCACCCGCCGTGAGCCATCCCACCACCGCAACCAGGCTCCAGTATCCCTTACATTTTAAGACAGGAAATATAAAATAATATAAATTATATAAAATATAATATAAATATAAATATAAATATATAAAATATATAAAATATATTTTTGGCCACAACCGGGATTCGAACCCCGGTCTCCCGTGTGAAAGGCGGCGATCTTACCACTACACTATCCAGCAACTATATAATATAAGGGAGATTTACGGGAAAATACTAATACGGGAGGACGGCGGGAAAGAGAAGTAAAATACGGTAGTTTCCCGGCCAAAACGGGAGACTTGACAGCTATGGCTGTCTCTGGCCACGCCCCCTACAGTCGGTCCGGCCCCTGTTCGCGTGTTCGCGAAAACGACTTCATTTATTTTCTTATTGATTTATCGACAGACTTTTTAGACGTTATAATAACAACACTCTATTGATCCCCCTCTTACTGTCCATGATACACAATGACGAGACATGGCCAGAGACAGCCTGCTGACCATCAAAAGAAAACAACTGGATGTGCATGTCAGGTATTGGGTGAATTATGAGAATGGCTCTCGAGTGCAGTCCTGGTTCTGGGATCACAGTACATGAGCCACTCCACCGCTGAAGACTTACTGGAGAAGTTTAAGGTAAGCCATTCAATAACATTTAAACTCATTAACGAACCCATGATTTTTAAATATCCATGGTTTATCTTTACATGTGTTTAAATGGGAGAACCATATTTATTGGTAAGCATATTTTAAAGATTTTATTGCTGCTTCATGGCTTTTGCTGCAAAAAAAAATAGTTCATTGAGGAAATAGAATGTTTAAGTGTTGTGTAGCAACATGTACAGCTGTTGTACAGGCAAAAACTCTGGCTCAGTCCAAAGGAGGTGGATATAGGAATGGCTGTCATCAAGGTGGGACTTCTGTGAATTCACTGGTATCTTTACATACAAATGTATCAAACAATTGTGAAGTAAAAAATATGTGAATAACATGGAGTTTGAGCTGGTTTGATATGTACAGCTGAGGTAGTGTTAACCTTGGGCTGAGTGTGCAGAAAGATTCTGGAAATTTGACAAACCATCTTTTTGTCAGAGACAGTCAGGAGCCAAAGGCAGTGGAAGTGACCTTGGTGTCCTTCAGATTAAAAAAAATTGCCAGATTGTGCTCTCAAAAATGTGCAAAAAGGCCTTGGATAAATGCCCTCTGAAGTACTCGATTGTACATGAGATGACGTGCTTGGACCCAAACAAAATGCACACCAGCCAGATAACTGCCAGCAGAAAAGGAGAAATCTCATGCAGAAGTTTGCGCAGGAGAATCGGTTGGCAGGCAGGATATCTGCTGGTAAATCATAGGATAAGAATAGGATAGTTCAGAATATTATTTTTAAATTATGCTTTTCTTTTTTCACATCTAACTGAATCAGGGACGGATTACAAACCGGGTTAGCGGGGCCGCTGCCCAGGGGCCCTTGGGGTGCAGGGGGGCCCGTGGGCCCCAAGCCCAAAACAATTTGCAACGCTTATCAGCAATGTATTTTCGTTTGTCTATTTTAGAGGGCCTACATTCTTTGATCCTCTGCCTACAAGGTCCCCTGACCCTATAGGGAGGGTGTTTGGCTGCCAAGGGCCCTTGACTTGTGGTGGTTGTGGTGGTGGTGCAGGTGGTGGTGGTGGGGGGGGGGCCTCGCGAACGTTTTACCCAGGGGCCCACACAACCCATAATCCGTCCCTGAACTGAATAGTGTTAACACGTAGATTTTAGCAGTATTTAGAAGACCGACTCTTGGTGTTTGAAAAGAAGCATCAGCCCAGTTATATTTTCTTTGATGAGCCTAGAGATATCTCAAGATTAAATTAAAATGATTGCACATTTATGGTATCATAGGAAAATTGGGTTATAAATCACTTTCCTATTCTACATGTGATTCTGTGTATTGACATTGTTGATCTGCATCTAATCTACTGTAATTAATGTAATTACAGGTGATGCAATATCCCAGCAGTCTGATAATCACCTGCACAATGAGGCAAAAGGCTTGGATTTTATATCCTTCATTCCTTCAGCACCATCCAAAGTTGATGTCTTTTTACATCAAAAAGTTAGTGGGCCTTATCCTGACCTCTGGATGTTCTGCAAGAACTTGCTGCTGCTGTCCTATGGGCAAGCCGAAGTGGAACGAATAGAGGTGGAGACCTGCAACTTATCAGAGGAAACAGTTGTTGCACAGAGGCTTATATGCGACCATGTCAGAGTGTGTGGGGGAGCAACCAAAGCGCCTCTGACCAAAGGTGAAAGATGAGCGAAAAGCAAAAAAGAAAACTTGAGGAACTCAAGAGGAAGAGAGTCTCACTGGAAAGTGTATGTGAGAGTTTACAAAAGGATGCTGAGCACATGGCAGAGGAAGCAGAGAGTGCTGCTGGAACCAAAAGGGCAACATTACTTACCAAGTCCAATACTCTGAGCCGACGAGCGAAGGAGGAGAAAGAGCAGTTGGTGGTCTTAAATGCAGATACTGAAGAATAGGCTACTGAACTGTGACTCCTAACACATCAAGAGTGAATCGGTGGAAACAAAAATATTTAGGTTCTTTGCATTTTTGGAGTATTTTACTTTCTGTGCCTGTTTGTACATTGTTCACAGCCATAATACTTTATAATTACAAGGTAGTTTTATGTTAGAGCTCTTGCTCCAATAAATATGTGCCTTGTAATTAACTAAATTCTAGGCTATTCAGTTTTTTTTGCCCTCGTGATGGTCGTGGGTTGTGAAAAAAGCCTTCTTCTTAGGGGTACCGCTGGGGCCAGCCGGGCGTATGTCGTGGCTTCAGTGAGTACTTATGTTTGTCATGCTGCCTGTGTACTTTATAGCGGCACAACATATTTCTGCAAATTGCATGCGTCAAATTGTCTGTCTCTCTTAAAAAATATGAAGTGTCACCAAAATTTTAAACGGGGAATCAATCTCAATGAAAAATATTCGTCAAGTAACGTTTCTAAAATAATATAGACATACTAATAATTATATATTAATAAATCGGATGAACGATGCATCCCAAATTGTATCCGCTGCGCACTTCTTAATCAGGGCAATCGCATCGTGGAGGTTTCTGCAGACGCCCAAAAAGACTTACTTAAGAAAACTGTTGCATGATAATTTGTACCATTTTCAAGGGTGGGGGGCGTGCAGTAGATGCCCCCTTTATTTTTGTGCTTCTGCCGTTCAAACCGAGCAGCACTGAGTTTGTCATGGCACCTGACGCCAAATCTACTGCTTAGCTGCTACAGACAGAACTATCTTCAAATCACCACTAGGGGGTGTCAATGCTGCAGCTTCGTTCTATGGTTGATCTTTTTCAAAGACAGTTTTTTTTCTCTCTCTCCACATAATCAACTTAACTGATTAGCGTGCTTTCATAGTAATGGTTTTTAATCCGTGTTAATCTTCTGAACAATGACTAGTAAAGGTTCTATGAGGTTGTCCTACTTACTATGGATTTTAAGTTTTTTATCAAGGTGTTAAAACGTACCACAGTTGCCAGTCCTGTGTTTTATGTCTAGCAATTTGTACAGTTTGCGTGTTCGCGAAAACGACTTCATTTATTTTATAATATATATATATATATATTATATTATATAGTTGCTGGATAGTGTAGTGGTAAGATCGCCGCCTTTCACACGGGAGACCGGGGTTCGAATCCCGGTTGTGGCCAGAAACAACTGCTATCACAACTAGAGATTGATGAGGTACAACACGATTGCTACGACAAGGGGGAGCCAGGACGACAGGTCAGGGGGGAGATATCATCATCCCCACATTCCGAGATTATATACATACATATATTATATACATACATACATATATACATATACATATATATTAGTAGGCTGAATACAAGAGCAGCTGACCTGAGAAATAAGAAATAAGCTAAGCTGGAACTTGCGAATGCGTGAAGTACCCTCAGAAGGTCTACTAGAAGATGTACGTAGAAGACTACTACAGATCAGCTGATCTACACCACAGCAACAGTGATCCTGGAGCCGGACCGTCTTTGAAGACTCCGTAAATCTCCGTATAATAATATATATCTACGGGAACGAGAAAGGAGAAAGATAAAAATAATAAGAGAATAAAGAATAAAATAATAAGAGAAAAATAGAATAGTTCTCGTCATTAGTGAACGTGTGTATCGTGGACAGTAATCAATAGTAATCAATGTTATTATAACGTCTAAAAAGTCTGTCGATAAATCAATAAGAAAATAAATGAAGTCGTTTTCGCGAACAGGGGCCGGACCGACTGTAGGGGGCGTGGCCAGAGACAGCCTGCTGACCATATATTTTATATATTTATATTTATATTATATTTTATATAATTTATATTATTTTATATTTCCTGTCTTAAAATGTAAGGGATACTGGAGCCTGGTTGCGGTGGTGGGATGGCTCACGGCGGGTGCCGGAAAATTTCCTTTATTTTCAAATCCAAACCTTGACAGGTATGCTGCTGTTCCAAATCATGGGTGCATGTTACAAGTGCGGAACATATTTTAACTTAGTACTAACTTAGCATCATATTTGATCTGATTTGACTGAATATCCCAGGTTTCCATCTCTCATGCATCTGGTGTGACGGGAACGAGAAAGGAGAAAGCAGAGAACAAGAACAAGATTTGTAAATGGGACCCCCGGCATGAAAAATAGAATAGTTCTCGTCATTAGTGAACATGTGTCTCGTCATTGTGTATCATGGACAGTAAGAGGGGGATCAATAGAGTGTTGTTATTATAACGTCTAAAAAGTCTGTCGATAAATCAATAAGAAAATAAATGTGATTTGAAAATAAAGGAAATTTTCCGGCACCCCGCCGTGAGCCATCCCACCACCGCAACCAGGCTCCAGTATCCCTTACATTTTAAGACAGGAAATATAAAATAATATAAATTATATAAAATATAATATAAATATAAATATAAATATATAAAATATATAAAATATATTTTTGGCCACAACCGGGATTCGAACCCCGGTCTCCCGTGTGAAAGGCGGCGATCTTACCACTACACTATCCAGCAACTATATAATATAAGGGAGATTTACGGGAAAATACTAATACGGGAGGACGGCGGGAAAGAGAAGTAAAATACGGTAGTTTCCCGGCCAAAACGGGAGACTTGACAGCTATGGCTGTCTCTGGCCACGCCCCCTACAGTCGGTCCGGCCCCTGTTCGCGTGTTCGCGAAAACGACTTCATTTATTTTCTTATTGATTTATCGACAGACTTTTTAGACGTTATAATAACAACACTCTATTGATCCCCCTCTTACTGTCCATGATACACAATGACGAGACATGGCCAGAGACAGCCTGCTGACCATCAAAAGAAAACAACTGGATGTGCATGTCAGGTATTGGGTGAATTATGAGAATGGCTCTCGAGTGCAGTCCTGGTTCTGGGATCACAGTACATGAGCCACTCCACCGCTGAAGACTTACTGGAGAAGTTTAAGGTAAGCCATTCAATAACATTTAAACTCATTAACGAACCCATGATTTTTAAATATCCATGGTTTATCTTTACATGTGTTTAAATGGGAGAACCATATTTATTGGTAAGCATATTTTAAAGATTTTATTGCTGCTTCATGGCTTTTGCTGCAAAAAAAATAGTTCATTGAGGAAATAGAATGTTTAAGTGTTGTGTAGCAACATGTACAGCTGTTGTACAGGCAAAAACTCTGGCTCAGTCCAAAGGAGGTGGATATAGGAATGGCTGTCATCAAGGTGGGACTTCTGTGAATTCACTGGTATCTTTACATACAAATGTATCAAACAATTGTGAAGTAAAAAATATGTGAATAACATGGAGTTTGAGCTGGTTTGATATGTACAGCTGAGGTAGTGTTAACCTTGGGCTGAGTGTGCAGAAAGATTCTGGAAATTTGACAAACCATCTTTTTGTCAGAGACAGTCAGGAGCCAAAGGCAGTGGAAGTGACCTTGGTGTCCTTCAGATTAAAAAAAATTGCCAGATTGTGCTCTCAAAAATGTGCAAAAAGGCCTTGGATAAATGCCCTCTGAAGTACTCGATTGTACATGAGATGACGTGCTTGGACCCAAACAAAATGCACACCAGCCAGATAACTGCCAGCAGAAAAGGAGAAATCTCATGCAGAAGTTTGCGCAGGAGAATCGGTTGGCAGGCAGGATATCTGCTGGTAAATCATAGGATAAGAATAGGATAGTTCAGAATATTATTTTTAAATTATGCTTTTCTTTTTTCACATCTAACTGAATCAGGGACGGATTACAAACCGGGTTAGCGGGGCCGCTGCCCAGGGGCCCTTGGGGTGCAGGGGGCCCGTGGGCCCCAAGCCCAAAACAATTTGCAACGCTTATCAGCAATGTATTTTCGTTTGTCTATTTTAGAGGGCCTACATTCTTTGATCCTCTGCCTACAAGGTCCCCTGACCCTATAGGGAGGGTGTTTGGCTGCCAAGGGCCCTTGACTTGTGGTGGTTGTGGTGGTGGTGCAGGTGGTGGTGGTGGGGGGGGGCCTCGCGAACGTTTTACCCAGGGGCCCACACAACCCATAATCCGTCCCTGAACTGAATAGTGTTAACACGTAGATTTTAGCAGTATTTAGAAGACCGACTCTTGGTGTTTGAAAAGAAGCATCAGCCCAGTTATATTTTCTTTGATGAGCCTAGAGATATCTCAAGATTAAATTAAAATGATTGCACATTTATGGTATCATAGGAAAATTGGGTTATAAATCACTTTCCTATTCTACATGTGATTCTGTGTATTGACATTGTTGATCTGCATCTAATCTACTGTAATTAATGTAATTACAGGTGATGCAATATCCCAGCAGTCTGATAATCACCTGCACAATGAGGCAAAAGGCTTGGATTTTATATCCTTCATTCCTTCAGCACCATCCAAAGTTGATGTCTTTTTACATCAAAAAGTTAGTGGGCCTTATCCTGACCTCTGGATGTTCTGCAAGAACTTGCTGCTGCTGTCCTATGGGCAAGCCGAAGTGGAACGAATAGAGGTGGAGACCTGCAACTTATCAGAGGAAACAGTTGTTGCACAGAGGCTTATATGCGACCATGTCAGAGTGTGTGGGGGAGCAACCAAAGCGCCTCTGACCAAAGGTGAAAGATGAGCGAAAAGCAAAAAAGAAAACTTGAGGAACTCAAGAGGAAGAGAGTCTCACTGGAAAGTGTATGTGAGAGTTTACAAAAGGATGCTGAGCACATGGCAGAGGAAGCAGAGAGTGCTGCTGGAACCAAAAGGGCAACATTACTTACCAAGTCCAATACTCTGAGCCGACGAGCGAAGGAGGAGAAAGAGCAGTTGGTGGTCTTAAATGCAGATACTGAAGAATAGGCTACTGAACTGTGACTCCTAACACATCAAGAGTGAATCGGTGGAAACAAAAATATTTAGGTTCTTTGCATTTTTGGAGTATTTTACTTTCTGTGCCTGTTTGTACATTGTTCACAGCCATAATACTTTATAATTACAAGGTAGTTTTATGTTAGAGCTCTTGCTCCAATAAATATGTGCCTTGTAATTAACTAAATTCTAGGCTATTCAGTTTTTTTTGCCCTCGTGATGGTCGTGGGTTGTGAAAAAAGCCTTCTTCTTAGGGGTACCGCTGGGGCCAGCCGGGCGTATGTCGTGGCTTCAGTGAGTACTTATGTTTGTCATGCTGCCTGTGTACTTTATAGCGGCACAACATATTTCTGCAAATTGCATGCGTCAAATTGTCTGTCTCTCTTAAAAAATATGAAGTGTCACCAAAATTTTAAACGGGGAATCAATCTCAATGAAAAATATTCGTCAAGTAACGTTTCTAAAATAATATAGACATACTAATAATTATATATTAATAAATCGGATGAACGATGCATCCCAAATTGTATCCGCTGCGCACTTCTTAATCAGGGCAATCGCATCGTGGAGGTTTCTGCAGACGCCCAAAAAGACTTACTTAAGAAAACTGTTGCATGATAATTTGTACCATTTTCAAGGGTGGGGGGCGTGCAGTAGATGCCCCCTTTATTTTTGTGCTTCTGCCGTTCAAACCGAGCAGCACTGAGTTTGTCATGGCACCTGACGCCAAATCTACTGCTTAGCTGCTACAGACAGAACTATCTTCAAATCACCACTAGGGGGTGTCAATGCTGCAGCTTCGTTCTATGGTTGATCTTTTTCAAAGACAGTTTTTTTTTCTCTCTCTCCACATAATCAACTTAACTGATTAGCGTGCTTTCATAGTAATGGTTTTTAATCCGTGTTAATCTTCTGAACAATGACTAGTAAAGGTTCTATGAGGTTGTCCTACTTACTATGGATTTTAAGTTTTTTATCAAGGTGTTAAAACGTACCACAGTTGCCAGTCCTGTGTTTTATGTCTAGCAATTTGTACAGTTTGCGTGTTCGCGAAAACGACTTCATTTATTTTATAATATATATATATATATATTATATTATATAGTTGCTGGATAGTGTAGTGGTAAGATCGCCGCCTTTCACACGGGAGACCGGGGTTCGAATCCCGGTTGTGGCCAGAAACAACTGCTATCACAACTAGAGATTGATGAGGTACAACACGATTGCTACGACAAGGGGGAGCCAGGACGACAGGTCAGGGGGGAGATATCATCATCCCCACATTCCGAGATTATATACATACATATATTATATACATACATACATATATACATATACATATATATTAGTAGGCTGAATACAAGAGCAGCTGACCTGAGAAATAAGAAATAAGCTAAGCTGGAAACCTGGACCCTCCGAATGCGTGAAGTACCCTCAGAAGGTCTACTAGAAGATGTACGTAGAAGACTACTACAGATCAGCTGATCTACACCACAGCAACAGTGATCCTGGAGCCGGACCGTCTTTGAAGACTCCGTAAATCTCCGTATAATAATATATATCTACGGGAACGAGAAAGGAGAAAGATAAAAATAATTTAATAATTTAATAATAAGAGAAAAATAGAATAGTTCTCGTCATTAGTGAACGTGTGTATCGTGGACAGTAATCAATAGAGTGTTGTTATTATAACGTCTAAAAAGTCTGTCGATAAATCAATAAGAAAATAAATGAAGTCGTTTTCGCGAACAGGGGCCGGACCGACTGTAGGGGGCGTGGCCAGAGACAGCCTGCTGACCATATATTTTATATATTTATATTTATATTATATTTTATATAATTTATATTATTTTATATTTCCTGTCTTAAAATGTAAGGGATACTGGAGCCTGGTTGCGGTGGTGGGATGGCTCACGGCGGGTGCCGGAAAATTTCCTTTATTTTCAAATCCAAACCTTGACAGGTATGCTGCTGTTCCAAATCATGGGTGCATGTTACAAGTGCGGAACATATTTTAACTTAGTACTAACTTAGCATCATATTTGATCTGATTCGACTGAATATCCCAGGTTTCCATCTCTCATGCATCTGGTGTGACGGGAACGAGAAAGGAGAAAGCAGAGAACAAGAACAAGATTTGTAAATGGGACCCCCGGCATGAAAAATAGAATAGTTCTCGTCATTAGTGAACATGTGTCTCGTCATTGTGTATCATGGACAGTAAGAGGGGGATCAATAGAGTGTTGTTATTATAACGTCTAAAAAGTCTGTCGATAAATCAATAAGAAAATAAATGTGATTTGAAAATAAAGGAAATTTTCCGGCACCCGCCGTGAGCCATCCCACCACCGCAACCAGGCTCCAGTATCCCTTACATTTTAAGACAGGAAATATAAAATAATATAAATTATATAAAATATAATATAAATATAAATATAAATATATAAAATATATAAAATATATTTTTGGCCACAACCGGGATTCGAACCCCGGTCTCCCGTGTGAAAGGCGGCGATCTTACCACTACACTATCCAGCAACTATATAATATAAGGGAGATTTACGGGAAAATACTAATACGGGAGGACGGCGGGAAAGAGAAGTAAAATACGGTAGTTTCCCGGCCAAAACGGGAGACTTGACAGCTATGGCTGTCTCTGGCCACGCCCCCTACAGTCGGTCCGGCCCCTGTTCGCGTGTTCGCGAAAACGACTTCATTTATTTTCTTATTGATTTATCGACAGACTTTTTAGACGTTATAATAACAACACTCTATTGATCCCCCTCTTACTGTCCATGATACACAATGACGAGACATGGCCAGAGACAGCCTGCTGACCATCAAAAGAAAACAACTGGATGTGCATGTCAGGTATTGGGTGAATTATGAGAATGGCTCTCGAGTGCAGTCCTGGTTCTGGGATCACAGTACATGAGCCACTCCACCGCTGAAGACTTACTGGAGAAGTTTAAGGTAAGCCATTCAATAACATTTAAACTCATTAACGAACCCATGATTTTTAAATATCCATGGTTTATCTTTACATGTGTTTAAATGGGAGAACCATATTTATTGGTAAGCATATTTTAAAGATTTTATTGCTGCTTCATGGCTTTTGCTGCAAAAAAAATAGTTCATTGAGGAAATAGAATGTTTAAGTGTTGTGTAGCAACATGTACAGCTGTTGTACAGGCAAAAACTCTGGCTCAGTCCAAAGGAGGTGGATATAGGAATGGCTGTCATCAAGGTGGGACTTCTGTGAATTCACTGGTATCTTTACATACAAATGTATCAAACAATTGTGAAGTAAAAAATATGTGAATAACATGGAGTTTGAGCTGGTTTGATATGTACAGCTGAGGTAGTGTTAACCTTGGGCTGAGTGTGCAGAAAGATTCTGGAAATTTGACAAACCATCTTTTTGTCAGAGACAGTCAGGAGCCAAAGGCAGTGGAAGTGACCTTGGTGTCCTTCAGATTAAAAAAAATTGCCAGATTGTGCTCTCAAAAATGTGCAAAAAGGCCTTGGATAAATGCCCTCTGAAGTACTCGATTGTACATGAGATGACGTGCTTGGACCCAAACAAAATGCACACCAGCCAGATAACTGCCAGCAGAAAAGGAGAAATCTCATGCAGAAGTTTGCGCAGGAGAATCGGTTGGCAGGCAGGATATCTGCTGGTAAATCATAGGATAAGAATAGGATAGTTCAGAATATTATTTTTAAATTATGCTTTTCTTTTTTCACATCTAACTGAATCAGGGACGGATTACAAACCGGGTTAGCGGGGCCGCTGCCCAGGGGCCCTTGGGGTGCAGGGGGCCCGTGGGCCCCAAGCCCAAAACAATTTGCAACGCTTATCAGCAATGTATTTTCGTTTGTCTATTTTAGAGGGCCTACATTCTTTGATCCTCTGCCTACAAGGTCCCCTGACCCTATAGGGAGGGTGTTTGGCTGCCAAGGGCCCTTGACTTGTGGTGGTTGTGGTGGTGGTGCAGGTGGTGGTGGTGGGGGGGGGCCTCGCGAACGTTTTACCCAGGGGCCCACACAACCCATAATCCGTCCCTGAACTGAATAGTGTTAACACGTAGATTTTAGCAGTATTTAGAAGACCGACTCTTGGTGTTTGAAAAGAAGCATCAGCCCAGTTATATTTTCTTTGATGAGCCTAGAGATATCTCAAGATTAAATTAAAATGATTGCACATTTATGGTATCATAGGAAAATTGGGTTATAAATCACTTTCCTATTCTACATGTGATTCTGTGTATTGACATTGTTGATCTGCATCTAATCTACTGTAATTAATGTAATTACAGGTGATGCAATATCCCAGCAGTCTGATAATCACCTGCACAATGAGGCAAAAGGCTTGGATTTTATATCCTTCATTCCTTCAGCACCATCCAAAGTTGATGTCTTTTTACATCAAAAAGTTAGTGGGCCTTATCCTGACCTCTGGATGTTCTGCAAGAACTTGCTGCTGCTGTCCTATGGGCAAGCCGAAGTGGAACGAATAGAGGTGGAGACCTGCAACTTATCAGAGGAAACAGTTGTTGCACAGAGGCTTATATGCGACCATGTCAGAGTGTGTGGGGGAGCAACCAAAGCGCCTCTGACCAAAGGTGAAAGATGAGCGAAAAGCAAAAAAGAAAACTTGAGGAACTCAAGAGGAAGAGAGTCTCACTGGAAAGTGTATGTGAGAGTTTACAAAAGGATGCTGAGCACATGGCAGAGGAAGCAGAGAGTGCTGCTGGAACCAAAAGGGCAACATTACTTACCAAGTCCAATACTCTGAGCCGACGAGCGAAGGAGGAGAAAGAGCAGTTGGTGGTCTTAAATGCAGATACTGAAGAATAGGCTACTGAACTGTGACTCCTAACACATCAAGAGTGAATCGGTGGAAACAAAAATATTTAGGTTCTTTGCATTTTTGGAGTATTTTACTTTCTGTGCCTGTTTGTACATTGTTCACAGCCATAATACTTTATAATTACAAGGTAGTTTTATGTTAGAGCTCTTGCTCCAATAAATATGTGCCTTGTAATTAACTAAATTCTAGGCTATTCAGTTTTTTTTGCCCTCGTGATGGTCGTGGGTTGTGAAAAAAGCCTTCTTCTTAGGGGTACCGCTGGGGCCAGCCGGGCGTATGTCGTGGCTTCAGTGAGTACTTATGTTTGTCATGCTGCCTGTGTACTTTATAGCGGCACAACATATTTCTGCAAATTGCATGCGTCAAATTGTCTGTCTCTCTTAAAAAATATGAAGTGTCACCAAAATTTTAAACGGGGAATCAATCTCAATGAAAAATATTCGTCAAGTAACGTTTCTAAAATAATATAGACATACTAATAATTATATATTAATAAATCGGATGAACGATGCATCCCAAATTGTATCCGCTGCGCACTTCTTAATCAGGGCAATCGCATCGTGGAGGTTTCTGCAGACGCCCAAAAAGACTTACTTAAGAAAACTGTTGCATGATAATTTGTACCATTTTCAAGGGTGGGGGGCGTGCAGTAGATGCCCCCTTTATTTTTGTGCTTCTGCCGTTCAAACCGAGCAGCACTGAGTTTGTCATGGCACCTGACGCCAAATCTACTGCTTAGCTGCTACAGACAGAACTATCTTCAAATCACCACTAGGGGGTGTCAATGCTGCAGCTTCGTTCTATGGTTGATCTTTTTCAAAGACAGTTTTTTTTCTCTCTCTCCACATAATCAACTTAACTGATTAGCGTGCTTTCATAGTAATGGTTTTTAATCCGTGTTAATCTTCTGAACAATGACTAGTAAAGGTTCTATGAGGTTGTCCTACTTACTATGGATTTTAAGTTTTTTATCAAGGTGTTAAAACGTACCACAGTTGCCAGTCCTGTGTTTTATGTCTAGCAATTTGTACAGTTTCTTCAGTATAAACACATGCCATGATCTGTGAGAATCTCCTCCAGAACTCTGCATTTCCTCAAGATCTTTTTGTAATATTGCATCATGGCACTGCTCAGAACAACACAGATGGTGCATAACAACACAAGGGAGTACAAGACAACATGGTGCAGAAACAGTGCGATACAAAGCAGGACAAAACTGGATGATACGTGGTCAGTGGTGGATAAAGTGCAGTAACAGCTGTACAGTGCAGCTGCCGTGGAAATGACTGTTACAGGGGATGCAAAAGCTGCAGGTTTGAATTGTTTGGCGAATGAAGCTGTTCATGAATCTGCTAGTCAGTGTTTGTGGATGGTGGTCAGAGTCCTGGATTATAGACTGAACCTTGTTACTGTGGCAGTTAAAGTACAGCTGGTCAATGGAGGGCAGTTCAGTGCGAATGATGTTCTTAACAGACTTCGCAATGTACTGCCTTCCTGTCATGTGGCTCCACCATACCATAGTACTACTGTAAGAACTAGGGATGTAACGATACATTCAACTCACCATTTGATACGATTCACGATTCTGAGTTCACGATACAATTTTCTCATTTTTTGCAGAATGAGCTGCAGACAAATATATTCAAAAATATTCTTATATTTATCTTTCTGAACTGTTGACACTGTTGTGAACAGTGCAACTGAATTTGAATAAAATACTGTTGAAAAAAATCCCAAATCAAAATAAATAAATAAAAAAAAATAAATCAAATAAATAAGCTAAGGTTTGCATGTGCAGGTTTTTAGCGTGCTTTGCCCTTTTAATAATCTTCACTCAGCTCACGGTGGTGCCAGTGGACCTGTTTGTGTATGTTATCAGTCTATTACAATGTTTGCATGCAGTTTATGTCTTGTCTGTGCTTTTCTCGCTGTTTCCTCCTCGTTTGTGATTACCGGAAAGCTAATATGCTGCCACACCGCCAATTGAAGATCGGGCGGTGCGTCCATCCATCCATTTTCTGAAACCACTTAATCCCAACTGGGATCGCGGGGGAGACCGGAGCCTATCCCGGGAACAAGGGGCGCAGACAGGAACCAAGCCCAGGCAGTCACCTACACACCGCAGGTCGCACACACTCACACAACTACAGGGCCAATTTAGACTCACCAGTCAACCTATCCTGCATGCTTTTGGACCGTGGGAGGAACCTGGAGTCCCCGGCGAAAACGGGGAGAGCATGCGAACTCCACACAGAAAGGGCCCTGGACCGAAGCCAGCACTAACCACTGTGCCGTCCTCAGTTTCAAATTCATTCATCATCTCGCGTTCGCTCAAAACCAAAAACTGACGTACGATGTCGACGTGATACGCAGTGACATCTGACGTCAAACTCACATTGTGAAATCAAATGTAATATTACACCAGTTTTTCTGTTAAAGTACTGTGAAGTACTCCTACAATAGTGATTCATTTTCCACATCAGCCGGTTTAAATCTTCATGCATTTGCACCGATTTTTAACTGATTTGTGATTCATCATTACATGCCAGGGCCAGCAGCTCTGCATGGCTCGACCCTCATAAACATTCTCCACACATGCTGTTCAGGCAGTGGCCACAGAAATTCCCCCAGTGAACTTTATGCTTTCTGTCGGAGAGTATGCTGTGTTCTGGCCTTAAACCCTGCATACTACTTTGCAGACTTTGATCCTCTTAACAACAATTGGCATTTCTGGTGGCTGAATATCCATCCATCCGTCATCCAACTGCATGCTTAAAAGCTGTGAATAATAGTAATAATTCTTAAAATTGCAACTATCTAGAATTTCAGCCTAGTTACTCAGCTAAATTACTATTTAAACCTAGAATAATTTCTATAAGGGGCGGCATGGTGGTGCAGTGGTTAGCACTGTCGCCTCACACCTCTGGGACCCGGGTTCGTGTCTCCGCCTGGGTCACATGTGTGTGGAGTTTGCATGTTCTCCCCATGTCGTTGTGGGGTTTCCTCTGGGTACTCCGGTTTCCCCCCACAGTCCAAAAACATGCTGGGGCTAATTGGAGTTGCTGAATTGCCCGTAGGTGTGCATGTGTGAGTGGATGGTGTGTGAGTGTGCCCTGCGATGGGCTGGCCCCCCATCCTGGGTTGTTCCCTGCCTCGTGCCCATTGATTCTGGGATAGGCTCCGGACCCCCCGCGACCCAATAGGATAAGCGGTTTGGAAAATGGATGGATGGATAATTTCTATATGTGTGATAGAATCAAAAAATATTTTGTTTTACATATAAATCTTCACAAGGTGTATTACACATGGTATTCCCCAGACACCGCCACCCCAACAGATGCTTTGTTTGTTAAGACAATAGCTCAGAAAGTGGTTGATCGATCTTTTGCAGCTTTTACCAAGGTTTGTACAAGCCAAAATTAAATTTTGAAACGGATCCCTGCCACACCCTGCCCTCCTGAACCTCCCGTTTCCTCCCTAGTGTGGTATAACGTGCCATGCCTGTTCCGCGTTTGTTTTACCTCTCCTTCCTGCCCTTGTGTTACTCATTTCAGGTGCCTCTAGTTTGCTCCCTGCTTAGCCTTGTATAAATGTGCTTCTCAGTCCTGCCTTTAATGTTGCTGCTGCTGTTTGCCTGTGTGTTCTTCCCTGCTTATGATTCCCCCGTGATCCAGTTGTGATCCAGTTGTCTTCATATCATGTATTCACATTCCTCAGCTGAGAGTGAACAAAGTTCTGTGGAAAGTATCTGACTACAGATAGACTTTCACCCAGTTCTCTGCGGGAGCTCTGATTACAGAGTGACTCCCCGACTACTTCTGAAGCCCTTCCTTAAGTATCCAGACCAGGTGATGGCATGTTTCTGAAGACTGACTAATTTCGGTCAATGGTTAATTTTAGGGGCATTGCTGACCTTGGTTCTCAAGTCCCCAGCCAATCAGATCACTTTAGGGGGTGGTTGTAATTCCCTTGTTCTACCATGAGAGAATCTCTCTCAGTTTGGTGGGTTGAGCCGAAGTTTCTGTATTTCTCTTAGGAAAAGCTATACTGCCTTAAATCTGAGAGTATAATACTCCTCGTCTCATGCCTATTCAAACGAGACCAAACATGCGTGTATTTGTCCCTAACATCTATGTGTGCTGAGTTATCCTGTTTATAGTGGAAAAGGTGTCTGTGTCTGGAGGCTGACAGCTGTTGTTGCTGTGGATTGATTGTGGAACTCTGGTCACTCCGGGGGTGAAAGGTCTTGCTTTTTCTGTGCTGCTCCAGTTATTCCTATCCAGTCTCTCAGGAGCCGGCAGGCCTTTGCCTTCCTTAAAAGGGGTGGTTTGACGAGTTGAGTCCAGTCTTGACTGGGCCAGCGGAGCTCTGAAATAGACTGATGCAGGCTGATCAGAGTTGGGGCCTGCAGGACCTATAAGTTTTATGTCCTTACAGAATGTAAGTGGCATCATACTAAACTAGTGGTGTTCGAACTAGCATGGAAAGAGGCTATGGGTAGCTACAAAAAGGCTCTTAGTGCCGCCAAATCATCTAGTATCTATCAGAACTAATTGAAATAAACAAAAATAATCCTAGATTCCTATTTACTATGGTGTCCAAGCTGACTAATAACCAGACCACTGGTTATTTTCCAGTGACGACTTTATGAAACTTTTTGACCAAAAATATGCTCAATTAAACAGAACATTTTGAATATTGAATATTGGTTAACCAGTCAGAACTGATGTACTTAATTTTATCTTCAAATTCATCTACTTGTATGCTAGACCCTGTTCCATCAAAATTATTCAGCGATGCTCCCAGCATTGATTGAACCGCTACTAGCAATAGTTAAACTAAAACATATAATCATATTACCCCAATTTTATCTTCACTGCACTGGCTGCCAGTTAGATTTCGTGTTGACTACAAAACACTGCTCTTAACCTATAAAGCTGTAAATGGTCTTGCACCGCAGTATGTGAGTGACCTCATTTGCGTTCCGAATCATACACTTAGATGACGAGATGGAGGTATTCTATCCGTACCCAGAATAAAGAACATTACCTTTGGGGGAAGAGCATTTGCTCATAAAGCACCACAGCTATGGAATAAACTTCCTATTAGTGTTCGGAACTCAGACACAATCTCTGCTTTTAAGTCAAGGCTTAAGATGTACCTCTTTCGCCAGTCTTTTGGATAGTTAAATCTTCTTTTCTAAGGTGAATGGGAAATCTGGAGGTTCATAGTTATTTGAGATTGAAGGGGAAAGGGGGGATTGGTGCTGTCGTCCTGCCACTCTCGCCGATCACTTAAGCTGTGGATGGGAGGTGGCTTGACGCCAAAACCTCTGTAAACCCTCATGCCTGTGCTTCCTTCCAGGTCACTCTTTTAGGCAGGCTGTCATAGTTGCTTTAGTCCTGCCGGTTAGGTGTAGGGCAATAACTCTTCTCCATCTTCTCTTTTTCGAGCTGATACCGAGCCGACTACACCGTGTGAACCCGCACCTGGACTCCTGGATATAACTACATGAAACCAACTGGGACTTTATAACTATATGAACTCTAATGAATGTCAATGTAAATGCAGTTTCATGCTCCTTGGTCGCCCAGAGGAGGATGGGGTCCCCTTCTGAGTCTAGGTTCCACTCAAGGTTTCTTCCTGCTAGAGGGAGTTTCCTTGCCACTGTCGCCTCAGGCTTGCTTGGTGGGGTTCTGGCCGGTTAAATGTAAAGTGCTTTGTGACAATGCATGTCGTTAAAAGCGCTATATAAATAAAATTGAATTGAATTGAAGTGCTTCCTCAGATTCATTTTTAAATGTTCTCCAGCTAATTTCCACTATGGCCACGAGTTCTAGTATTTTAAATTAATATTGAAATGGTCATTTGGCTGAACAGCATCCCGACCTGTTAGAATCTTATATACCTGGATCATGTCCCCCCATAGTCTCCTTTGCTTGAGGCTAAACAGATTCAGCTCAGCGAACCTCTCCTCATAAGACATTCCTCTAAGTGCAGGAATCATTCTAGTCATCCTACGTTGCACCTTTTCCAAGGCAGCAATGTCCTTCTGAAGGTATGGTGACCAAACCTGCACACAGTATTCTAGGTGGGATCTTACCAAGGAATTATATAATCGTAGCATCACTTCTCTTGACTTACATCTCTAGGTGTGTGGAGTTTAATCCAACATCCTTTTGCCTTTTTTTAATGCTTCCCCACACTGGCAAGAGTGGGACATGGAAGTATCAACATACACACCGAGATCTTTCTCGTAATCAGCTACCTTTATTTCAGTGGAACCCATAAAATATCTGTACTTTACTATATTTACTATATTTCTGCTCCCTGCATGGATTACCTTATATTTATCTATGTTAAATTTCATCTGCCACGTATGAGCCCAGTCGCTAATTAAATCCAGATCCTGTTGTAGCCTCTCTGGACATGAGACATGATCTAACATCAATCAGAAGATACCACACCAGCAGATAATGATTTCTGGAATAGTAAAGTTAAAGGTTGGCTAATAATACCCCTCATCTCTTTTAAAACTATAGATAAGATGCCATCAGGGCCTTGCGATTTATTTATTTTGAGCTTAGCTAGGCTTTGTACCACATCAGCCTCAGTTATACATATATTGGTCATAGACATCGTTGTATTTGTACTAAATGGTGGTAAGCTATTCTACTGTGAACAGCCATTGTAAAATAATCATTAAACTCATTTATATCAATTTCATTTTCAATTATAAGGCCCTTACTATCCTGCAAATGAGTGATTTTCAGCTTTTAGAGCTCTTTCGGAGTTAAAATATTGGAAGAAACTTTTAACGTCATCCTTATAACTGTTATTAACTAAACCTGTAGACTTAGATACTCCTGCTTTATTTTGAAATCATTAGTTAATTTCCATTTGTGGAAGAAAGCCCTTTTGCTCCTGACTTTATTCTTAATTTTCGTAGTAAACCACCTGTGACATCGCGTGCTGGACGAACAGGCAGGAAGCGAGGAATCAAGGATCCGGGAAACGGAGAGTCGGGAATGAGGGTTTATTGATGAAAACAGGTACCAACAGCGAGAGATTTCAATGACAGGACTGGGGAAACAGACTTGAATGTGGACTAAATACACAGGACTACTCAAACTGACAGAAAACAGCTGGTTACAATCGGGGCAGCACACATGGTTAATGAGGGGGCGTGGCACACACGAGGATCGTACAAGCAGGTCATGACACCAGCTTGGTTGCAGTTTCCTAGATTTAGTTTTTCTGGAAACGGGTATGAAGTTCTTTTGCACTTGCAACAATGTGCTTTTAAAAAATTCCCATGCCTCTTCCACAGTATTGCTATTTAACTCCATCCGATTTACAGTTTCTAGTTTCAGTCTCATACCATTGAATTACCCTTCCTAACATTGTATACTTTTGTTTTGGACTTGGTTGAAGACTCAGGCAGCAGGAGTTGCCCCAACGTTGGTATGTCCTTATCCATAAGGGGGAGTAAACGTTCTGGTTTCCCGACCTTATAGATGAAGGAGTTGGGGGATGTTGCCAGTGACCTGCCAGATTCCAGGCAGAACAGGCCTCGCTATGCCACAGCCCTTCAGAGACTGGGCCTTCCGTGCAGAACCTCTGCATCCAAATTAGACCAGTTGTTTAACAAAACCCTAAAATGGGGTTATTTTTGACATGGAACGGGACTTTGATTCAACAACCCATTACTTAGTTGCGGCAAGTACCCAATATCAAGTATAGCTGCAAAGAATCTGCCAGAGATTTTCAGAGAAGTTCCCCAGATGCATGGACTGGACTAAGGTGCGTCAGATTAAACAGGAGCCTGGTAAATTCTGTGAGCCCCACGCCAAGTGACTGATGGAAACATACTCCAGCTACAGTGAGATGGACCCTCCAGCGGACCGAGAGTGGGATTCCCTCTGGGAGCGACAACTCGTGCAGTTGCTGGTGGATGAGCTGCAAACAGACATCAAGAAGGACTTCCAACCTCACAATCATTTACCAAACCACTTCAGGTAACTTGTAAAGATGTAGGTATTGGAGTATTCACACATTCATTTGCAGTGTCCACCTCCTGTCCGGTAAATTTGGCAGGACAAAATTTGAATAACCTGTAGGCCAGACTCATGAATGCGGCTGAACGAGTAAAGGTAGAACAGGTGGCCAATCCTGTTATACAGTCCTAGTAGATTGAGAACCACCTGATTGCAACTGTAGTTGGAATCAAGGGCTGAGCAGCATGGTGGCCTGGGGGACAATTATGAAAACACAGACCCACTGATATCCTTAAAACCCACAATCAAAAGAGGAGTCAGGATGGCCAGTGACATGTGCTGGCTAAATGGGGACAACAAAGAGAGAACAGAACAAGGCAGGGAGGGATTCTGACACAGGTGCCATGCTACTTTGTTTAAATATGCTGTAATGTTTTAGTGCAAGCCTTAGACAATGGAATCTCTGAATGACGCCGCAGTCTGGCTCTTTCTGAAGGTCCTATACTGTAACCGTCCTGAGAAGTTGTTTGCATGCACTTGCTGCCTTGACACTTGTTGATGTGCGTGTGCCCTGCTCGAGCAGTAAAGGGGAGATCACATGCAGAGCTGATTTTCTGTAGTTCCTTAGAATAAAAATAGAATATTCTCTTCAAATAGGAACACATGCTGCGTTTGATTATTTCACTCCAACTCGGACAAAAACGTCACGAAAAACATCACTTCCCATTAGAAACGCCTCTTTTATGACGTTAATGTCTGACAGAATCTTCTTGTCCGAGTTGCCCCTGTGACGTAATTTCAACATGGCGGCTTACACACTCAACATTAATTCTATTTTACAAATCCTTAAAAATGTTTATTTTGTTAAATTTATTATTATCCCATCCATCCATTTTCCAAACTGCTTATCCTACTGGGTCACGGGGGGTCCGGAGCCTATCCCGGAAGCAATGGGCACGAGGCTGGGAACAACCCAGGATGGGGGGCCAGCCCATCGCAGGGCACACTCACACACACCATGCACTCTCACAAGCATTCCTACGGGCAATTTAGCAAGTCCAATTAGCCTCAGCATGTTTTTGGACTGTGGGGGGGAACCGGAGTACCCGGAGGAAACCCCACGACGACATGGGGAGAACATGCAAACTCCACACACATGTGACCCAGGCGGAGATTTGAACCTGGGTCCCAGAGGTGTGAGGCAACAGTGCTAACCAGTGCACGACCATACCGCCCATTTATTATTATTATTATTTATAATTATTAGTAATTATTAATGTAATTGCACGTGTTCGATTTAGAGAATACCATATTGTGACCGTAAACAGTATCCTAACATGCAATATCAGATTTTTACCAGACTTGTTAGTGTTTTTGGTTTGTTTGTAGTTTGTTTGCCTCTCGAAAAAAGAATATCGCTATGAATGTACTAAAATACTTTATAAAGCTTTTAATGTGGTTTGACTAGTTCCTGTTTCTTGTTTATTTGTCTGAAATAATAATCTTACTCCATAACTGCTAAAATATAAAGCAACAACACAGCAGCGTATTCATGGAGGCAGCCATGTTTGTTCCGAGTTGTGCTAGCTTGAACGGGAGATTGTTGGATGTGATGTCACCCAATTTGGAATTTCCAAGTTCCGAGAGAAAAACGAACGCACCACAAGACTCTGGCTGGAAATTTCTACAATAGAGCCATTTAGTTATTTCTAGAAAAATATTTAGAGCCAATGACCTGATGTCATTGTAACACAGGTCACTGTCCGTGGTGCTGAATTCTCTACTTGATGGGCTGGTGCTGAATGAATATGACAGCTGGCCAACATGTCTGTGTGCTTCCACTGACTGGCACCCAGACATATAATGACTTTTAACAATGAGGAGGGAAACGTCCAGACAGGAAATTAGTCAACAGTAATTAGTAATCACATATAGTTCTCATTTATCATGATGTAAAATTCAAAAACCTTTTTTTTATTATTAAGGGATAAATGTAATTGAGTTTTAATGTATCCTTTCCGCTCTTAAAATCGCAAATTATTTCTGACTATTAATCTGCACATTTTAATAATTTCATTAATATTACCTAATTGGTTTGTCTTTTTTATTAAATTTTAAAACTAGCTGTACAATTGTTGATGTTGTTGCTGTTCTGAATGTCATTGGCCTGTTGCCTTACGTCTGTCTAAACATGAGTGAGGGGATGGATGCACTATTCTATGGGGGCCTCTGTAGAGAATAAATGATCCTAATTTTATATTGAGAGAGATGGTTAATTCCTTTTTAATCCATACTGCGTTCAGAGCCCCTGTTCTGCCGTTGATCACTGCTGCATATCATCCCCAAACCAATGGCCTGGATGAGAAAACGAATGATGACATAAAATGGTAAGTCTGTTTTTGAGGTTGTTTTAGAACTGTGTGAGACAGGCTCTATTCTTTTAACATTACATCAGGAATTACTGATATTATTGACAATCAATCCCTTAATATACAGTATCTCACAAAAGTGAGTACACCCCACACATTTTTGTAAATATTTTATTATATCTTTTCAAGGGACAACGTTAAAGATATGAAACTCTGATAGAATGTAAAGTAATCAGTGTACAGCTTGTATAATGGTGTAAATTTGATGTCCCCTCAAAATAACTCAACACACAGCCATTAATGTCTGAACTGCTGGCAACAAAAGTGAGATTAAAAATGATTTGTGGCAAGATCGGATCATGTGTGTTGAAGAGTTTCTTATGACTGACAAGTAGTTATTTAAAAACATATCTTGAAACAGCAAATTACATTGTTCTTAATGCTTTTAGAAAATGACTCTTTATAATGATCTGTGAATAATAATAATTTGCTATGAATGTTTTTCCACTTCAGCTTTCCACAATTATTCTTCCCGATGAGAAAAGCTACGGCACGTTTTTTGATGAAAAAAATAAAGTAGTTGAGACAATAAGCAACAACAGCTGAAAACATCTCCTAGTAACAGGAAAAACAGAAGCAGGCATGTGGTAAACGAATACAAAAGAGGTACCAAAACACAGTTTATCATGTTGGAGATGAGGCGCTTCTGTTCAACATGAGGAAGCGGGGACGGAAAGGAGGAAGAACGGAACCGGATTTTACCGGACCTTATGTCATCCAGGCAATATGTGGCAAGCTGGTTACACTGTCTAATTCTGAAGGGGCAACTTTAAAGAACAAATACAATGTAAACCACATACAGAAGGAGCCAAACTGATGTCCCAAGTCAGGAATCACACAAGGTGCCAGAAGAGTATAAGACCAGTAAACCTCCCTCTAGCGCAGAGCTTCTGACAATCGAGAAGGATGCTGACAGTTGAAAAAAAACTCATGTCTGTGTGTTATGAAAGAATATCAATAAATGTTTCCGAAAGGGGATGACTCATTTGGTAATTATTTACGGCTTATGTTATGGCTGCCAATTTACAGTCTTTACTGAAGTCTGACTTCTTTTGAGTCACCTTTAATATAGATTGGACACTCTCTATGCAATGTGCAATACTTACATAGATGGTAAATGTTTACCTGCTTGCACAGATGGATGATTAGGTAATTAGTGTAAGTGTGTGTGTGTGTTCAATCGCATGTATGTCCAAGGTCCATAGTAAATAATATACACTGATCAAGAGATGCCCGAAAGTGGATAAAAGAGGACATTAGTGGGTGCATCACTTAGTGTAACGCGTGCAGGAAAATGAGCAGGACTGCAAGCCATATAATGACCCTTGTCTAGCTCTTAATACAGTATGCATACAGTGATGTATCTACAATGGACAGCTACTATGAGCAGATAGCACAGTACAGGTGCTTATAAGATCTGTATGCTATTTCCATCCATCCATCCATTGTCCAAACCGCTTATCCTACTGGGTCGTGGGGGGTCTGGAGCCTATCCCGGAAGCAATGGGCACGAGGCAGGGAACAACCCAGGATGGGGAGCCAGCCCATCACAGGGCACACTCACACACTATTCACTCATACATGCATACCTACGGGCAATTTAGTAACTCCAGTTAGCCTCAGCATCCATCCATCCATCCATTGTCCAAACCGCTTATCCTACTGGGTCACAGGGGGTCCGGAGTCTATCCCGGAATCAATGGGCACGAGGCAGGGAAGAACCCAGGATGGGGGGCCAGCCCATCACAGCTCACACTCACACACCATTCACTCACACATGCACACCTACGGGCAATTCAGCAACTCCAATTAGCCTCAGCATGTTTTTGGACTGTGGGGGGAAACCGGAGTACCCGGAGGAAACCCCACGACGACACGGGGAGAACATGCAAACTCCACACCCATGTGACCCAGGCAGAGACTCGAACCCGGGTCCCAGAGGTGTGAGGCAACAGTGCTAACCACTGCACCACCATGCCGCCCCCTGTATGCTATTTCATTCTATAAAAAGAAACTTACTGTACTGTACAATAAAGTATTTCACCACTGCTTCTTCCTCAGCTCCCACTGTTTGCTAGCACATGCATCTTTTGATTTCTTAGTGCAATCTGTGCTTTATTTTTTTTTTGTGAAATGTAAGTGCAGTATCTGTTTATTAAGTGCTGTGGTTTAATATGTACATTATTATTTCAGTACTGTGTATACTGTCCTTAATGTCTTGCCTCTCTCGTATAACTTGAGATACGCCCAAATTGACTTGCAACAAGTGGTCCTGGTTCCAAATGCGGAAGGCGATGGATACCTGTATTTTATATGCTGTAGTGTGCTGGGTGTCAGACATTGCAATGCACCTTGCTTTGATCTTGACCTGTTAGATCAGAGGGAGGTAATCTTATCCAGAAAGGGCCACTGTGTATGATGGTTTTCACTGCAACTCTCTGAACAGCGAACCTAACAGTTATCCCAATACCTTGATCTTGCTAGCATATTTAAATGTGTACCTATTCAGGAATAGAGTGGTGAAGGCATTCAGAGGAGGACTGATGATTATCAGAGGGAACAAAGGGGCTGGGTACTTGTCAGTATCCAGTAGAACCACCAGACTCCTACACTGAATGGTTCTGGATGTGGCACAGACGTTAATCCCTCTGTATTAGGGGATCCGTCTCCAGTTTGTACTCTTCTAGTTAATAGGTAGATTATCAGGCAGTTTTTCACCCTAGTCCAGTACTCATTGACAGCCTAATACACCGTGTTTCAGTTTGTCTTGATAGTCAATACATGTCACAGGATGTACATTACTCTGATGGGCAGGCCCTCTTACATATGATGGAAATTGCAATACCTACTTTTGGCCACGAGATGGCAGCAAGAAAATAGAAAAATTATTTTCCCACGGTCTACTAGCAGCTTTTAGATGTTAATTCTTCATAAAAATAATTTGACTTGATCCAATGTATTTTTAATACAAACAATTACCACACAAAGCTGCTAGTTTCCTCCGGTTTCCCCCCACAGTCCAAAAACATGCTGAGGCTAATTGGAGTAGCTAAATTTACCGTAGGTGTGCATGTGTGAGTGAATGGTGTGTGAGTGTGAGCTGTGATGGGCTGGCCCCCCATCCTGGGTTCTTCCCTGCCTCGTGCCCATTGATTCCGGGATAGACTCCGGACCCCCTGTGACCCAGTAGGATAAGCGGTTTGGACAATGGATGGATGGAAATAGCATACAGATTAAGCACCTGTACTGTGCTATCTGCTTATAGTAGCTGTCCATTGTAGATACATCACTGTATGCATACTGTATTAAGAGCTAGATAAGGACAGTGGGTCATTATATGGCTTGCAGTCCTGCTCATTTTCCTGCACCCGTTACACTAAGTGATACACCCACTAATGTCCTCTTTCATCCACTTTCAGGCATCTCTTGATCAGTGTATATTACTTACTATGGACCTTGGACATACATGCGATTGGACACACACACACACACACACACACTTACACTAATTACCTAATCAACCATCTGTGCAAGCAAGTAAACATGTACCATCTATATAAGTATTGTACATAGCATAGAGAGTGTCCAATCTATATTAAAGGTGACTCGAAAGAAGTCAGACTTTAGTAAAGACTGTAAATTTCTCAGCCATAACATAAGCCGTAAATAATTACCAAATGAGTCATCCCCTTTCGGAAACATTTATTGATATTCTTTCATAACACACAGACATGAGTTTTTTTTCAACTGTCAGCATCCGATCCAAACGGGATTCCCATTTCCTTTCTGTGGGATCCAACAGAACACGGGCTGACCATCAGTCAACATGTCTTCAACCATGCAGGACAGGACCCAGTCCAGGCCAAACCTCACGGTGCTGGTGTTAATAAAAAAAATGTAAGGAACATGCAGCTGCAGCTCACACACAAACACAGTCCACAGCATCCAGAAAAAGGTCAGGCCTTTTTCTTCTTTAGCTGACTCCGCCCAGACCTCGCCCCCTTTCTGGGCGCCTCGCACTATGCCTTTGAACTGGCCCTGCAGCTTGGCCCGTTTCCTGTTTCCCAATGCAAGTCATAAGATTCACCCGTAAATGATATTTTGAATCGGAACGATATTTATTACTATTGTTTAGATTAAATATATAACGGTTTAATGATTGAATATAACTTGATATTGTTGTTTGTGTTGTTTAGTTTGAGGTTCTAGTTTCTGTCTTTATCCGCTTTCGTTTCAGTAGGCAGCTGGTTCATCCCAGGCTCAGGGTCTCTCTGCTCTTCATCAAACCCACACCCCCAGTTTGGGAGCACCCTCTCCCTCTCCTCCCCCCACGGCTGTGACTGTTACTCCTCCTTGAGGAGTAACTGCTCCGCCCCCTATCCCAGCCCCTATACCCACAGGAGTGCATCACCCAGTGAGCCGCCGCCCTGCCTGTCCCCTCACACAAGCACACACTGAAATCATGGTCCTAAGCTCTCTGTGTGGGTCACCACGATAGTACAGCACACCGACGATTACCCTCTGACTGAATCAGAATCAGCTTTATTTGGCCAAGTATGTTCACACATATTGGGAATAGTTAGACATTTAATCAAAATAATTAAGACAAGACATAAACATACAGTTCTGTTGATATGCGACGCATATAACCTCTGCATTCACAGCACTGCTTCAGTTATCGAAGAGCAAATTTCCAAAACTCACTCAGTCCGATAACCTAAAGTAATAAGTCATAATCCTCTTCATACGTTGCAGTAATGGGAATGAAATCTCACTCAGTGTTTATGTAATGGAGCAATGGAATTTCGTGAAATTTCCAAAAGTCCACAGAAATATTTAGAAAAACATTCCTGCAGACTGAGTTTTTGATATTTGCTTTTCAATTAACACAATTTTCTTCAGTCTGAGGTTTAACAGAATTCAGCCATATGCTGTTCAAAAAAAACTACACAGAACAAAAACAGAATGGACTTTACATCTGTCTGAAAGGAAAGTTGACACAGGCTGCAGCAGTGAACAAATCAATCAATGTATTAAAGTTAGGCATTAAGTAACTGGAGGCAGTATATACATAACATGATAACATGCCTTTTCTGTATTGACCATATTAAGGACGCTGTAACACTGCCCACCACATACCTGCTTCATTTATTGTTTTATACTTGCAGCTGCTTATTCAGACAGCTCGTCTACCTGTCTGTCCATGTTGCCCTCCCATGACAACTGGTCCAGCCTACAGGTGCCGTCCCATTCCGGCATGTTACCCATGAGTCATAGCGGCACCTCCGGGAGCAGCTCCAGGTGAGCCCGTGCCTCCCCTCCCCCACCTGTCCCCATGCTGAGTCTCGGGCCCCCGTCTTCCCTCTTGTTCTCGCCTATACCCACATCCTGGCCTGTGTCTGCATCGTCTCACCTCGTTAACAGGACTTTCGCCTTCTTCTGTCCTGATCCATTCAGGCCCATCATTCTGGGACATGCTTTGATTTATTTCGCCATAGTTACTCTTTGTTTTCCTTTGTACTTTGCACTCTACAAGTAAAATGAATAAAAAATAGGCATTATTTTGATATTGTTTTAGTACAGTGACACTAGTATATTTGTTGTTGTTTCCAGGCAACACTGCATGCTGATTTAACGTCTTTCCTTAATCTCCACCCCATTGCTCACACACAGCCAGTATCCCAGTTTGTGGTCAATGAGCTCCTCCTCACTCACCCCAGTCTCCTAGTCCAGTGGAATGTCCAACAGCTTGGGCTCTCAGTTCCTGCGTGTCATGCCCGGCTCGTCCGCTCCTCCTGTGTGCCACGCCCCCTGATTACCCACGTGTTTTCTCCCGATTTGTACCCAGCTGTATCTAGTTAATTTGCTCAGTCCTGTGTATTTCAGTCCGTGTCTTACCTGAGTCCAGTGTCTGTCATTGATGTTTGTATGCGTGAGATGTTTCCCCGTCCGCGCTTCCTAATTAAACTCCCGTTTTTGCCTGTCCGCTTGCTCCTTGCACGCCTTGCCCGCACGATCGCCTGCCTGCTTGTACCCGATCGTGACACTGCGCAGCTCTACAACTCATTACCCAGGGCTCTCGCACCCGGCCACAGTGCCCCTCTCAGGCTCCCCGCTGTATGACAGCACTGCCCCATCGGAAGTTCATGAAGCCTCACAGTACGACGCCTCTCCCCACGCGCGCTTAGCCACCACCGGGACTCCCATCACTCCTCCTTCCCTGTAGGGCGGCGCACTTCCATTATTATTACAGTTTCTACTGTCACTCTGTTGCTTTTCCTGGTGCTGGACTTTTGACAGATAAATACATTATTTGTTGCATTCAGTGACAAAAGATTGGTCTGTTTAACACCCTCAGTCTCCACCCTATGAGCCCCTTGTTGGCGGCAGAATCAGGAAGATGTCGGAGAAAGCAGAGGTAAAGTGAATAGTCACCTCGACAATAATGTGGAAACCGCTAATGGTGATCATGCCTGTGTGGGTGAAATGGATCACCACAGTATAAGCGGATGATGATTATAGACGATTTTTCCCTTTTTCTTTATGTCTGTTTACCATCTAATAGGCATTTTTTTTCTTTGGGATGCGTCTAGGTCAGATACGACCAAAATATTTTTCTCATTTCAGAAGTGAAAAAAAATATTGCTCTCAGATTCTGTTCAGTTGTAGTTTTTTAAAATAATGTACCTTGATTTGTGTTTGTTTAAAATGCCATTACCTGTTGCTTACTGGGCCGCTGAAAATGTCTGGCCCAGCTAAATTTCTTGGTTTAAAAATCTGGCCCAACTACTTTCCAGACCTGGACTAGCCCTACTGAATCATACACTAATGTTATTCTGTTATGTGGGCTGTTGTGATAGGGAGATTTGCTGGATGCTGCACGACGGGTGGTGTCCCTGCTGCAGAATGCCCTGTCTGAAGCAGCACCTAGAGACAGTGAGGGTTGTTGTTATCACCTTAATATTGTATATACGCAATCTGTTATTTCTTAACTAATATAATTGTAAGGTATTCTTCTAATATATTGTGCACAGCCAACAAAAAAGAGAAAAATGCAAAACCAAAGGAAGGCTTTCTTTTCTCTTAAAAGTCTTTTTTCTAAACCAACTGAGAGTCAGTTAGAGGGGTGTTCATTATCAGTATTGTTGCTGGCATTTCTGAAAATGTGCCAATTTTAGTCAAGTGGCTACTTTTCAAATGCAGTCCCTGGCCAAGATGAAGAAAGTTCATGAAGACTACATGATAATATTAAGCACTGACATAACAAACAACATTTTTTACATGCAAAATATACAGGAAATATACACTGCAACAGGCTAGGATAGACAAATAACCAAATACACTTGCAAGCCTGACCACTTTAGACCCCAGATTAGAAAATTGGTGAATGAGCATATATTTTTTCCAAGTTTTGTTTTGCTTTCAAGTTCTCACAAATAAAAAAAAAAAAAGATTTTCCCACTATAGCCAGATCCAGTTTCTGTGGGGGGCGGGGGGGGGGGTGACAATTTGTAGTAATAACTATTTCCTGCTGAAAACCACTGGTAAACTATCCACATGTCTCTGAATATCTGTGAGTCCCGAGACCTCCATGACAGATAGATATAAGTTGCTAGTGTTGATCGGCAGGAAATCTTCTCCAAAGCCCCACCACCACCTCACACCAATCCACCCAGGGTTTACTCCAAATAAATTTGCTGGTAATACAAACCGGATCAACTTGTGGTTTGTGTCCACGTGTACTAGAGACAAAGGCCCTGGTACATTCTGCGTACAACACAGCCAAGACTTGACAACCTTTATATGATGCGCATGGAATCAACCCTATGCATGGAGGCTGCAACTCTTCTCCACCGAACCCTGTAGCCCATTGACTGCAGCCTGCATTGACTATCCTGTAGCCTGCATTTGGTAGATCATTCTTGACAGAAGAAACCAAATTGTCAAGTTCCCTAACACAGAGCTCATACTCTTTTATTCTTCTTAAGATTGTTCTTCTTGAAACACCCATCAGTGTGGCTATGCAAGGCACAGGAAGTTGAGTATGGAGCATTTCTTTCAAACATTGTTCTTCAATCAAAATCTTGGGTCGTCTATTGGTGGCAGCGACTTCCTGTGTGACACATGGGGCTGGACGTTCCAGATGTGCCCTCACAAGGTCAAAGAGCTCTTGCAAAGCCAGGGTGATAGCAGGAGGTACTTCAATGTGATTAGACAGGGCCTGCAGAAGATACAGCTCCTGATGACAAAGGAACTCCAGGTAATCCAAATTTAGTGGAGTCGCGCTGAATCCTATTTCTATTTTATGCAGAAGACTTTCGAGAAGGTGGTATCTGAGCTGTTCACAGAACAAATTATAGTTAATGAGGTGTCAAGATCTTGTCTCTGATCCACACACTAGGCCTACCATTCAAAAGTTTTAATTATGAAAATGAAATGTTTTTGTTTTGTGAGGTGCTTGTTCATGTATGATGATGTAGTGGCTGCTCTGTTTGACCGTGGTAAACCTTTTCACAAACAATATAAGTGAAGAAGTATGACATTAGATCTAAGGACCAGAGTATAATAAAGTTAAATAAAATCCATCAAAAACACTTACTCAGTGGAGATTCCAATGTAGTAGGCAGACAACTTTATGGCTTTAATAATGAGTGTATTTAGCAGCTACAAGGACAAAAGATATTATAAACCTCTCCATTTTAATGCTAATTTAATAAACATTAACAGATAGCACTTAAGGTGGTTTCGCCTATAGTCTGCTAACACTAACCCGAGAACTAATATCTGAGGAGCGTTCTTCCCAGGATTTGAATTTATTAAATTGGCTTTGTGATGTTGTATTAAGAAATTTTATTCACAATGCAATTTACCGTACATTGGCCCATTCTTTTATATACGGTAAGACGAAGCGGGAAATTCGAGCGAGCGAGTGCTGTGCAGACGCGAGCGCGTAGAGGGGATGGGTTTTCAGCACTCGAGCACACGCACGCGCGTGGTTCGACTTTTGGCCCTAATTTAACGGCGAGCGAGTGAGTGAGTGCTGTGCAATCGCGAGCGCGTAGAGAGCATGGATTTTCTGTTTTTATGCGCACGACTTTTGGCACTAATTTAACGCCATAGAAATGTGTGTTTAAAAGGGGAGGAGATCGGGTTGCAGCGCTGGTGTGAGCGGTTTCTCCGGGCAGTTCGCTCGAGGCTAACGTGGCTTTGGGAACGTGGTGTACCCGTCACCCATGCCAGGGAAGAAATCAAAACCGAAATGCTAGGAATATGGACTTCATCTTACGTCAAGCGTTTTCCCCTCCATTGACGCCCATAAAGAAAAGGCTTAAAGTCCATATTCCTAGCATTTCGGTTTTGATTTCTTGTCAGGTAAGTCTTTATGGCCAGATACATTCGCGAGAAATTTGGTGATTTGTGGTGACTGTTTTAATACATTAAGTTGCGTTACGCATTTTCACATTAAGCGTTTTAGAATGTCCCGTGGCAGGTATCCCCTTCTATTGCCCTAGGGAGGGTTGTAACCCTCGTCTGTATATTAATAAAGAATAATCCTTCTATTCCTGTCTCATGTATCTGGACCTCCCCAGCAATTTAACGAAATTTGGTGGCAGCGGTTACAAGTGAACCCGTTTAAGTTTAGCGCTCATACTTCCGTCCATATGTTTAAGACCCACCTTGGCTGACTTAGCTGACATGTCCTGATTTCATAATCTTCAAATTTGTAATCTTTTCTCCTTCATCTAACTCCATGTTTTTAACTTCTTGTCATTTTCTTGCCGTTTGACTCATAGAAAATTATCAGACTTAAATGACACGTCAGCCTGTGCAGACAGCGATTTCAATGTTTTAATAAATTGGCCAGCAGGTGGGGGCAGTGCTCAATTTCATTAATGCCATTCAGAAAACTTTCAGGCTTTATGTCTTAATGAACAGCCTAGAAAAGGACAAAGCATTATATTACTGATGCATACAGCAGATCCCCAACTCAGGCTGTGTTGCATATTCTTAACAGTGCTACAGTATGTTCACACAGCCAGTACAAACAAACTTGCAAGATCTAGACCAGGGGTCACCAACCTTTTTAAAACGGAGAGCTACTTCACGGGTACTGAGCCATACGAAGTTTGATATCAGTTTTAAACGCCCTCCTAAACATGTCTAAACTTCATGCATGATAAACATGTTTTAAATGCTTTTTCGCTGATTTCTACCTACTACTCGGACTATCTCACCAAAACCAGTCCTGTGGCCTGTTCTATGAAGCGGGGTTACTGGCTTATTGGGGAAACTTGTCGGATTTCTTGATCGGGACCTTCAACTGCTCTGCCATAGAGAGCATCCTAACATGCTGCCTTACGGTCTGGTATGCGGGCTGCTGGTGGCCTCCTACCGCTCTGCCATAGAGAGCATCCTAACATACGGCCTTACGGTGTGGTATTCGGGCTGCTGGTGGCCTCTATGACTTTTTTTGTAGACAGTCCATCTGTGTGGTGCTGTTTGCACGAATTGTTTTGGGAAATGCACTTACAGTTTTGCAGATGTTAAGGGTGATTCCAGAAATGCATCAAAGCAACTGAGGAACTGCAATGTCACTGTACAGTTACTTATAATGGGCGCCAATGTAATGTGTAGAGTGGCAAATAAACTGATTCACCATTTACTCTCATGTACATCACTTAAAATGCTTGTTTTAAATGCAAATGTGTGAATGTAAATCTAAGCAGTAAAGCTACAATTTACATTCTGTTTGCATGGTGGAAAGAACATTTAATCTGCCTTTTAAGTGTGATTAGAAGATCTAATGCCTGTGTGCTTGTAATAAGATGGTCGCTGGTTCAAACCCAGCCACAGCACATCTCTGCGTCCTTGAGCGAGGCCCTTAACCCCCAGCTCACTGGGCATCACTATGGGTGGCTGCCCTTCGCAGACAACTTACTCTGTTTACTCTAAAAAAAAGAGAGCAAGTTGAGAGAGAAGTTAAGACAATTTCTCCACAGGGACCAATAAAGTATCAATTATTATTACTGTATGAGAGACTGTCTAATATCAGATAGATAACAGACTCATACTGTGCTGAGCTTGTCTGAGAGAGATGATTAGCAAATGCTCTCCCACAGTATCTCAGCACTCTGTACAAAGAACTTTATATGCTCAGTATCTGCTCCTGTTTATCTAATTGTTCTCATTTTAACTGGATGTTAAGGAGTAAATTAATAAACGTCATGTAAGTGCACATTAAAATGCTTTTTCACTGTTACTTAAGTTCCCATGTGAACAGCCAATCAGATCAGCCTGATGTGTGTCTCTCTGTTTCCTCTCTGTTTCCTGCCCTTTCATCCCGACCACGACCATGATCTCTCACTTAGCAGCAGAGCAGTTTATTCTAAACAGTGGAAGCACAAAAATGTTCAGACTCTTTGGTCTTCTCATTTTCATTAGTAAGGCCCTATAATATAAATTATTTTGGGATTTTAATATTTTCATTTATCTGTATGATGTGATCAGTGGAATTTGGCCATTTAATCTGCATCATAGTTAATAGTTATTTAGATTACTATTATATGTCTTATTTGATTATGATTTTTTTTGTTTTTCTGTTTTTGCAGACACTGCACTGACTACAGATGTTGTTCAGCCCAGTCACCTGATGAGGGTTCAGCTTGGAGACAGTGTGACCCTGACATGCTTCTGTCAAGGAGAAACAACTTTTGTTACTTTGTTTAAGCAAGCTGTTGGTCGGAAGCCCCAGCCCATGGCGAAAGCACTTCTCTACGTACCTGGTGAATTTTACAAGGAATATAAAAGCATAAAACGTTACTCCTTACTGAATGCAGAGGGGAGTTTTAACCTCACTATTTCTAACGTGGAGCCGTCAGATTCTGCAGTGTATTATTGTGCTGCTGTGTTTCTTCATGAGGTCACCTTCGGGAATGGAACCTTTGTCATAATCACAGGTAAATGAGATTCCAACTATTTTCATATTTGCTTTATTATAATGTCAGTAAGATTATTCCCTGCAAAATAATTTTGACAGTTTAGTTGTTTGTCAATATAAAATTAGCAAAGATACCTTATTGTCTGCTTTGTTCCATAAATGTTTTTCTAAACATCAAACAAAAATCATTCATTATTATTATTATTATTATTATTATTATTATACAATTTGTTGCATTTTGCTTGCTGTCAGCCAAAAGCCTAACCTTCTCTTTATACAGATGTTAATGTTACACATTGCAGCCTCTTTAAAACAAATAACATAAAAAAATGTTTGAGTTGTTATATACAGTATAGGACTGTGCAAAAATCTTAAGCAACAAAAGAAAATTATTTTTGACGTTATTTATCTGAGCAGTCAGTGTGTATTCACTCTGAAAAAAAAAATGCATGATTTAACATATGAACTAGGGATGTGCACCATTCAGAACTGATTTGAGAATGAAATTCTCAAATACGTATCCTAAAATTCAGGATTTTGAATACATATATGAACTTAAATTTCAGTTCATTTTGTTAATCTGAATTACATTTGAATTGTGGTTGAAAACAGGTTGTGGCATTGAAATTTATATTTGAATTTAAAGAAGAAGAACGAAAAAGGGTTTGGATTCAAATTCAAGTTCATATACGTACTGTAGGTGTAGCTTTTAACTAAAATATGAACTTTAATTTAAATATGAATTATACATAAACACATTAACATTGTTATACATCATTGTTATAAAAATGTCGTTTTGTAAAGAATGAAATAATGCAACATTTGAAGTGTCACCTAAAATAATAATTATACTGTCATTTTGTGCACCATGGTGGATCTGCTCATAGGAAGAGCTGAGTGTCTCTCCTTAAAAGTCAGTGTTGGCTGCAGTGACGGCAGTTTCTAACCTAAGAAACGTCCCAAACACTTTTCCTGCATCAAAAGTCAAACTAGTCCCTATTCCTGCCATGAAAGGTTCACATAATGTCACCGATACCTGAACCAACCATGTTTATCAGAGGATGCCAACCCTTTGGCTGCAGCTTTCTCTGCACACGCTGAGAGAGTCTTCAGTGTAGCAGGAAAAGATTTCAGGCCAGAAGATTGCAAATTAAATCATGAAACCTTTGAAGATATTATGCTGAATAAATGTAATAATAATGAAAAATTAGCAATGTGTATTGGAATAAAGCATAATTGTATTTGCCATGACGTTTTGCTTTTCGCTGTAGTGCTATGGTTGAACGGAAAAACTTACTTTTGTGTGCATAAGAAAATAAATAGGAGGAACTACGAAACCAAGTAATTCCTTTTACTATGTATACTTTTTCTTTAATGTTAAAAGATAGACAAACTAGTAATGGGCAAACAGCTCTTCGGCTCTTGAATTAAATTATGCAGGTACTACAGCAAAATGCTCAAAAATACCAAAACACATCAAGAGCTAAATATGCAAAAACAATAAATACCTTCCTGTGGAAAAGGGGCAACATAAACCAAATGTAAAGTCACGAAAATCATGAAAATATAAAGTACACTTTACACACTTCATTTCTTTGAATTGAAATTAATTATATTCATCTACCTTCATACATTAATACAAGACATTATATGATTATAATGTTTGTTATTATCATATAATTTTTATTTAGGTATTATGTAGGTGCAGTTAATGTATAGTGTTACCTGATATATACTAATAAGCAGTAATACAATAAAAAGAGAGAAGAATGTCAGCTGTTCTCCAAGAAGTTACTGATTTCTTGGATGGCTAGAAGAACATCGATTCAGTTCCCAAAAATCTGTAAGAACAATTTTTGAGGATCTGTATTTTCCATTGTTATTCTCAAAGGGCTGTCATCATGACTATTTTGCTTTTCAGGTAAAGACTCCAACAGCAGGACTGTGGTACAGCAGCCTGTGTCTGACACATTGCAGCCAGGAGACTCTGTGAGCCTGCAGTGTATGATAGAGACTGGGAGCTGTGCAGGAGAACACAGTGTTTACTGGTTCAGACATGGATCAGGAGAATCCCTTCCTGGAGTCATTTACAGCCATGGAAACAGCAGTGATGAGTGTGAGAAGAGCCCTGAGGCTGGATCTCCTACACGGAGCTGCGTCTACAGCCTCCCCAAGGGGAACCTCAGCCTCTCTGATGCTGGGACTTACTACTGCGCTGTGGCCATGTGTGGGGAGATGCTGTTTGGGAACGGCACATAGCTGGATATAGATGGTAACACCCAGTGTGGGGAGATGCTGTTTGGGAACGGCACACAGCTGGATATAGATGGTAGCACCCAGTGTGGAGAGTATATCTGCTTCAAAGTTTTATTTAGCTTATTCTGCTATTAAGACATTTATTTCTTTTTTTAATGTAATGAATTTTCTAATTTAAGTGCTTAAATTAAATTACACAGATGTTAATTTAATAATTATCCATCCATCCATCCATTTTCCAAACCGCTTATCCTATTGGGTCGCGGGGGGTCCGGAGCCTAATTTAATAATTATTTCAAATATTAATATCCATCCATCCATCCATTTTCCAAACCGCTTATCCTATTGGGTCGCGGGGGGTCCGGAGCCTAATTTAATAATTATTTCAAATATTAATATAAATTGTTAAAATGCAAAATACTAGAAGTTCATGTTAAAAATGGACTATTTACAAAACAACTGCTGTAATGTGTTATCGATTTGATCTTTAACTAATGTAATGTAAGCAAATGGGAAATGTGTCTCTATATCATTATGCTGAAATCTATCTCTTTGTTACAGGCTTTCAGAAGCTGCTGGATCCTCTTCACTCTGGCTTGCTGATAGTTTTATCTTGCAGCATTATTCTGAACGTTGCTCTCATTTGTATAAGATGTAAACTGACCTGTACACACTGTGCAGGTACGCTGCCCGGCTTTATGCACTCAGAAGGACAAAATGTAGATTTTAACAAATTATAGAAATATAAAATTGTTTTATGATAGATAACATTTTCATATTAAAACCACTCTTGCAGGTAATACAGTTTTAAAATCCATTATTAAATCTCACCTTATTTATATAAACCTTTTTGTACTGTAAGATTTACATTTTTGTATTATATCTTTCATATTTTGCAAAATCTATTGAAATATACATGTTGCAATAAGTTGCATATCAATAACTTTTATTACCAAGATCTCCTTTATAGCAATTTTATTATATATGATATATGAGAACAAATGACACGTATCCAAACATGCACACTTAAATTGACAGAAGTCATTTTTACTTTCATTTTTGAGACAAAAAGGATGTTGATTGCTTGAAAATTCGGAATGTTATCTGACCACGGTATGATACCGTGCGAAATTAAATAATATATTGATGTGTTATATATTTTAAACAGATGAAAAGAACAGTGATATATCAAAAGTGGAATGGTCACGCAAGCAAGTATGTAATAAATATTTCAAATTACAAATCGTCAGTAAAACAAATGAACCTCAGACTGATTTCCATCCTGGGATCAGCATTTTAAGTGCTATTTGTGAAAATAGGTAATAGCAAACCGATTTGATCCATCCAATTCTGCCATCTTTGTCTCCACAGTGCCATGACGAGGACACACTGAATTACGCTGCCCTGAACCTTAAGAAGCCAAAACCCAGGAGACAGAAGAAAGACGGGAATAATGACACTCTGTATTCTGACCTCCGCTACAGAGATTATGAATAAAGATGCTTCTCATTCATGTCAGTCACACAGAGTGTTCAGGGTGTAGCTTTAATAATGTTCAGAGGAGGGCAGGGGAGCCAGTGCTTCTGAGACTGAATCACGGGATTTTACGGAGCACCGGTGCTGAGTTTGGTGTCAGTGTGTTTGGGGCGCATTTTTACTGGAAGTGCAAATGTTCAAGCCAGACTGGGGGCTGAGGGAGGGGGAGAGGGGAGCCACAGAGATTATTTCTTCATGGCATGGGGGGGAATAAGCGGCTTTAATGTTGTGGAAAGGCTGAGTTGCTGCAATCAGTTCTTTGATGTCACACATGCTTACTTGTCTCCCTTGTGTACCATGCTGAATGGTTTGGGGCAAACGCACAGGGACTGATCGATTATATTAAACAGATGAAAGAAACTGAATGAAAATTTCAAGTGTTCTTAAATTACGTTTTTCATTTAATTGTGTGTTCTGGATGTATTTTTGAGTATATACATGTACCTGTATATGTACCTGTATATATACCTGTGTCGTTAATAACGATGTGGATAATTAAGAAAGAGGAGTTTTGTTTCTTGCTCCCTGTCTTGTTACTTGGCTCACAAACATACACACACATAGACACACACACAAACATACACAGACACACAAACACACACACACATAGACACACACACACACAAACACACATGCACACATGCACACACACACACTGCTACGGCTCTGTAAGAACACTACCATGCTCTTTTGTGTGAGTGGGGTGGGGGGTGTTAAATAAGATGAAAATGACAATGGCTGTACTTTTGTTATGTCAGTTGTGTTTCTATAGTCATTGTATCATATTCCACAAGCTTTTTATTCTACAAGATGTACAAGCCAGTCAGTGTATTCAGTGGGGTGTTCAGGAGTCATTAGGTTCTGAAAAATGTCTTGCATTTAAAACATAATGTACTTTTGAATACTTAAGTATTTTTAGATGCAAATACTCCAGTACTTTAACTGAAGTAAAAAATTAACTGAAAAACTTTGAGTATTATTTGACGAGGAGTATCTATACTTAACTCAAGTAGTGAAGTTGTGTACTTTGTCCACCTCTGTCCAAAAGTGACATACAGCTGTAAGCTGTTTGGGTTTGTTTGTCTGCTGAGTGCTTCTCTGCAGTGCTGCAGATGTTTCCACTGGTTAGATGCAGCTCAGGAAGACTGACCCACTGACTGCACTGTGCTGGACTCACTTTGCAAAGAGTAAAAACCACACAGACAGAACAATATCTGCTTCTTGTAAGACCCTGTTTCCTCTCTACCTCACCCAGGTCACGCTTTCAAGTATTCAGCCTAAGTTATTTTATCCAAACAAGCCACCATTATTATTCATGCAGCTGGACATTTGACTGGAGCACATGATTGCTACATATCACTACTGTACATGGAACGGAATGTACAGTTTTCACAACAGAACTTTAGAAAAGCAAAATTCTCATCAGTCCACATCTCTAACCACCACACATCCTAGGGCTCCCATTTATAATGGTACATTTTTGTTTTATTCACATTCTTTTTCATCACACAGATAAACACCATCCATTAATCTTACAGCATGTATCCTGGTCAGGGTGATGGGGACGACACCACCTATATCGAGTGTGATTTAAGGCCAAGACCTTAAAAGGGAGAGTCAAGACTGAGGCTTGTTACAAGAGCAGTGGGGCACAAAACAACAAACAACATCATTATGAATGTAAAAGAAATGGATGTATATATAAATATAGGGTAATAATAGAAACAAAAAATAAGAATATATTACATACAGAGGAATATTATAGGAATATTAAAATTAACTTATACACAATCCTTAACTTATACACAATCCTATTGCATGTAACATTATTGCTCATGTGCCAGATATTAGCCTCCCAAAGGAAGCTGCCACACAGGGCATAATGCACTGGCTCAATGCAACACTGCACATCAGTGAATAAGGAGGAACAATATTGCAGATCAGCAGCAGATAGAAACTGTATCAGAAGACAGTGAACAGGGGAAAAGTTCAATGAGCAGAGTGCAGATTATAAAGCCTGACTGCTGTGGGGCCCAATGACCTGCGGTACCGTTCTGTCACACGCCGGGTGTCTGAGTCTCTTACTGAAGGAGCTGCCCTTACGGGCCTCCATAGTCTGCTGGGGGGGTGAGAGGTGTCACATAAAATTGATGACAGCCTTGTTATCAGCCTGCTCTCATCCATCTACTCTACAGTGCCAAGGGACGCTCCTCCCTGATGATGAGAGGAGTCTAAGCATGTGGACATTTGGGATAATGTGAGTTCAGAACTGGATGGTCAGCTGTACGACTTCCAGTCTGTAGGCAGACTCATCACCTTCAGTTATGATGGCAAACACAGTAGTATCACCTGCAAAATTCAGGATCTTCACTGGAGCAGCAGTGATTTGTGTAGAAATTGAAGAGAAGAGGGAGAGCACAGAGCCTGGAGGAGCTCAGTGCTGAGGGTCAGCGTGTCTGATGTGTGCTGTAAGCATACAGATGTCCTGCATTTGTGGAACATTTTGTTTGTGCTGCTGTTTATATGTGTTGTTGACGCTGCAGTCAGTAATTTTCCACTAGCAGTCTCACCTCTGCATTTTACAGGAAGACTGACCGACTGAGAGCAGGGTGTTTGTGTCTCTCTTCTCAGTGAGCGAAAACCACACAACCATCAGGTCCTCAGCTCAGGCCCACTGCTTCACTAGAAAAACCACAAAGGGTATTTTTATCTAAAAGTGGGTGAGCAAGTGAGATGTTATTGACAGCATGAATTTGTCTACTAACATTTTAAATTCAAACCTAAAAAGCAGTATGTCCAGGATGTCAGTAATTACATTTAGTCAGTATGAACAATTTGGGTGCAATAATATAGAATAATGTAGAATTTTGCATAATTCAGTTAATACCAGTAAGATACCGATCATTAACACTATAAGGTCATGTTGCTGAATCTCATTGTTAAAGTTAAATGAATCTACGCATTTTTATACACACAAGACTGTGCTTAGTTCATCTTTCAGTCAAAATCACACAGTGAGGCAAATCTGACCATCTTAATTGTTTTTGCTTGTGTGGAATGGCATCCCATGCAGGCCTGTGCTCTGTGCTTCCTGGGACAGGTCCCACCCTCTCCAGACCCCGATGAGAATTAGTAGTCGCTGGATAAAAGATTGACAAAAGATAAAAATACAAAAGTCATTCTTGCTGTCTAACCTCTGATTACTGCATGACATTTCTGATTTCTGATAACTGATAAGTAGAAAATATGTTTAGTCTCTTGCTTGGTGGTAAGAAAAAAGGAGAACCACAAAGAGCACAGTCATTTTCAAGGTTATTTCTCACTGGTCAGTGTGAAAGGCTGCGTCATTAATATAACGCCGGGCTCAGCACAGTGACTGCACCTGCGCTGCACTGTAGAACACAAGCCAGGCTGCAGACCATCAGCCCTGAAAGTTAAAACAGGACTCGTATGTGTGTCATGTGGTGTTTAATAAAAATTTACAGGACAGAACATAGTGGATTCAGTTTCCTTTGCTCTTACACTCCCAGTCCAAAGTGTGGCCACGACTGCTGTCAATGCATCTGTCTCTTTTTTCACCTTAATTTTTCACCTGTGTTATTCACCTTAATATCAAAAGGCTCCAAAGCAGTACAGTAATGCAGAACAAATATTGTAACTAACAAGGAAGTGGGGAGGTAATGGACAGAAGTGTTGGTTTTTGGTAACTCCACTCCTCTGACCTCCACTGTAATTTTAGGTTCCTTGGAACAATATTGTAAACCAGTCATCACACATCACACACATAAAGTCGACACCAACCTTAAGTTTGACACTCAGATAAGGTTAGTTGTCAAGTCAAGCTTTTTACAATTGAGGCAGTTGGCCAAAATAAAGCCAATTCTTTCTAGGCAGCACTTTGAGACAGTAATCCACTCTTTTGTCACTACTAGTTTGGACCACTGTAACGCCCTCTATGTTGGGGTTAGAGGCTCCACTATTGTTCACCTCCAGAAGGTTCAAAATGCTGCCGCACATGGAAATATGAGCATGTCTCCCCCATTTTAGCCTCACTCCACTGGCTGCCCGTACATTTTAGGATTCATTTTAAAATTCTGTTATTTGCTTTTAAAGCCCTCAGTGGTCTTGCTCCATCTGACCTCTGTGAGCTGCTTCACCCTTACACCCCCACCCGCTCTCTCAGGTCAGCTGATCAGCTGTTCCTGACGGTTCCTAAGACTCAGCGTGAGCTTAGAGGGGATCGAGCCTTTGCAGTCGCAGCTCCTAAAATGTGGAATGACTTGCCTTTTCACATTAGAGAGGAATCCCCTCTGTCCGTTTTTAAATCTCTTCTAATCTCTTCTCCTTCACCTTTGACACATTGTGAGATGTTAATTTTAATAGTAAATCTTATTTTAATCTTAGCCTTTTCTTTATTAATTAATTGATTTTTTTAAATTTTTATTAATGGCCTTTTACTCACATTGAATGTTTTGGTTTTTATTAAATTTCTTTTACTTCGTTTTTAAGTGTGTGAATGTTTTTATTTATTCCTTTGTGCAGCACTTTGGTCCATAAGGTTGTTTAAAGTGCTTTTCAAATAAAGAGCTGGATTGGATTACATTGGAAGATGGCTCAACAAATCTCTTTCACAGAATGTAAAATTCGACAGAGGGCGCAAGGTGACATTCTGTCAGGGGCCCAGAATTTTTAGCTACACCTCTGTGTTACTGTGTTTTTTTTGTTCTAGCCATCAATAACTCTGGAGTTGCTATATCGCCACCTGGTGGTGAAAAGATCAGACAAAAATATGTACACATGTTACCAACAGTTTGAAATTGAAGTGCAGAGTTAACAGGTTTAATTAATCGTCCCCACGGATGCCAGTCATGAAATTTGAGAATTGCAAATTAAAACACAGGAAAAAATCAGGAACACTACAAGATAAAATATTTAGCAAACACTCAATGTGCATCCAGGGTGACAAGGGACAACTGGAGGATGATATGACAATCTGACAGTGACATTCACAGCACTTTATATGTTGCCAAAAACAGAAAAGGGGATTAAAATCAAGAATCAGAAATCATGTATGAGGGTGGGGCTGCTTGGTGGTGCAGTGATTAGCACTGTTACCTCCCACCACTGGGACTCAGGTTCGAGTCTCCGCCTGGGTCACATGTGTGGGGAGTTTGCATGTTCTCTCTTGCTAAATTGGCCGTAGGAGTGCATGTGTGTGTGAATGGTGTGTGAATGTGCCTTGCAATGAGCTGCCCCCCCGTCCTGGGTTGTTCCCTGCCTCGTGCACAGATCCTGCCAGGATAGGCTCTGGACCCCCCGCGACCCAGTAGCATAAGCGGTTTAGACAATGGATGGATGTATGAGGGTGAGTCACAATGACGACAGCTGCTCTGTTGACTTGGTCCCAGGAGTCGTCAGCGTTGGTCTGCCGGGGCCCCCGTCCTGTCTGTGGAAGCACCCGTCTTGTTGGCTGTTCTCTCTGCCTGGGCCCCCTCTCCTGCTGCCTCACGTTTGGGTTGAAGTGGCTCCCCAGTGCTTCTGTAAAGCTCTTTGTGTATCTTAGAAAAGGGCTGTATAAATGTAACATTCATTCATTTATTCAAGGTCCCAGCCAGAAGAGTGCAGTACTACACTGTCCCCCACAGCCTGAATCAGCTGGATGTTATAGGATTAAGACACTTCCTGCATTAGGCCATTTACCCTCAGTGTATTTCCATACCCTGACAGGATGGATGACAATACTATGGCCCTAATTTTCAATACACAGTTTTCACAGGAGTCTCACCCTCATCCACATTCTCTGCATTCCTTATCTCATGCTTCTTTGCCACCCGCATCTCCTCTGCCTGCTTTGTCTCATTTTCCCACAATTGAAACACCGTCCAATTTGTCTCTGTTTTAGTTCTACCACATTAGTCCCTGAGCAACCAGTCTGATCCCGTTCCTCTAATTTCAGACGCATCTGGCTTATCTGATTGGGACTGAAGCTGCTGTTACTAGGAAAACCACATTCGTCCCACTGGGGCAGGTCTGACACCGCGTCCTTCCCATATGTCTCCCATAATTGTTGTACAGAATTTCAGCTGGAGTTCTTTCCCAGAAGCAAGTAATTTCACTTTAGCACCTGTTCAGTAAAAGTCAAGTAGGTCTTTAATGTTATTTTTAACTTTACACAGTTGAGTATAGTACAGTTACAAAAGAAACTGTTTCCCTCGGACCAAGGTGCTACTTAAATTAACAGAAGACTAACACATACCAACCTAGCAACATACTGTATGGTGCATAATGAGCAAAAACTGTGCAAACATTGCAGGACAGTGCAAAAAGAGAGGACAACTGACACCAACGAGCACAAACAGCACAGTAAACCCAGTACTGAGAAGGCGCAGTTTGGTTGTCCAATGAGGTAGCAATAAAAATAAATAAAAGTAACTGTAAACATGGCGACAATAAGATAAAAAATAGTAGTTAAATAATAAAGTGTGTTAATGAGTGTATGTGTGTGTGGTATCAGATTAGTCCCTGAGAGTTCAGTAGTCTGACGGCATGGGGGATAAAGCTGTTTGAGTCTGGCTGTAAAGGCCCGAATGCTCCGGGACCTATTTCCAGAAGGCAGGAGGGTGAAACGATAATGTGAGGGGTGGGTGGGGTCATCCACAATGGTGGTGGCTTTGCGGATGCAGTGTGTGGTGTGAATATCTGTGATGGAGGGGAGAGATATGTTAGGGTTATCTTCTTCTGAAGATGCGCTGGAAACAAACCAGTCTCTGAACACAGAACAACGCAGACAGCTGTGATGACGTTTTACTTGCTGCAAGGTGTAGGGAATCCACTTGCAGAGTCTCCGCAGTTTCAGCAAAATGATGGTTTATTGAACAGCAAAAATAATACAATGTAATACAGTGTAGAGACACACCGGGTACTGAAAGGCAGCTCAGATACAAATTGAAGACAGTTCTTCACCCCCCTTTATACCCAAAAAGGCCCTCCCCACCAAGGTGTTGTGTGTAGGTGTTGTGAGTGAATTTACATATAAAGAGTGACCCCCTGGAGTGTGAGGATCCTGAGACAGGGACGGGACAGGACAGGGTGGAGACTTTTATGATCATTGTAATTCAATTCTTATCACCTTATCTTATCCTTATCACCATAGTGGTGCCAACTGGAACCCCCATTCTCTCCCTGGCTTCCCCCATGATCATAAATTCCTAACATTGTCTGCATTCAAATGATCAACCAAGAACCTTGGGACATTTTTACCACTTTTCCTTACAAAGGGAAGCCCGGTCCTGACCTCGAGGTGTCAGCCTCTCAGTCGAACTCAGCCAACTTCGAAAGAGTAACTCCCCTCGCAGTGTCTTTTATTGAGGTACACAAACAGGATATGCAACTGACATTGAACATTGTTTGTCACCATATATGGGGTGGAAATATTCAAGCGACAGTTCTTGAGACGTGTTATTGCTCAATTAAGATCAAGCTGCGGCAGGGTGTTGTTTCTAAGCGTCTAGCAAAATGATGATAAAAAAAGTACATATTTCTCTAACACGATACTCCCAATGATTTTCTCACCTGTCATCACTATCTGTTGTAGGGACTTGTGATCTGAGGCGACACAGTTCTCAAAGCAGACCGTGATGCAGCTGCTCAGGGTGCTTTCAACAGTTCCCCAATAGAGTGTGAGAATGGGAGATGGGCTTTTCTGAGCTTCCGTGGAGAGTAGAGGTGCTGCTGTGCTTTCCTTACTATGGAGCTGATGTTGAAGGACCTGGTGAGATTCTCCGCCAGATGGACAACAAGGAATCTGGTACTCTCTACGATCTCCACAGATGAGCCATCGATGTGCAGCAGAGAGTGGTCACTCTGTGTTTTGTGTTCTTCTAACGTCAACAACCATCTCTTTGGTCAACATTCAGAGACAGGTTGTTGGCTCTGCAGCAGTCCGATAGTCATCACACTTCCTCTTTGTATGCTGAGTCACCGTTTTTATTGATGAGACCCACAACAGTCTTGTCATCTGCCTGATGTTGATGATGGAATTCGAAATGTGCATTGCTGCTCAGTTGTGAGTCATCGGAGTTAACAGCAGTGGGCTGAGCATAAAGTCCTGGGTTCCTGCTACAGCGTCTGAGCAGTTGCCTTCGTCGCCCATAGCTCCTGCGCAGCCCGAGCAGCCGCCTCCGCTGCCCCCTGCGGCCCCAGAGCCCGAGCAGCCGCCGCCTGCTTTGCCCGTAGCTCCTGAGCAGCCGCCTCCGCTGCCCCCTGCGGCCCCAGAGCCCACGCCCGAGGCGCTCCCTCCGCCTCAAATGACTGTGCCCCCTGGGGCTCTTGTTCCTGGCCCCACTCCTGTCCCTGACCCAGCTCCAGACTTTCCTGCCCTAGTCCCCGAGGAGGTCCCGGACAGTCTGACCACCGTGTGTGCCACGCCCCCTGATTATCCACGTGTGCTTCCCTGATCGTACCCAGCTGTGTCCGATTATTTTCAATCAGTCCTGTCTATTTGAGTTCATGTCTTACTAGAGTTCAGTGTCCGTCATTGAAGTCCGTCTGCGTGAGATGTTTCCTGCACCCCGTGTTCCTAATAAATCCCCGTATCCTGCCTGCCTTGCCTGTTTCCTGCCCGTCCGCCGCTCCCGTTAAATGGCGATCGTGACACAAGGCACACGCACATCAAGTACCAATGCAGCAAATACAGATGAACAATTTAGGAGGAATACTAGTCAAAGGAAGGAAGAAAAGCAGCCCACCCTATCTCATGGTCACGGACACAAACATCAGGGAGTGTTATGAAGAAGACATCACACTTAACACCATTGGTTTTATGCAGTGAATTACACCAGAGAGAGTTTTTACATTCTAGCTGTGTTACGTAACATTCCTCAGCCTTCAGGTTTTTTCCACACAATGCACGACATGCAGGGGTGCCAAACAAAACAGCGGAACTGCAGTGTAGCCAATTATTTGTTTCAGTAGTTTTAAGAAAACTAGAACATAAAATGTTTGTTTTACTTAGTCCACAAAAGAGTTTTTACCTATCTTAGTGTATTTTACATCACATACACTCTCGGTCCGTTGTGGAGTCCATCCCACTGTAGTTGGAGAATGCTGCCATCAGTCGCTTGGTGTAGCACTCGCAGGATTTACCAGGCTCCTGTTTAAACTGATGCATCATGCCCCAGTCCATGCGCAGGAGGACCAGTCTCTGAAGGGCTGTCGCATGGTGAGGCCTGTTCTGCCTGGGGTCCAGCAGGTCACTGGCAATGTCCTTCAACTCACAGTGGGCTTGCGTTCATAGTGGGGTACCGCAGGGTTCGATTTTAGGACCACTATTGTTCCTAATTTACATAAATGATATGGATACCAATATATACAGTAAACTGGTGAAATTTGCAGATGACACCAAGGTGGGTGGTGTAGCAGATACTGAATTAGTGGCTCAGCAGCTACAGCGGGATCTTGATTTAATTAGTGACTGGGCCGATACCTGGCAGATGAAATTTAACGTCGATAAATATAAGGTACTCCATCTAGGGAGCAGAAATATAAAGTACAGGTATTTCATGGGTGTCACTGAAATAAAGGTAGCTGATCATGAGAAAGACCTTGGTGTGTATGTTGATGCTTCCATGTCCCATTCTCGCCAGTGTGGGGAAGCAATAAAAAAGGCCAATAGGATGTTGGGGTATATCTCCAGGTGTGTGGAGTTTAAGTCAAGGGAGGTAATGCTAAGATTATACAATTCCTTGGTGAGACCTCACCTAGAATATTGTGTGCAGGTTTGGTCACCATATCTTAAAAAGGACATTGTGGCCTTAGAAAAGGTGCAGCGTAGGGCCACAAAAATGATTCCTGGTCTTAGAGGAATGTCATACGAGGAACGGTTACTTGAGCTAAATCTGTTCAGTCTCAAGCAAAGGAGATTGAGGGGGGACATGATCCAGGTATATAAGATTCTAACAGGTTTGGATGCTGTTCAACCAAATAGTTACTTCAGCATTAGTTTAAATACACGAACTCGTGGCCATAGGTGGAAATTAGCGGGAGAACATTTCAAGCTGGATTTAAGGAAGCACTTCTTTACGCAGCGTGTAGAGTATGGAATAGTCTTCCTGATAATGTAGTGCAAGCTGAATCCTTGGGTTCCTTTAAATCAGAGCTAGATAAGATTTTAACGACTCTGAGCTATTAGTTTAGTTCTCCCCAAGCGAGCTTGATGGGCCGAATGGCCTCGTCTCGTTTGTATAGTTCTTATGTTCTTATGTTCAACTCCTTCATCTACAGTGTCAGATGAGCAAACCTTATCTCCCCCTTGAGGATTTGGACATACCAACATAGGGGCAAGAATTTCTGCTACCTCGTCCTGCTGCCTGAGTGTTTCGCCACGGCACTTCTTCACCGAGAAGGAGGTAGAGTCGGGTGCTGAATGGTTATGATCCTCGTCTGCAGGGGGGAGAGGGGAAGGGGCAGGGGAACCACTGGCTACTCCTCCCTCGGTGGCATAAGGAGGAAGCTGCTGTTTGGGCAGCAATGCTTGGGCAGGAGCCACACAGTTTATTTCTGGGTATCTAATTAGCGGACACCATTAGGTCCCTTCAGGGGCTCCACAGACAAACTCATTGACAAAATAGAATTGTCACAGAAAAATTCTTTGTCACATGCTCAGTCGACATGGACTGTGTGCTATTTACATATTTTTGGCACAAACGAAATCTCATATGCATATCGATGTATCTTTCGCACAAGTGGACCTCCATCACTTTAAAGAGGGTAAACTCTGATCAGGAAATTTACGACGTCAGAATAAACGGATTTTTTAACAGAAGTAACTGACATGCCCTAATAAGGAAATGCATACAATCAGAATACAATATCTGTGGTTTTTAACAGTGGTAACAATCTGATAATGAAAGGAATCAGATCAACATTTCTATAGCATGTAACAGAGCTTGCTCCCCTCCAGAACTCATTGTTCCAGTAGTTATCTGAAATCATCTGCAGGAGCTATTCTTTTATTTGTATATTAAGCATAATTATTCATGAATATTATTGATTATGTTTATTTGTTTAATGTTTTTATTTATTCGTATTTATTGTTTATAATATAATGTTATATAGTATTGCAACACTTGAAACGAGAGGTACTTGCCTGCCTTAGTGATATTTACTATTGTCTAAGTGTATTCCCACCTGTAGGAGGCAGCAATGGTTGTTATTAAAGGTGCTGAGATTACGCGGCTCAGGGCTGAAGGTGCAAAGTGAAACAGTCATTGACCGTATTTGCCATGTGTGATGGTGTCTGCATATCGGCCCTTTTGCGCCAAACAAACCAGTTCAAAGTACTGTGTGTTAAAATATCATATGAATAAATCCTCTCAAGAACTAAACTCAATATCGTATCCTCATCATTCAACGCGTCTGACTTTTGCACCTCTTACCACAAGGCAGTGGATTACATGGGGAAATTACAAACAAGGAGAATTTAATCTGTTTTTCCTCTACATTGTCGTTATTCAGAATATTACAGACTATGAACAAAAACGGACAATGTAAGAAAATAAAAAAATGTGTATGACAGAAAGCTAGAGTATTTTTGCAATGGTGAGCACTAGCTGGTTTATGTACTAGCTCACACTCAAGAAACAGCATAAATGCTACTCATACACAGTTGGGGGGCAGGGGTCAGTCCTTGTGCCTGTAATGAGGTCACCAGTTGAAACTAACCCAGCCTCAGCACGTCTGTGGGTCCTTGAGCAAGGCCCTTAACCCCCAGCTCCCTGGGCGCCCCAACAGGTAGCTGCACTTCGCGGACAACTTACTCCACAAAGAGTAAGTTGAGGGAGACATAAAAAACACAATTTCCCCACGGGGATTAATAAAGTCCATCCATCTATGGAATATTATTTAGCACTATATAACGCAGAATATAAGAATTACGATTTTATAAAAAGTATGCCAAATATCCATGATATAATCATTACAATGTAAACATTATAATGTAATCAACACAATGGAACCAACTGAGTATGTATTTGCACCTTTTGTTAGTCTGAGTTTCTGTTAGCTACTTTGTTAGTCCTGAATCTATGAATATTCACATTTTTATCGCGTATATTTTATCACTATGTAAAAGGACAAATATATTATCAACCTTTTAGTGAGACAATGTGTAAACGGCTGAAACTACCAAGGTTTACTACTGAAGGAAGGGATTCACCTGAGTTCACCAAAAGTTCATGGCTGAGTATTTTTAAAAAACCAAGTGGAGCTGCTCGCGCCACTATTATGTTCAACCGAGAGGCCAAACGGTAAAAGAAATGACTGTCAAACTTATCACCTAGGGGTAAATATAAATCTATACAAATATCACCTGCATGCACATTACTTCTTTTACAATAACCAACTCCTGATCCATACTGTTAGTCGTGAAAAAAATAACTATTGTGTACATAGAGGCCCTGTGTAAAAAGATAACTGCCAAGGAAAAGATCAAAAACATTTATTTCAAGGATTCAAAGTTTTTATGGTCATGTACAGTGTACAGTGCAGTTCTTATTTGATTAACTTGAATGTCTTCACAGACAAGACGATTAAACAAATAAAGCAGCGCAACATTACAGTAACTAACAACAAACAAAGCTCACGAGTACTATTACAATATTCATATCATTTATTTAAATTTAATTTTACCAAGTAAATTAATTGAAAAGCAGTTACCGCTTTACCTGCTTCTCGGGAGAAATAGCAGATATACAAACGTCATGTATGTAACTAAAATCTTAAGCCAATAAGGGCAAAGTTGTGTCGTAATGGAGGCGGATCCAGCCTGTGCAGCCTGCTAAGAGGTGCTGCCTGATGTGTCTTGCTCTCGCGGAGTTTTGGTACCATGTGACATGGTGACGTAATGCAACGGGCGATAAAAAATATAACCATGATGCATTGCGTCAGGACCAGAATGCATTGCTTTAAGCTAGCGCTGTATGTGGGTGCATGAAGTGGAAAGCACCCAATAATAAACATAACATTTTTTTAAAAATGTTTTCTTCACCGGTGCAGTGAATTTAAATAAAGAGCTATGATGGTGCTGCAAATGGCTTTGCATAGTAGTTAGTAGTAGCATTAGCCGCTGTGTGCGGCATTAGCTTTCTACAGTCCTTACAGATGGTTCGTGTTTTGTCTGTCTCCCTTTCGCCATTTATATTTTCCGCCGGGCACCCGAAATGCTGACACACAAAAGATTCAAAAGTGTCTGGGGTATCTACTATAGTAATTTAGTCAGATGCCGACATATTTACAGCAGCTCATTTGCAGCGCATTCGTGAAACGGCTTTTCGCTCCAACGAGAAATCTCGTCATGTTGTAATATCGCGAGATCTCGTGACACGCGTTTCACTCCCACTTCTTAGTAACAGTCATGATTTGATAAAGTGACAACCTGCGTAATAATTGGTAATACATAGAGTTTGCTATTGTTCAGGCTAGCAGACTGTTATGGCTTGAGGTTAATGGTGCCTGTTACTTGTGAATTTTCACATTTGCAGGGATCTTCTGCCTCGTGAACGTGAAACGGGTAATTATGCTAAAAGAAGAAAAAAGCAGAACTGCAATGTGTGTAAGGCTGGTGCTGATTTTTCAGTCTGAACACAGTAAAATTTATACAAATTACCTGTATTCAAACTTGTATTCTTTATATAGTTTGGTTAATTACTATTTAAAAGTTTTATCTGCGCTCCATTGTATAACTTATATTGGAGACTTGTATGTACTTTTCGATTGGAAATGGTTAGCTGTATACAGGGGCGCCGCTAAGGGGGGGAAAGTTGGGACAATTCTAAGGGCCCACGCCCTTTAGGGGCCCCCAGAGATCTGAATGGGTGTGATAGGGGGGCCCAACCTCATATTTTGTCATAGGGCCCAAAATTGCTAGCGGCGCCCCTGGCTGTATATACTTTGAATATTTTTATGATTAATTTCTTTGTTTATTTAATTTGGCAACAGATCTGCACTTTTAGCAGTATTGCTGTCAATTTTTGTGAAAGTTGTTACTAAATAAAACAAAAGAAGCAGACTTGTGTAAATCCTATATTGGTCGTGTATTCTTCCTGTAGCGTAGTGACAGCTTTTTGTACGGAAGCCGTGAACGGCTGTGCTTGCAAATATATTTTCTTCTGAATAATTAGAAGGATAAGCATATTTTGTCGCCGCCGCGAGATAGTCATGCCATACACAGCTCTGCTCGTTTTTGTACTGTAACCGTGTTACTTAATTTGCGAATCCATGAATTTAACGTTGACATTAAGTCAACATTGACATTGACAACGTTGACATTAAGTGTTGCACCTATCTAGTGTTTTACCGTGAAGGGCATGTTATATCTTGTCTCTAAGTCGCACTATGGTCCAGGGGAATGCTATGTCATATTAGAACATGTGTCGATGATGTGGCAATATAAATATTTTAGAATACTGTCAGTTTTAGTTTCAGAAATCCATCATTTGAGAAAAAAGGCCAGTCACGACAAATATATATGGAATATAACAACAGAGGTTAGCTGTATTTGTTTAAGTGTAAAGATGCACATAGAAACATGCATGAGCTCATCTGAGAATAAACTGAATGCAATGAAGATTTGTGACTCCTGCTGGAAAATGCGAATAGTGGCAGGGTCTTCAAGCAGTACATTTGTCTGAGAGTCAGTTAATATTAGGAAAGGCACCGATTTTTTTTCAATGGCGCTAATTATCAAGAAGGAAATGGAGTACCCCAGTACCTGGTTTACGGGCACTGGAAGCTCCAGTATCAGTCAGACTTTCATGTAAGTATATGTGTGTTTAATGACTTGTGCATGTTTCATCTTTACCAGGGGCAGAGGGGAAACTCAATAAATAGCCTTCTCTCACACTTCCAGGCCTGCAGAACTGAGCATGTCCCCTGGTTTTGTGCATATGTCTGTAGGCTTTGAGTTTTTCCTATGGGGGCTTCAATTTCCTCCCAGAGTACAAATACGTGCAGATCAGTTGCATTGGGGAGTCCATACTGTGATGCTGAGTGGGTGTAGGAGGAGATTGAGAGATGAAACTCCGGATGATTTACTCCCTCGGCTAACTAACCAGAACAGGATCGTACCAATACCAAAATGATAAGTTTATAAATGTTTTTCACTACCCTGATTCATTCAGTTATTTCTGTTTGTTAATTCCATCCCCCAAGCAAATACATAAATAAACAAACAAATATTCAGGGGGAATGTGTCATAGGTGATAGAATCAGTGGATGAATCTAAAGAAAAAAAGTAATGATTTCTTTCTCTCCAAAACACAATGCACAAAACTCTTAAGTTAGGTAAGACATTGAAATTTTATGACAGTAGCATGATGCAGAGGAACAACAGAAGGAAAAATCTAACTAAACCTGAGTCAACTAGGACTAATTACACTAAATTAAGTGGAACACACAAAATACCTAAAACAACTTAATAAACAAGCAAGAAATATTACATTTGATTAACTATACTGATGCCTGAGGGAAGTTCTTGTGCATAATGCAGCAAGTATATACAGCTGCAGAGACACTACACATAGTGCAAATAAATTAAAAAGTATACAGTACACACACTGATTCCTGAAAAATCTAAATACCATGGAATACTAATGAAATACTGATGATGATGATAATAATAGAAATAATAATGAATTAGTTTAGGGTATTATGCAATTGACATGTACAATTAAAAAAGAAATTGCACCAGACATTTCCTGTGGCAAAGAAGGGTTGCTTTGTGCCACATTACTCAAGTCAATTCACTTTATTTTGTATAGTACATTTTCATAGCCTTACATTGTCTCAAAGCACTTTACTTTGTCCCTGCCCAATTGTCCCAGTGAGCAAGATCTAGCCTGAAAAATTAGAAAGCGACATTGGCAAGGATAAACTCAGTCATAGTAAGAAACCTTTGGAGGAACCAGAGTGAAAGGGGGAGCCCATCCTCCACAGGTCAGAAGTCACGTTAACAAAGTCCTGATTTATATGGTTTATATGGTTCAATTAGTTAAGTCCGGATGTAAATACAGAATAACTGGCAGCAGGGCACACAGGAAAGACGTAAACAGGCAGGAGGGCAGGCAGGAGGGTGGCACAGGCAGGACGTAATGGGCAGGAGGGCGGGCAGGCAGGGCAGCACAGGCAGCCAGAACTGTTTTGCCACTGCAGTTTGTTTTACAATTTCATCTGCATTTGTTCCCCCAAGGTATAACAGCAGCTAATTTATGAACATGCTGCTTTTCAGAAAAGAAGTTTAATTTCCAGGAGCATGACCAGTGCATACATTTAGTGTTGATGGTTCTTTGTAAAATGGATGTTCTGTACTTTTATTGATCTGTCCATCCATCCATCCATCCATCCATCCATCCATCCATCCATCCATTCATCCATTTTCTAACTACTTCTGATGAAGTTCCGGGTTATGAGGTATCCTGAAGCCCAGGCAATATGGGACAAACACACACATGCACACACATAGGGTATACCTATCCTTATGGGGCCCGCTCATTGACTTCTATTGGATAAATGCTAACGCTAACTATGACAATCTTAACCCCCACCCTGCCCTAACCATAACCATAAGTAACCAAGCAAAATAAAAGAGGTTTTGCATTTTTAGTTTTTCCACAGCAGTCACATATTTTTATAAAATAGAGTTTTCCTGGTTTTCAGTTTCGTGGTCCCCATAAGGGAAAAAAAAAACAGGTATTTATCACGCTATGGGGTAGGATAGGTATACCCGCTCGCACACACACACACAGACATGCACACAAATGGATAGATCACCACAGTTACTATGGATGTCGATCCTGCAATAATGAGACAGAACTATCATACTTAACAGGATCATATCCCTAGTTCTACATATGCATAATTATATTTAAAAAAGATCCCACGCACCTAGCACATGAGATGTTTGAACTTCTGCCCTCTGGTAAACGTTACCGCAGTATGCATTGCAGAACAACCAGATTTAATAAGAGCTTCTAACCCCAAAGCCATCAGAATACTAAATGCTAATGAACATACGTTTATGTGAAACCCTACTCTCTCTTACTCTCTGTGCACTTTATTACCACAACTGGTATTAAGTTTACTTTTTATTTATACAGTATAGTGCAATAATATAATCACGATTTGTGTGTGAGTGTGCCCTGTGATGGGCTGCCCCCCATCCTGGATTGTTCCCTGCCTCGTGCCCATTCCACATTCCGGGATAGGTTCCGGACCACCCGCGACCCAGTAGGATAAGCAGTTTGGAAAATGGATGGATGGATATAACTAACATAAGACAGACATTACACCTAACAAACAATAAACACGAAATAAAGGAGTGGATACAAAAAAAATGTAATGCAATGACCAGATTTAACACCTGGATTATGTCCCCCCTTAGTCTCCTTTGCTCGAGGCTAAACAGATTCAGCTCAGCTAACCTCTCCTCATTAAACATTCCTCTAAGACCAGGAATCATTCTCCCAGCCAAGCAAGTCCGGCTTCCACTCCCCCGATCCCCAGCAATGTTAACTTGGAAGGGCGTATTCTGTATGCACAACTGAGACAACCCAGGTGGAGCTTATCGGCTGGCAAAATTGCCTTCAGGTATCACCCACCCTAGTGAGAGTCCAAGCTAGGGCCGTTCTCAGAACTCACCCTAAACGAAGTCCTGCTCAAAAGTTGTAATGACCGCCTGAGGTACCTGTCAGCCTTGCCCGTAATGAGTCAGTGGGTGTAGCCGGGCTGACACGCTTTTGGGCATCCAATTGCTGAGAACTCCCCTTCGGTTCTGACAAACTGTACGATCACAAGCAGTGACAGCAGAGCCACAGACAAGCTCAACCAACAGAGAGCGAATGGTAAGCACCCAGCACCCGAAGGGCTCAACTGATCACATCCAAACGACTTCCTGATGGGATTGTGTACGTAACTGGTTTACTGTTGTTAATAGTGGTTGAACTTCTATGCAAGTCCCCTTGTTGGGGGAGATGGAATGAATGAAAGCATAAGGTGAAATAAAACCTAAAATAAATCAAAAAGGTTAAACGGGAATCAAACCAAATGAATTGTGTTTCTTATTCAATTGTAAACATCAATTAGTTATGCAACAATAACCTAATTGGATGTTAATGTATTGTGATCAAACTGATTTAGTCTGTGAAGTTGATTCCTGCTTTCAGGCAAGAACCTGTGTGTCCAATTATGCGTGTTGTATCACCGCAGTTGACCACCAGAGACCCAACTCAGATGTTGTTAACCTACTATGGCGGACCACTAGAGGTGCAATTTCAATGGAGTGGCACTGCTATGGCTTGCCACTAGAAGCGCAATTTCGAAATGGAGTGGTAGTTCTATGCCTGACCACCGGGGGCGCAATATCGAAATGGAGTTGTAGTTCTATGCCTGACCACTGGAGGCGCGATTTTGAAATGGAGTGGTAGTTCTATGCCTGACCACTGGAGGCGCAATTTCGAACTGGAGTGGTAGTTCTATGCCTGACCACCGGGGGCGCAATATCGAAATGGAGTGGTACTTCTATGCCTGACCACCGGGGGCGCAATATCGAAATGGAGTGGTAGTTCTATGCCTGACCACCGGGGGCGCAATTTCGAAATGGAGTGGTAGTTCTATGCCTGACCACTAGAGGCACGATTTCGAAATGGAATAGTAGTTCTATGCCTGACCACTAGAGGCGCGATTTCGAAATGGAGTAGTAGTTCTATGGCTTGTCACTAGAAGCGCAATTTCAAAATTGAGTGGTAGTTCTATGCCTGACCACTAGAAGCGCAATTTCGAAATGAAGTGGTAGTTCTATGCCTGACCACCGGGGGCGCAATATCGAAATGGAGTGGTAGTTCTATGCCTGACCACTAGAGGCGCGATTTCGAAATGGAGTAGTACTTCTATGGCTTGCCACTAGAAGCGCAATTTCAAAATTGAGTGGTAGTTCTATGCCTGACCACTAGAAGCCCAATTTCGAAATGGAGTGGTAGTTCTATGCCTGACCACCGGGGGCGCAATATCGAAATGGAGTGGTAGTTCTATGCCTGACCACTAGAAGCGCGATTTCGAAATGGAGTGGTAGTTCTATGCCTGACCACTAGAGGCGCAATTTCGAACTGGAGTGGTAGTTCTATGCCTGACCACCGGGGGCGCAATATCGAAATGGAGTGGTAGTTCTATGCCTGACCACCGGGGGCGCAATATCAAAATGGAGTGGTAGTTCTATGCCTGGCCACTAGAGGCGCAATATCGAAATTGAGTGGTAGTTCTATGCCTGGCCACTAGAGGCGCAATTTCGAAATGGAGTGGTAGTTCTATGCCTGACCACTAGAGGTAACCAAAGATATAGCTAGGCGGTTGCCGACGCTAGATGAGTGACACACACATTTAATGCATGCGCATGCTGCTTGTGGCCTTCTTCTGTGCCTTGCACAGTATAAAACCCCTTAAAACAATTACTGAAGCGAGACGGCGCACGCGTTACGGCGACAGATTTAAATTGTGAGTGCACTATATCTCGTCGCAAATGGTGCTTAACCACGGCGGGTCTCAAGCACAGGAGACTCCCAATTTCTAAATGACACACACTTGGCTCACAGCGCAAAGTTGTGTTAAACTTGCTTTGTCTAAAGCAGGCACACACATACGAGTATGATCCTGATAGGTAACTAAGCTATCGGTCTTATGTCCAAGCGCAACATAATTTAGGTTAGAACCTCATAACAAGTATTCCCGTTCGCTAATAGAGAGATCTCTCCCAGGATATATAGAAACGGAGACACTCGTCCGAATTGAACCTGGAAACAAAGCGCTACATCTGAGAATCTCGTCAGACATAGGGTTAAAGTTTACTGCAGTTTAATACGAAAGAACTACAATGAAATCACCGAAAATAAAACAAAATAATATAACTACTAATAATAGAAATAAAAATAACTATAATAAGCCCATATGATCCCGCTTAAATGCCTTCAGATTGCCATGAGTGCGACTTTTGCAACCAGTTGACAGTAGCGCTTCTTCACTGCACGTTCGGTCATAAAAAGTTTAAATTGTGTGCTCAGAATAAGTTTAAACCTTGTGCCTTGTGATTATTAACCAATTTTTATGCTGAATGGTCGGCTCAAACTCAATTGCGAAACACCGTGAGTCTGTTAATGTGTGACTTAAATGGAACTCATTAATAACCAGTATCACGTAATAACCTGGGTTAGAATAGAAGGCTTGTCCAACGAGCTGCGTCACCAGGTAATGTAAACGATCGGTAGCGAAGCTCCCCTCACGGCCAATGAGAGAGAGTCTCGCGATATTTCAGGCGAATTTGAGGTTTCAGAGCGTAGATCGCACAGGCAGGGATTCTTGTGAGCACTCAATGAACGGAGGCTGAAGTTGTGTAAAAGACATGCATTTATTCCTATAACTAACATAAGACAGACATTACACCTAACAAACAATAAACACGAAATAACGGAGTGGACACAAACAATGTAATCATGAAAATGCAATGACCAGATTTAAAATGAGTAACCTTAAAAGGGAAAATACTGTTCTGCAAAGCAAGCAATTTGTGGAAATACTGTCCTAAAGTAATATAGCAGGTGAATAGGAGTTTAGGTTGTTATAAATGAAAGGAAGTTTGTTTACTTGGTTGCAGAGTGGGGGGGGGGGGGGTCTTGGCAGTTGGTTGCGGAGGCTGATGAGCTGATGGGTGATGGCACTCAGGGAGGCGCGGTGTTTGCAGCGGTTGTTGGAGTGGAGCCCCTCTGATTCCCTCTCCTGGTGAAGCTTGGGCTTGGTTGCAGTTCTCTGTCCAGCTGGGTCTTCACTGATAGGCTTCAGGAGGGCTTCTTGTGGGCTTCTCTTCTCTTGGGCTGATGTTCTCTGCCTCTCTTCGTGCTGATGGTCTTTTGTTTTCTCCTCCCTTCTGTTTCTCCTCTCCTGGCTTTGTTCTGAGGTGCCAGGTTTTATAGTGTAAAGTTCGTGAATAGGAGTGACCAGGAATTCGACTCCTGGACCAATGGCTGACCATCCATTTGGCGGGCTTTCGGAAGGGGGTCTGTATCAGTCCTTTTGAGATTTATGACCAGAGTGATTTCCCTTGTATTGATGATTTTCGTTAGGCTGGTGTAACTTTTGATATATTCACTTTCGTGGTAACCACTGACCAGATTTGGAAACTGGAGTGATTTTCCATCGGTTTGATACCAAACATGCCATAGCAGCCTAGCGGTTCACACCTCATACCATCTGTAATGATTAATTAATGATTACTTATATTATGTCGTTATGTTATATTACTCACACCTTATTTTATGCCTCACAATCTATATAATTGTAAATATACTGTGTAGCTGCTGGCGCGTTCCAAACTAAATCTCATTGTACTTACAATGTCAATAAAAACATCCATCCATCCATCTAGGCAGGCCAGTGTCGCCTCCATCCTTCCTGAAGTCAGTGATTCCTTTGTCTTTGTGCTGTTTAGTGCCAAATTGTTTGCTGAACTCCAACCTATCAGTTTCTGGACCTCATCTCTGTAAGCTGACTCATAAGAACCAAAGAGATTTACAAATGAGAGGAGGCCATTCGGCCCATCAAGCTCCTTTGAGGAGAACTTAGCTAATAGCTCAAAAATCTTATCTAGCTCTGATTTAAAAGAACCCAGGGTTTTAGCTTGTGTTACAATAACAGGAAGACTATTCCATACTCTAACTACACGCTGTGTACAGAAATGCTTCATCAAATTCGTTTTAAAATGTTCTCCAGCTAATTTCCACTTATGGCCACGAGTTCTGGTATTTAAACTAACATTGAAATAGCCATTTGGCTGAACAGCATCCAGACCTGTTAGAATCTTAAACACCTGGATTATGTCCCCCCTTAGTCTCCTTTGCTCGAGGCTAAACAGATTCAGCTCAGCTAACCTCTCCTCATTAGACATTCCTCTAAGACCAGGAATCATTCTCGTTGCCCTACGTTGCACCTTTTCCAAGGCAGCAATGTCCTTCTTAAGGTATGGTAACCAAACCCGCACACAATATTCTAGGTGGGGTCTTACCAAGGAATTATATTATCGTAGCATCACTTGCCTTGTCTTAAACTCCACACACCTAGAGATGCAATGTGCCTTCTCGCGTGGTGTTCCTGCAGAGGGAGTCTGTGAGTGCTGGAGATTGGGGGAGGGGGCAGTGTGGCTATGTCTGCTCTGTGTTCCTCCAGACGAGCAAAGAAGCTGTTTAGCTCCTTTGCTAAAAGGGCGTTGCTGTTAACAGTGACGGTGTTGTTGCCTTTGAAGTTTGTAATGTGTTGTATTCCCTGCCACACCCACTGTGGGTTGTTGTATGTGAAGTAGACCTCTATTTTCTGTTTCTCTGCCTGCCTGGCAACCTTGATGCCCCTATTCAGGTTAGCTCTGGCTGCACTCTGTGTTCTTGACTGCGCTGTCTTGTCCTGTAGTATTGTATTGTTGCTCTTGTGTTTATCTTGCACTTTCTCCCTCTGTTTGTGCTCCTTTCACTCTGTATAGTTCTATCTTGCCCGCACTTGTGTCATCTTGTGTTGTTTCTGTTTTTCTTCTTTGTGTTGCACCGTGGTCCAGGAGGAACAATGTTTCCTTTCACTGTGTACTGTGTATATTGCTGAAATAACAATAAACCCACTTGACCACCTGCCTCAATTCATCCTGAAGAGTTTTCCAATGTTGTTCAAAGGTCTGTTTGTTTCGAGTGAAGGACACGCCCCTGGACGTGCTGGATAAGGGGACCACAGATCAGTGTCCTCAGTCCTGCTTCTCCCTTCAAAGCTGAGAGGAAGATGACCCGCCTGCTGCTTCTGGTTTTGGCTTATGGAGCTCTGCTTATCTCCACAGAGGCCCAGCAAGATTACCACAGTCTCCCTGCACTCACAAGACGGCCATTAAACTCGCAGTCGAAAATGCTCATCAAGGAACCCGTCAGCACATGAATTTCTATAACATCCAGGGCCGTCCGAAGGTAACTGCTGAGAAAGTGTTTACAAAAGTGTGAAACTTTCATCATCTGCAAGCTGAACTAATGAGTATCACATTGATTTTGATGTTTTAATTTCAATGCATATGATGCTTAATGTCTCTTCACAATGAAAGTGATGGTTGTATATCTCAGCCCTGGTCAATTTTACCTTCTCACAGTTTCTCTCTGAATCTGCTGCAGTCAAGTCTGTGACAGTTTGCCATTTTTTGGGTGATTATTGTTTGTTATATTGCCTTTAAAACAGTTGTAGGCAATTTTGTATATAACGTGTTTATGTGATTTAGATCAGCAGTGAATACATTGACATTGAGATTCTCTTGAGAGCAACAAAATGTCCAAAGTCAACTGCAACAGACCATCGGGCTGACTGTATTTTCATGGACAAGAGGGTAAGTAAAGAGTCACTGTGACTGTGAGCATTGGACATATCAGTTAGCAAATTAATTTAGGTTCATGTTAACTTTTTTGATGCCCTGCGGGGGAAAGTTAGCCAACAATAAAGTAACAAATACATAGGTGGCCTCAAAGAGCCAGTTCCTTCACCTTATTCTCAAATTTTAGTAGGTTTACAGGCTTAAAGGCTGGATTACCAGGCAGAAGCAAATGCTAATCATCTGAGGGGTGACCTGTAGATTATGCTTCGAGCTATGAACCCTAGCTGGCCTTATTTAAAGACCTGTGGGCTGTACTACAAAGCGGGTTTTACATACCCAGAGTTAACTCAATCGAGCCAGGTTAACTAAAACTCATTGTTGAAATCAGCCTTAAATGGCAGTGTGGTGTTTTGTGGTGAAAGGGCAGGACTTAACTCTTGTTTTAATTAGAAAGCCAGTAATTAAACCTGGTCAGAGCAGGGTAGATGTGCAGTGTGAATTACCCTTTAAATTTACCTCTTTAAATAGTGAACTACAGGACCACTTAGCTTGATCGGAGGACAGTATTTTAATACAGAGCAGTGTTCAGTTAAACGGGATTTGTTGTTCATACTTTTAGATGAACTTGCTTTGTATAATATAGCCTTATGGTGACCCTGCTTTGGAAGCTCTTTCCTCTAAAATTGTTCTGTGTCATTAAACCCTGCACTCCAGCAGCTCTGCCTTAAATCATTAGATATATCTTTACTACACCTTCTCTCACTGTATTTATTGCCCACCACTCTTTAAATACTGTTTTTGTGTGTCTGTGTGTTTTTGCAGCCATTCATTAACTGTAGAGTTTGCAGCAGACGGTCTGGTAATGATCTTACACATCCATCAAATGACTGTGTACCAAACAAGAAAGTGGATGAAGTAAGTGTAGAGAGTCTTAGCATTATGGAAATGTAACAGGTGTGTGAATTGTGTCTAAACATGTGGTTAAACTTTGATTGTGTTTGTACATGCAAAAATTTGATCAGAGTACTGTTTATTAATGACAATGTTACTTTTAATCTGAACAACAGTGGCAGCACCAAGGAAAAGCTTGGGGGGGGGGGCTCTAGCTCCTCCTCCAATGACCATAGTACCCCCACAGCACCCCCAAAATATTGGTTTCATTTTTTCTTTAACTATCTGTAAAATCTGTATATTGTGTAAGACATTTTTGCGGTTTTTACAGCATACTTGTAGTGTATTTTTTCTTCAAAGTACACATAGAGGCTCTGTGAGCTAGACGTTAGAATTTCATATTTTATCCTATTTTATCCATGCTGTAGCTTATCGTGCTGTGTGCTTCTATACACCATCTACATAAGCTGAAAAGCTAAAGCACCCGGTCTAAATAATCTCACTCCCCTATAGCACCTGTAGCATTAAGTCACTGGCGCTGCCACTGCTGAATAAACGACTCCAATCTGACTAAACCGCTTAACTTTTCCTCCCCATGTTACATTTCAGGACAAACGACGTAATATGTGTCCTTCTGATAAACCTCTTCTCAGACCTAAAACTGCCTTGGCTTCCAAGGACACTAAAGAAGCTGAAGGAGACCGTCTGACTGTTTCTGATGGCTGATGGTCCTGCAATGTGGACCAGAGGAGGAAACTGGGAGGGAAAATGCTTTGCTTTATATCATGCCCACCCAAAGCCCCCAGTGAGTAAGCCATAGGCGCCGATAGGATGGAAAAACTCCCAAGAAGGAAGAAACCTTGGGAGGGACCAAACTCAAAGGGGGAGCCCATCCTCCTGGGGCCGGCAAAGTGTAGGTGCAGGATCACAAAAAAACTTGACGAGAGAAACGAGAGAATTCGACTGTCCCTCACAAAAACTGTAAAGTTTTAGTGGCTAAATTGCTTTTTCTATGCCTTTTCAAACAGGAGGAGATTTGTTTGGCTATACGTAGAAATTTTCTATACAATTTAGACAGCACAGAATCATTAACCTACTTTAATGCATTTATTAATACAACCACATATTTCACACATTTTGACATCAGTCATGCAGTGAAGATACAGTCTCTTTATTTCTTGACGCCAACCCTCCCCATTAATCCGGGCTTGGGACCGACACCTAGTTGAGCTGGCTTTCTCCCTTAAGTGGCTGGGTTAGGCTAAACTATGCACATATTTATGAAGACTACTATAAATTTATAAAGACCTCCCTAAATATGTAGTCTAACAAAACGCAGTTTAAAGAAGGTAGCCTACCTGGTAAACAAAGAAATTAAAAGGCCCACAGCATATAATCGGGCTATATCCAAGCAGTTTTTAAGAACGTAACCTACATGGCGAAATTGAATTACTTTCTGGACCAACAAACGCAACCAGACATGAACATTATGCACCTTCCTAGTCTTGATGTATGTCGTCATACAGATGAGGACGTTAAGGCAGCCTTTAGGTCCGACCCATCATGCACTGCAGTTTTTTGCAAATTCCTCAGATGGAAAACCATTAAATACCTCTTCTATTACCTTATATTACCTTATATTCATGTAATAAATATACAAATATCAATTAGTTGGAAATCAGCCAGACAGACGTAATTACTACAAATGGTTTCCACTGTATTTGTGACTCTGAGTGCCGCAGGCTTGGATGCAGTGCCGCACCATTTTGGGCATGCACTGGCATGCACTGGCCAATCATGTAGCACTTCTCTCATAAATATTAATGAGACATCACCTACCACCCTGCAAAAAAGAAATTTGCCGCTCGTCCCCCTGCACATGAACCAACATGGCTGTCTCAACCAGCGGAGCTCCGGAGCCTCTGGAGAAACACGCGGCAAAAAAGGCTCGCATACGGTCTTCCAGAGTTTGGGAATACTTCAGTCATGACACCTTTTCTGCGCCTCTACTGTAGCTGGCGTTAATGACGCTGTTTCAGCCATTTTATATTTTCTGTTTACTTATTCTGTCATGTAAGACTGAGACAAATTATCGTTTACGACTATTCTTACACACTGTAGCCTGACTTGCTGACTTAAGTAAGCTTAACTATAAGCTACCTTTGCTAGTGTTTGTGAATAACATGTTTCTCTAGTTATGAAATTATTCCATGTTTTAGCATCTGTTTCAACATTAAAGTCAAATTGGTATATTGAAATATGTAAAAACTATTGAACTATTAGCTTAAGTCTAACATAGAAAATCCTACTGAATCTCTTAAGATTTTCCTTTTTTGTTAATGCACTAATGTTTAAGAAGTGTCTTAAATTGAATTTCAGATTTGTGTGTGGGTGGGAGTGGGTGAATTGTATTAAATTCATACATTCATTCTTTTGGCTCAGACATTACTGACCTAAAACAAATTGAGGCATTGGGTAAGTGCTTAAATTAGCTACTAAATGGCAAAAAATATTCTAAATATCACATTTTCCATTCTTCGGTATAATTTTAATGAATCACCTATGCTGCCAAACATTAACGCATAGATTGTCACAACACTCTATGTTTTAGTTCTTCTTTATGTGTATAGGACGGTGTGATGGTTCTGGTGGTGGGTGTGGCCGACGCTGCTCGCGATGTTTGGCTATGCTGCAGTCCCAGGGACCAAGTTGGAACACATTTCCACCTTCAAGCTTAGGTGGAAAAACGGCACCGAGACCCAGCAGCAGGACAACTTCTTGTCCAGACAACCAGCCCTGCTTCATCATTGAAGTAAGCCCTGTGAACAGGAGCGAGATGTACTTCTGCAGTGGATGTTATAGCGGAAAGAACATCCCCATCCTCACGTCTGCCGGAGTGCCCCCTCAAGTGGGTGTGTGACTTAACTCGATGGATGAATTGGACAGAATGTACTGTTACTAGAGGTCGACCGATATGGGTTTTTCAAGTCAAGGGTCAGGCGATGGCCGATATATGCTGCTGATTTTTTTTGGCCGATAATTGGACGTTTTCCCCTCTATTTGCATGGTAAAATATCACACTAATAATAACAAACGATACACAAAATTTCTCAATTTAGCATTTATTGAATACTCAACTTGGAAACAATAACACATTTATAAACAATAAAAATAGCAGCATCAGAATCTCTGTTAGTGCACAATATAGCAGCAAACTCCTCATGTTTGACGGAAGGAAATTTGTAAACAATACAAAAAGGAATAAGCATGTTATCTTTAGTTGTAATCCCACTTCCAGTCCCTGAGTCTTACTCACCACACTCATACTTCACAGCAAACAGACAGCAGTTAATTAACCAGAAGAGAAAAATGCAAAAACACAACAGAACTTGTAAATAATAACAAACTAATAGACAATAAAAATAGCAGCATCAGAATCTCTATTAGTGCCAAATATAGCAGCAAACTCCTCATGTCTGACGGAAGGAAAATTTGTAAATACACAAAGGAATGAGCACATCTTCAGTTTTAATCCCATTTCCAGTCCCTGAGTCTTCCTCATCCCACAAGCAGGCAAGGCATGTCACCCCGGTTGTGTGACACTTATTTTATATAATAAAATAAGTGCCCCCTGCGGCCCCAGAGCCCGAGCAGCCGTCTCCGCTGCCTGCAGCTACCGCGCCCACGTCCGAGGCGCTTTCCCTGCCTGCAGCTCCCGGGCAGGCGCCCCCTCTGCAGCCTGCAGCTCCAGTCCCTGGCCCCACTCCAGTCCCTTCTCCCCCTGTGACTCTGGTACCCTCACCCCGACGAGCCCGACCCCGGCCGCAGGTCCTTATGTCTGTGTCCCATAAGGGGAGAGGACACAGACGCACGGCTGGGGTCCCACCCGCCCAGCCCCCTGGCTCGCCCTCCCTCGCCGGCGCTAGGGCTTGGTCGGCACCTGCGGGTCCTGGCCCTCCGGGTCGGCTGTCGTCTGCGGGTCCCCCTCCGCGGCCTCGTCGCCCTGCCTCGGTCCCTCCTCCGGCGTCTTATCGGTTGCCTGCGGGCCCCCCGACGGCGGCTCCTCATTCGCCTGCTGGTCCTCCCGCTCTGGCGTGTCGGAGGACGTCGCCGTCTGCTGCGGCTCCCCCTCTCTCCTTGCCCTCGCCAGGGTCCCTTCCAGCTCCTTCGTCCCCTTCCCTGGTCTCCCCTCCGACTCCCTCCTTCGTCCCTGCGTCTGTCCCTCACCCCGTCTCCTCGGCCCCTCCGGCTCCGGCCTCCCGGCCGCCTGCAGCCCTTCCGGCTGCCTCCCGTCGCCCGCTGGGTCTCCCTCGGGCTCCTCTTGGTTCCCCCTCCTTCTCTCCCTGGCCTCCCGTCTTTGTCCCTCCTGCCTCTGCTCCCCCTCGCTTTGTTCCTCCTGTCTCTGTCCCTCCTCTCTTTGTCCCTCGTCCCTCTGGCTTCTGCTCCTCTTTCCCCGATGTTCCCTTCGTTCACTCCCGGTCCTTTTGTCCTGCCTGTTCCCTCCGTGTCCCCCTTTCTGATCTGTTTCTCTGCCTTTCCTGTCTTATGTCAAGTCTTGTCCTGGCTCCTTCCCCTGTGCCAGTTCTGTCTGTCCGTTCTGTTCCCTGTCCCTCATTAATGAGGTTTTATATAGATATACATATATGCCCGGCTTGTCCGCTCCTCGTGTGTGCCACGCCCCCTGATTACCCACGTGTGCTTCCCTGATCGTCTCCTGCTTTGCCCGATTACTTTGATTAGTCATGACCTATTTTAAGTCCTGGTCTTACCTGTTTGCCCTGTCCGTCATTGTAGTTTGTCAATGCCTGCGTTCCGTCCTGCTCTACCCGCTCCGTTTCCCCGATTAAAGACCCGTTTTCACAAACACAAAAAAAACTATATGTATACATATACATACACTGAACAAAAATATAAACGCAACACTTTTGTTTTTGCTCCCATTTTTCATGAGATGGACTTAAAGATCTACAATTCATTCCAGATACACAATATTACCATTTCTCTCAAACATTTCTCACAAATCAGTCTAAATGTGTGATAGTGAGCACTTCTGCTTTGCTGAGATAATCCATCCCACCTCACAGGTGTGCCACATCAAGATGCTGATCTGACATCATGGGTAGTGCACAGGTGTACCTTATACTGCCCACAATAAAAGGCCACCCTGGAATGTGCAGTTTTGTCTCACAGCAAAATGCCACAGATGCCACAAGCATTGAGGGAGCGTGCAATTGGCATGCTGACAGCAGGAATGTCAACCAGATCTGTTGCTCGTGCATTGAATGTTCATTTCTCAACCATAAGCCGTCTCCAAAGGCGTTTCAGAGAATATGGCAGTACATCCAACCGGCCTCACAACCGCAGACCACGTGTAACCACACCAGCCCAGGACCTCCACATCCAGCAGGTTCACCTCCAAGATCGTCTGAGACCAGCCACTCAGACAGATGATGCACGGCCCCATGTTGCAAGGATCTGTACACAGTTCTTGGAAGCTGAAAATGTCCCAGTTCTTGCATGGCCAGCATACTCACCGGACATGTCACCCGTTGAGCATGTTTGGGATGTGCTTGACCGGCGTATACGACAGCGTGTACCAGTTCCCACTAATATCCAACAACTTCGCACAGCCATTGAAGAGGAGTGGACCAACATTCCACAGGCCACAATTGACAATCTGATAAACTCTATGCGAAGAAGATGTGTTGCATTGTATGAGGCAAATGGTGGTCACACCAGATACTGACCGGTTCTGAGTCCCCAGACCCCCAATAAAGCAAAAAACTGCACATTCCAGGGTGGCCTTTTATTGTGGGCAGTATAAGGTACACCTGTGCACTACCCATGATGTCAGATCAGCATCTTGATGTGGCACACCTGTGAGGTGGGATGGATTATCTCAGCAAAGCAGAAGTGCTCACTATCACACATTTAGACTGATTTGTGAGAAATGTTTGAGAGAAATGGTAATATTGTGTATCTGGAATGAATTGTAGGTCTTTAAGTCCATCTCATGAAAAATGGGAGCAGAAACAAGAGTGTTGCGTTTATATTTTTGTTCAGTATATATATTTATGGGTGTATCGAGACTAGATGGTCAGTATGGATAACTAAGGTGCACTAAAACTGGGTGAGCAGGCAAGGCATGTCACCCAGGTTGTGTGACAATTATTTTATATAAATGTATATATGTATATATATATTCCATCCACCATCCCTCCTTTACGGAGAACTGCGTTATTTTTATTGTCCATTACGAAAAAAATAAAAAAACTATATATATATATATATATATATACATATATATTTATGGGTGTATCGAGACTAGTTGGTCATTATGGATAACTAAGTTGCACTAAAATTGGGTGAGCAGGCAAGGCATGTCACCCAGGTTGTGTGACAATTATTTTATATATATGTATGTATATATTCCATCCACCATCCCTCCTTTACGGAGAACTGCGTTATTTTTCTTTTCTATTGCTAATAAAAAAACTATATATATGTACATATATATATATATATATATATATATGGGTGTATCGAGACTAGATGGTCAGTATGGATAACTAAGGTGCACTAAAATTGGGTGAGCAGGCAAGGCATGTCACCCAGGTTGTGTGACAATTATTTTATATATATGTATATATATATTCCATCCACTATCCCTCCTTTATGGAGAACTGCGTTATTTTTATTGTCTATTGCAAAAAAAAACACAAAAAAACTATATATATATATATATATACACATATATATTTATGGGTGTATCGAGACTAGTTGGTCATTATGGATAACTAAGGTGCACTAAAATTGGGTGAGCAGGCAAGGCATGTCACCCCAGTTGTGTGACAATTATTTTATATAAATGTATATATATATTCCCTCCACCACCCCTCCTTTACGGAGGACTGCTTTATTTTTAATATCCATTGCGAAAAAAAAACACAAGAAAAAGAAAAAATATCTATATATATATACATATATATATATATATATATATATATATATATATATATATATATATATATATATATATATATATATATATATATATATATGGGTGTGTCGAGACTAGATGGTCAGTATGGATAACTGAGGTGCACTAAAATTGGGTGAGCAGGCAAGGCATGTCACCCAGGTTGTGTGACAATTATTTTATATATATGCATATACATATTCCATCCACCATCCCTCCTTTATGGAGAACTGCGTTATTTTTATTGTCTATTGCAAAAAAAAAACAGAAAAACTATATATATATATATATATATATATATATATATATATATATATATATATATACATATATATTCATGGGTGTATCGAGACTAGATGGTCATTATGGATAACTAAAGTGCACTAAAATTGGGTGAGCAGGCAAGGCATGTCACCCAGGTTGTGTGACAATTATTTTATATAAATGTATATATATATATATATATTCCATCCACCATCCCTCCTTTACGGAGAACTGCGTTATTTTTCTTTTCTATTGCTAATAAAAAAACTATATATATATACATATATATTTATGGGTGTATCGAGACTAGATGGTCATTATGAATAACTAAGGTGCACTAAAATTGGGTGAGCAGGCAAGGCATGTCACCCCGGTTGTGTGACAATTATTTTATATATATATTCCATCCACCATCCCTCCTTTACGGAGGACTGCTTTATTTTTAATATCCATTGCGAAAAAAAAACACAAGAAAAAGAAAAAATATCTATATATATATACATATATATATATATATATATATATATATATATATATATATGGGTGTGTCGAGACTAGATGGTCAGTATGGATAACTAAAGTGCACTAAAATTGGGTGAGCAGGCAAGGCATGTCACCCAGGTTGTGTGACAATTATTTTATATAAATGTATATATATGTATATATATATATATATATATATATATATATATATATATATATTCCATCCACCATCCCTCCTTTACGGAGAACTGCGTTATTTTTCTTTTCTATTGCTAATAAAAAAACTATATATATGTACATATATATATATATATATGGGTGTATCGAGACTAGTTGGTCATTATGGATAACTAAGTTGCACTAAAATTGGGTGAGCAGGCAAGGCATGTCACCCAGGTTGTGTGACAATTATTTTATATATATATGTATATATATATTCCCTCCACCACCCCTCCTTTACGGAGGACTGCTTTATTTTTAATATCCATTGCGAAAAAAAAACACAAGAAAAAGAAAAAATATCTATATATATACATATATATATATATATATATATATATATATATATATATATATATATATATATATGGGTGTGTCGAGACTAGATGGTCAGTATGGATAACTAAGGTGCACTAAAATTGGGTGAGCAGGCAAGGCATGTCACCCAGGTTGTGTGACAATTATTTTATATATATGCATATACATATTCCATCCACCATCCCTCCTTTACGGAGAACTGCGTTATTTTTATTGTCTATTGCAAAAAAAAAACAGAAAAACTATATATATATATACATATATATTCATGGGTGTATCGAGACTAGATGGTCATTATGGATAACTAAAGTGCACTAAAATTGGGTGAGCAGGCAAGGCATGTCACCCAGGTTGTGTGACAATTATTTTATATAAATGTATATATATATATATATATATTCCATCCACCATCCCTCCTTTACAGAGAACTGCGTTATTTTTCTTTTCTATTGCTAATAAAAAAACTATATATATATGTACATATATATATATATATATATGGGTGTATCGAGACTAGTTGGTCATTATGGATAACTAAGTTGCACTAAAATTGGGTGAGCAGGCAAGGCATGTCACCCAAGTTGTGTGACAATTATTTTATATATATGTATATATATATTCCATCCACCATCCCTCCTTTATGGAGAACTGCGTTATTTTTATTGTCTATTGCAAAAAAAAAACAAAAAAAACTATATATATATACATATATATTTATGGGTGTATCGAGACTAGTTGGTCATTATGGATAACTAAGTTGCACTAAAATTGGGTGAGCAGGCAAGGCATGTCACCCAAGTTGTGTGACAATTATTTTATATATATGTATATATATATTCCATCCACCATCCCTCCTTTATGGAGAACTGCGTTATTTTTATTGTCTATTGCAAAAAAAAAAACAAAAAAAACTATATATATATATACATATATATATATGGGTGTATCGAGACTAGAAGGTCATTATGCATAACTAAAGTGCACTAAAATTGGGTGAGCAGGATAGGCATGTCACCCCAGTTGTGTGACAATTATTTTATATATATGTATATATATATATATATTCCCTCCACCACCCCTCCTCTACGGAGGACTGCTTTATTTTTATTTCCATTGCAAAAATAAAAAATTTTAAAACACAAAAAAAAAAAAAAACGAAAATAATAATAATAAAAATAATTTTGAATGTGTATTCAAATAAGTTTGAATGTGTGTGAACTATATATAAATATATATATACACATGCATATACAGAAATATATACACACACACACATATATATATATACACACACACACACAGACACACACTCACATAAACACATACACACACTGTGTACAGTCTTATGCAAAGGTTTGGCACCCCTTGACAAATAACATCTTTTCAATTACAAAAGCAACAATATCAGTTAATACAGTCTCTTTAGGAACTGGGGGAAAAATACACAATATTTTCAGCAAACATTGATGAATAGTTACTTTTTATGCCATAAATTGAACAAAATTACAAAATAAAAACATTATTATGGCACTCTGCAAAAGTTTGGGCACCCTACGTAATCAGTACTTAGTAACACCTCCTCTGCCAGATATCACAGCTTACAAGCGCTTCTTATAGCCAGCTGAAAGGCTTTCAGTTCTTGTACTTGGGATTTTCTCACATTCTTCCTTGCAAAAGGCTTCTAGTTCTGTAATATTCTAATATATCAAGGGCTGTATTGTCAAATAGGAGATCGGCAGCATTCTCCCACCTGAGAAAACTGTACTACAATGCCCTTGATAGTGTGTAGAAACACACTCGTCAGCTCTAGTCCTCCTGTAACAACGCAAAAGGACTGGCAACCCTCAGGTATTTATGCGTGCGATTGTATGATAAATTCACCCTGACAGTCTCACACTTCTCTTGGTACCAACAGGTCTCATGGAATATATAAAAGGCAACTGCAACAATTATACTCGGCACTAAACATCGAGGCACGGAAATGCAGCAGAGCTTGTGTATTTCTCAGGATGCATTCTAGTAAAATGCCCGGAAAATGAGCTAAAGACATATTTCAAGGGGCACTATATAAAACCGATGGAAATTTTACTGATTAAATAAAAGGAAAAGCATCGTTTGAAAAATCACAAATGTTTCTAAGATTCAATGCATCGCTTTTTGACCACATCATAGCGATGAACACATCATTGTTCCTGACAATGTCCTAATACAGAAATAAAACTTTATGTTGGTAAACTCAAAAAGCCTTCAGCTGTCACACTGGCTAACGATCTCAAACGATTATAAAGCAGCATTTTGAAAAGCGCTGTTTTAAAATAACAGATACAACACTTACCTTGTCTTCTGGCCAAATGCTTTTCACGGCTTGGCACTCCAACGGTGCTGAAACGAAATTTGTATTTCCTCCTACCTCGTTGGCCCTTCAGTTCTTCTTTTCTCCCTTTGGATGTTTTTTTCCTTCTTCTTTGGATATTGTTTTTTATTTTTGTTTGTTTTTTTTTACTTTGCATGTTTTTCCTTCTTCGGATATTATTTTTTTGGCTTATTTTTTTAGACGATGTTTTTTTCGTCTTCTTTAAAAATTGATTTTTTTCGTCTTCTTTAAATATTGTTTTTTTTTTCATCCTTTTGATGTTGTTTTACGGAACAAGAGCCGTACAGTGCTACTCTATCAGGAGGTAGCGCCAACTGAACGCCTTGAAGCAGTACCCAGCTCTTTTATAGGGAGCGTCAACCCGAAGTCAAGTTCTAGAACGTTGCACTCACTTTTCATTGGTTTCCCAGCTATGCTGTCAGAATAATGTTTGCTGATTGGTCGAAAATTTTAAAACGTACCCGAGTACTGTAAAAAAAACTCAAGATCTTGCTACCCTACGGAGCACCCATAAGGTGATTTTTTTTATACGTTATATGCAGCTATTTGTAGCAGGCCGTAATTAGACTAATCCACCCTTTGTCAATAAAGCCAACAAGAGAACAGGTTGCCCAAAGTTTGCTCAGGTACACGCCACAGCACAACCTTAAAAACACATCCAGCACAAATCACACTAGTGAATGACACAGCAAATCACAGCAATAAAAAAGACCCCTATGGGCAATCCAGCACCCAGACTACAGGTGCCAAAAGGCCCAGCCTGCCTAATAATGAACCCAAAATATACATACAACAAAGAAAAAGACACAAACAAAAAAGAAAATAAAACTAGCCAGCTGCTCCCACTAAACCCCGCTCCCGAGGCCACTAAGCCGGCTGGCTTGATAATACACGATACAACCTCAGATAAAACATATTAAAGCAACACCAGGGAGGTTTACAACCTGATCCTTAAAATTATCGACCCGTAATTCCACCTTGAAAACCCCTAAAGAACAGTAGTTTACCCCATGACTCACTGCCCCATTCAAACAAAAAAAAAACAGGTTTTTGGGGTAACCTTTAGGTCAGCTCTTCAAAACCAGGTATGAGGACTCTTCAGCTAATCAGTCCTCTAATTAGAAATCTAATTAGGGAGTTGCAGCGAAAACCTGCATACACACCGGCCCTTTGCGGATAAGATTGTTCACCCCTGAAACAAGCAAACAGAAAGGCTGCTACACTGCAAATTCAATATGCCCGCCGATGCTCCACCAAATCTATCAGGACCCTGCCTGTCTTTCCCGTGCCTGCTCCTTTGCCAATATGCCCTACCATCGGAACATGCACAGCCATCTCGCCCCGGCTATGCCTCCAGTCCGAACTGCAGTTCCTATACCTGCCTATAATTGCCTGGCTACAATCCATCCCCCAAAATGAAATTGATGACCCAACGATCACAGCTAAGAATTCTATCCCCAAACCACTGGTCTTCCTCCCCAACCGAACGATCATTCACTGACCGTGGTAACTTATAAGGGTTGGTATGATGACCAGTGGTGGACCTCACCGAACGTTTAACTGGTCTCTACACCTCGGGGGGGACATAACCTCCTCCATTATACGAGGCCTACTTGTGGATGCTCTATTGCGACCCCTCCCACCAGCCCTGTCCCCGTAAAACCACAGAGTCCTCATCCGATTCCATTTCTGTTGCCCCTGTGGGCAACCCAGACTCAGGAGACATTACCAGAACATCTTCCCCTGACATAACAACCCCCTGTGGTACTGGACGCAACTCTGTTCGGTGAACTTGACGGACAACCCCGTCCCCCTCCATTGGAGTTGCAGAGTAAACTGCACCCTGATCTTGGGGACACCGAACTACCATATACAAACAGGCATCCCAATGATCCTGTATTTTACCTCGAACATGGTTCCGCAAACACACCAGCTGACCTTCATCAAACCCCTAATCATTAACCAACTCATTGTGTTTCCGATTTCGTGGTGTGGCTTGTTCCTCCAACTAAGCCTTCACATACTCTTGAAGCACCTGCAAACTTTCCTGATGGTTTTGTACCCATTCCTCCAAAGGTCCACCATACTGACTGATCCCGGCAGGAGCCTGAAGATAGTGTATCGGTAATCGAGGCTCACAGCCAGACCTTAAATAAAAAGGCATCATCCAGTCATTTGGTGGGGTGTAGTATTGTAAGCTTCTCTGCTGGAGGAAGTGTGTGAAGCAAATTGTGCAAAAAAAATATTAAAGCAACACCAGGGAGGTTTACATCTAGATCCTTAAAATGATCGACCTGCAATTCCACCTTGAAAATCCAATTACCATATAAAGGATACAAGATGTAAAGATGACAAATGACATGGCACACATTTGTTGTTTAGACTGTTGTGTCAGGTTAATTGAAAGCTGAAGGATCTTAGTGTTTACTAGTCTAAGTAACAGAATGTCTAAACACTGTGCTTGCCTTTATGGGTTTTTAAGCAGAACATATAGGTATAGAAACATATTAACATTACGTTTCACGATTCACTGACTGGAGAATAGGAGAATATACACATCAATATTACTACTTAAGTTAACTAACCCTAATCCCAACCCCTATTGGCACGGAGCCCGCCAGGGTTCAGGTGAGATATAAATCTGTAATCTGTATCAATGGTTTTGCTATCCATACCCACCCTATTAATGTTAGCTTCCCAGGGTTTCTTGTTAGACAAGCTCTGTGTCTCTCTATACCCCCATTTACTGCACGACTGATTGTCCATTTATAAAGAATCAAATAGGGTGAAGATGGTTTTAGTTTACAATTACTCTGGAAGGTGACCAGATTAAAAAAAACTAAATACCATGCCTACGTGTATGTAATCTCCATCACAGTCCCCATTTTCCCCATAATCCTCGTTTTGATAGTGCCAATTTGTGTAATGTGAGTTTTTTTTTTTTTTTAAAAACTGTTATAGAAGAACATACTGGATGCCACATGTGTACAATTACCCCTTTCTAATTAGTGGGGTCCGTTGTGTCAGCTACAGCCTTTACTAACATACACATAAGTATACAGTCTTACAGCACTTTTGTTTTCCTTTTGTATTTAATGGTTTTCCATTTAGGGGGCAGCATGGTGGTGCAGTGGTTAGCACTGTTGCCTCACACCTCTAGGGCCCGGGTTCGAGTCTCCACCTGGGTCACATGTGTGTGGAGTTTGCATGTTCTACCCATGTCATCGTGGGGTTTCCTCCGGGTACTCTGGTTTCCCCCACAGTCCAAAAACATGCTGAGGCTAATTGGAGTTGCTAAATTGCCCATAGGAGTGTATGCGTGAGTGAATAGTGTGTGAGTGTGCCCTGCGATGGGCTGGCCCGCCATCCTGAGTTGTTCCCTGTCTCGTGCCCATTGCTTCCGGGATAGGCTCCAGACCCCCCGCGATCCAGTAGGATAAGCGGTTTGGAAAATGGATGGATGGATGGATGGACAGTTTTCCATTTGAGGAATTAGCAAAAAACTGCAGTGCATGATGGGTAGGATCTAAAGGCTGCCTAACGCCCTTAATTTGTTTGCAATTTCGCCAGGTAGGCTACCTTCTTTAAACTGCGTTTTGCTAGACTACACATTTCGAGATGTTTTATTGTAGTCTTGGTAAATATATATATATAGTTTAGCCTAACCCAGCCACTTAAGGGAGCAAGCCAGCTCAGGTAGGTGCCAGTCCCAAGCCCGGATTAATGGAGAGGGTTGGCGTCAAGAAATAAAGAGAAATAAAGACAACTAATACTCCTAGTTTGCGAGATCTGACTGCAATGGCAGCACTGCTACAAGGGTGTGGATAAATCTATACAAATATCACCTGCATGCACATTACTTCTTTTACAATAACCAACTCCTGATCCATACTGTTAGTCGTGAAAAAAAAAACTATCGTGTACATAGAGGCCCTGTGTAAAAAGATAACTGCCAAGGAAAAGATCAAAAACATTTATTTCAAGGATACAAAGTTTTTATGGTCATGTACAGTGTACAGTGCAATTCTTATTTGATTAACTTGAATGTCTCCACAGACTAGACGATTAAACAAATAAAGCAGCGCAACATTACAATAACTAATAACAAATAAACAAAGCTCACGAGTACTATTACAGTATTTATATCATTTATTTAAACTTAATTTTACCAGGTAAATTAACTACAAAGCAGTTACCACTGCTTTACCTGCTTCTCGGGAGAAATAGCAGATATACGTCATGTATGTGACTAAATTCTTAAGCCAATAAGGGCAAAGTTGTGTCGTAATGGAGGCGGATCCAGTTTGTGCAGCCGGTTAAAGACACTACGGGCATGTAAATGGAGAACGAAATTATAGTTATACCGAATCTCCTACACACAATACCAAGGTTACCAACTTTGGTCAGCTGACCGGAGTGAGACGTTCAATTCCCGTAAGATTTCTTTGCGCCAGCCTGAGAGTCTGAAAACACGTCACACCAGATGCATGAGAGATGGAAACCTGGGATATTCAGTCGAATCAGATCAAATATGATGCTAAGTTAGTACTAAGTTAAAATATGTTCCGGACTTGTAACATGCACCCATGATTTGGAACAGTCAGCAGGCTGTCTCTGGCCACGCCCCCTACACTCGGTCCGGCCCCTGGCTTTTCCTGAATTCTGATTCCTTTAGATAAACATTGACTTCATTGATATTGTTATTGATTTATCGACAGACCATCATACTTTTTAGACGTTATAATAACAACACTCTATTGATCCCCAAAGAGAGAAATTCTCTCCTTGCCTGCCCCCTCTTACTGTCCATGATACACAAGCACATATGTAGAAAAACGTCAGCTTGGAAGCCAAGGCTGGACTTAACCTACTCTATTCTGGTATTCTGTTCTCCCAAGTAAGGCATCCCAAGTTCGAATCCAACTTCCGACAAAAGTTCTTCAATCGCTACAGCACAATTTGAGCCACTGATCGGCTTTAATTGCTTTGTTTTATTTTTGCGTTTCAGGCAAAACTACATAACACTTAAAGACACTACGGGCATGTAAATGGAGAACGAAATTATAGTTATAGCGAATCTCCTACACACAATACCAAGGTTACCGAACTTTGGTCAGCTGGCCGGAGTGAGACGTTCAATTCCCGTAAGATTTCTTTGCGCCAGCCTGAGAGTCTGAAAACACGTCACACCAGATGCATGAGAGATGGAAACCTGGGATATTCAGTCGAATCAGATCAAATATGATGCTAAGTTAGTACTAAGTTAAAATATGTTCCGCACTTGTAACATGCACCCATGATTTGGAACAGCAGCATACCTGTCAAGGTTTGGATTTGAAAATAAAGGAAATTTTCCGGCACCCGCCGTGAGCCATCCGCAACCAGGCTCCAGTATCGCTTACATTTTAAGACAGGAAATATAAAATAATATAAATTATATAAAATATAATATAAATATAAATATAAATATATAAAATATATTTTTGGCCACAACCGGGATTCGAACCCCGGTCTCCCGTGTGAAAGGCGGCGATCTTACCACTACACTATCCAGCAACTATATAATATAATATATATATATATATTATAAAATAAATGAAGTCGTTTTCGCGAACACGCGAACAGGGGCCGGACCGACTGTAGGGGGCGTGGCCAGAGACAGCCTGCTGACCATATATTTTATATATTTATATTTATATTTATATTATATTTTATATAATTTATATTATTTTATATTTCCTGTCTTAAAATGTAAGGGATACTGGAGCCTGGTTGCGGTGGTGGGATGGCTCACGGCGGGTGCCGGAAAATTTCCTTTATTTTCAAATCCAAACCTTGACAGGTATGCTGCTGTTCCAAATCATGGGTGCATGTTACAAGTGCGGAACATATTTTAACTTAGTACTAACTTAGCATCATATTTGATCTGATTCGACTGAATATCCCAGGTTTCCATCTCTCATGCATCTGGTGTGACGGGAACGAGAAAGGAGAAAGCAGAGAACAAGAACAAGATTTGTAAATGGGACCCCCGGCATGAAAAATAGAATAGTTCTCGTCATTAGTGAACATGTGTCTCGTCATTGTGTATCATGGACAGTAAGAGGGGGATCAATAGAGTGTTGTTATTATAACGTCTAAAAAGTCTGTCGATAAATCAATAAGAAAATAAATGTGATTTGAAAATAAAGGAAATTTTCCGGCACCCGCCGTGAGCCATCCCACCACCGTAACCAGGCTCCAGTATCCCTTAACATTTTAAGACAGGAAATATAAAATAATATAAATTATATAAAATATAATATAAATATAAATATATAAAATATATAAAATATATTTTTGGCCACAACCGGGATTCGAACCCCGGTCTCCCGTGTGAAAGGCGGCGATCTTACCACTACACTATCCAGCAACTATATAATATAAGGGAGATTTACGGGAAAATACTAATACGGGAGGACGGCGGGAAAGAGAAGTAAAATACGGTAGTTTCCCGGCCAAAACGGGAGACTTGACAGCTATGGCTGTCTCTGGCCACGCCCCCTACAGTCGGTCCGGCCCCTGTTCGCGTGTTCGCGAAAACGACTTCATTTATTTTCTTATTGATTTATCGACAGACTTTTTAGACGTTATAATAACAACACTCTATTGATCCCCCTCTTACTGTCCATGATACACAATGACGAGACATGGCCAGAGACAGCCTGCTGACCATAGCTGTCAAGTCTCCCGTTTTGGCCGGGAAACTACCGTATTTTACTTCTCTTTCCCGCCGTCCTCCCGTATTAGTATTTTCCCGTAAATCTCCCTTATATTAAATAGTTGCTGGATAGTGTAGTGGTAAGATCGCCGCCTTTCACACGGGAGACCGGGGTTTGAATCCCGGTTGTGGCCAAAAATATATTTTATATATTTTATATATTTATATTTATATTTATATTATATTTTATATAATTTATATTATTTTATATTTCCTGTCTTAAAATGTAAGGGATACTGGAGCCTGGTTGCGGTGGTGGGATGGCTCACGGCGGGTGCCGGAAAATTTCCTTTATTTTCAAATCCAAACCTTGACAGGTATGCTGCTGTTCCAAATCATGGGTGCATGTTACAAGTGCGGAACATATTTTAACTTAGTACTAACTTAGCATCATATTTGATCTGATTCGACTGAATATCCCAGGTTTCCATCTCTCATGCATCTGGTGTGACGGGAACGAGAAAGGAGAAAGCAGAGAACAAGAACAAGATTTGTAAATGGGACCCCCGGCATGAAAAATAGAATAGTTCTCGTCATTAGTGAACATGTGTCTCGTCATTGTGTATCATGGACAGTAAGAGGGGGATCAATAGAGTGTTGTTATTATAACGTCTAAAAAGTCTGTCGATAAATCAATAAGAAAATAAATGTGATTTGAAAATAAAGGAAATTTTCCGGCACCCGCCGTGAGCCATCCCACCACCGCAACCAGGCTCCAGTATCCCTTACATTTTAAGACAGGAAATATAAAATAATATAAATTATATAAAATATAATATAAATATAAATATAAATATATAAAATATATAAAATATATTTTTGGCCACAACCGGGATTCGAACCCCGGTCTCCCGTGTGAAAGGCGGCGATCTTACCACTACACTATCCAGCAACTATATAATATAAGGGAGATTTACGGGAAAATACTAATACGGGAGGACGGCGGGAAAGAGAAGTAAAATACGGTAGTTTCCCGGCCAAAACGGGAGACTTGACAGCTATGGCTGTCTCTGGCCACGCCCCCTACAGTCGGTCCGGCCCCTGTTCGCGTGTTCGCGAAAACGACTTCATTTATTTTCTTATTGATTTATCGACAGACTTTTTAGACGTTATAATAACAACACTCTATTGATCCCCCTCTTACTGTCCATGATACACAATGACGAGACATGGCCAGAGACAGCCTGCTGACCATCAAAAGAAAACAACTGGATGTGCATGTCAGGTATTGGGTGAATTATGAGAATGGCTCTCGAGTGCAGTCCTGGTTCTGGGATCACAGTACATGAGCCACTCCACCGCTGAAGACTTACTGGAGAAGTTTAAGGTAAGCCATTCAATAACATTTAAACTCATTAACGAACCCATGATTTTTAAATATCCATGGTTTATCTTTACATGTGTTTAAATGGGAGAACCATATTTATTGGTAAGCATATTTTAAAGATTTTATTGCTGCTTCATGGCTTTTGCTGCAAAAAAAATAGTTCATTGAGGAAATAGAATGTTTAAGTGTTGTGTAGCAACATGTACAGCTGTTGTACAGGCAAAAACTCTGGCTCAGTCCAAAGGAGGTGGATATAGGAATGGCTGTCATCAAGGTGGGACTTCTGTGAATTCACTGGTATCTTTACATACAAATGTATCAAACAATTGTGAAGTAAAAAATATGTGAATAACATGGAGTTTGAGCTGGTTTGATATGTACAGCTGAGGTAGTGTTAACCTTGGGCTGAGTGTGCAGAAAGATTCTGGAAATTTGACAAACCATCTTTTTGTCAGAGACAGTCAGGAGCCAAAGGCAGTGGAAGTGACCTTGGTGTCCTTCAGATTAAAAAAAATTGCCAGATTGTGCTCTCAAAAATGTGCAAAAAGGCCTTGGATAAATGCCCTCTGAAGTACTCGATTGTACATGAGATGACGTGCTTGGACCCAAACAAAATGCACACCAGCCAGATAACTGCCAGCAGAAAAGGAGAAATCTCATGCAGAAGTTTGCGCAGGAGAATCGGTTGGCAGGCAGGATATCTGCTGGTAAATCATAGGATAAGAATAGGATAGTTCAGAATATTATTTTTAAATTATGCTTTTCTTTTTTCACATCTAACTGAATCAGGGACGGATTACAAACCGGGTTAGCGGGGCCGCTGCCCAGGGGCCCTTGGGGTGCAGGGGGCCCGTGGGCCCCAAGCCCAAAACAATTTGCAACGCTTATCAGCAATGTATTTTCGTTTGTCTATTTTAGAGGGCCTACATTCTTTGATCCTCTGCCTACAAGGTCCCCTGACCCTATAGGGAGGGTGTTTGGCTGCCAAGGGCCCTTGACTTGTGGTGGTTGTGGTGGTGGTGCAGGTGGTGGTGGTGGGGGGGGGCCTCGCGAACGTTTTACCCAGGGGCCCACACAACCCATAATCCGTCCCTGAACTGAATAGTGTTAACACGTAGATTTTAGCAGTATTTAGAAGACCGACTCTTGGTGTTTGAAAAGAAGCATCAGCCCAGTTATATTTTCTTTGATGAGCCTAGAGATATCTCAAGATTAAATTAAAATGATTGCACATTTATGGTATCATAGGAAAATTGGGTTATAAATCACTTTCCTATTCTACATGTGATTCTGTGTATTGACATTGTTGATCTGCATCTAATCTACTGTAATTAATGTAATTACAGGTGATGCAATATCCCAGCAGTCTGATAATCACCTGCACAATGAGGCAAAAGGCTTGGATTTTATATCCTTCATTCCTTCAGCACCATCCAAAGTTGATGTCTTTTTACATCAAAAAGTTAGTGGGCCTTATCCTGACCTCTGGATGTTCTGCAAGAACTTGCTGCTGCTGTCCTATGGGCAAGCCGAAGTGGAACGAATAGAGGTGGAGACCTGCAACTTATCAGAGGAAACAGTTGTTGCACAGAGGCTTATATGCGACCATGTCAGAGTGTGTGGGGGAGCAACCAAAGCGCCTCTGACCAAAGGTGAAAGATGAGCGAAAAGCAAAAAAGAAAACTTGAGGAACTCAAGAGGAAGAGAGTCTCACTGGAAAGTGTATGTGAGAGTTTACAAAAGGATGCTGAGCACATGGCAGAGGAAGCAGAGAGTGCTGCTGGAACCAAAAGGGCAACATTACTTACCAAGTCCAATACTCTGAGCCGACGAGCGAAGGAGGAGAAAGAGCAGTTGGTGGTCTTAAATGCAGATACTGAAGAATAGGCTACTGAACTGTGACTCCTAACACATCAAGAGTGAATCGGTGGAAACAAAAATATTTAGGTTCTTTGCATTTTTGGAGTATTTTACTTTCTGTGCCTGTTTGTACATTGTTCACAGCCATAATACTTTATAATTACAAGGTAGTTTTATGTTAGAGCTCTTGCTCCAATAAATATGTGCCTTGTAATTAACTAAATTCTAGGCTATTCAGTTTTTTTTGCCCTCGTGATGGTCGTGGGTTGTGAAAAAAGCCTTCTTCTTAGGGGTACCGCTGGGGCCAGCCGGGCGTATGTCGTGGCTTCAGTGAGTACTTATGTTTGTCATGCTGCCTGTGTACTTTATAGCGGCACAACATATTTCTGCAAATTGCATGCGTCAAATTGTCTGTCTCTCTTAAAAAATATGAAGTGTCACCAAAATTTTAAACGGGGAATCAATCTCAATGAAAAATATTCGTCAAGTAACGTTTCTAAAATAATATAGACATACTAATAATTATATATTAATAAATCGGATGAACGATGCATCCCAAATTGTATCCGCTGCGCACTTCTTAATCAGGGCAATCGCATCGTGGAGGTTTCTGCAGACGCCCAAAAAGACTTACTTAAGAAAACTGTTGCATGATAATTTGTACCATTTTCAAGGGTGGGGGGCGTGCAGTAGATGCCCCCTTTATTTTTGTGCTTCTGCCGTTCAAACCGAGCAGCACTGAGTTTGTCATGGCACCTGACGCCAAATCTACTGCTTAGCTGCTACAGACAGAACTATCTTCAAATCACCACTAGGGGGTGTCAATGCTGCAGCTTCGTTCTATGGTTGATCTTTTTCAAAGACAGTTTTTTTTCTCTCTCTCCACATAATCAACTTAACTGATTAGCGTGCTTTCATAGTAATGGTTTTTAATCCGTGTTAATCTTCTGAACAATGACTAGTAAAGGTTCTATGAGGTTGTCCTACTTACTATGGATTTTAAGTTTTTTATCAAGGTGTTAAAACGTACCACAGTTGCCAGTCCTGTGTTTTATGTCTAGCAATTTGTACAGTTTGCGTGTTCGCGAAAACGACTTCATTTATTTTATAATATATATATATATATATATATTATATTATATAGTTGCTGGATAGTGTAGTGGTAAGATCGCCGCCTTTCACACGGGAGACCGGGGTTCGAATCCCGGTTGTGGCCAGAAACAACTGCTATCACAACTAGAGATTGATGAGGTACAACACGATTGCTACGACAAGGGGGAGCCAGGACGACAGGTCAGGGGGGAGATATCATCATCCCCACATTCCGAGATTATATACATACATATATTATATACATACATACATATATACATATACATATATATTAGTAGGCTGAATACAAGAGCAGCTGACCTGTGAAGTACCCTCAGAAGGTCTACTAGAAGATGTACGTAGAAGACTACTACAGATCAGCTGATCTACACCACAGCAACAGTGATCCTGGAGCCGGACCGTCTTTGAAGACTCCGTAAATCTCCGTATAATAATATATATCTACGGGAACGAGAAAGGAGAAAGATAAAAATAATAAGAGAATAAAGAATAAAATAATAAGAGATACATAATAAGACGATACACACGTCATTAGTGAACGTGTGTATCGTGGACAGTAATCAATGTTATTATAACGTCTAAAAAGTCTATCAATAAGAAAATAAATGAAGTCGTTTTCGCGAACAGGGGCCGGACCGACTGTAGGGGGCGTGGCCAGAGACAGCCTGCTGACCATATATTTTATATATTTATATTTATATTATATTTTATATAATTTATATTATTTTATATTTCCTGTCTTAAAATGTAAGGGATACTGGAGCCTGGTTGCGGTGGTGGGATGGCTCACGGCGGGTGCCGGAAAATTTCCTTTATTTTCAAATCCAAACCTTGACAGGTATGCTGCTGTTCCAAATCATGGGTGCATGTTACAAGTGCGGAACATATTTTAACTTAGTACTAACTTAGCATCATATTTGATCTGATTCGACTGAATATCCCAGGTTTCCATCTCTCATGCATCTGGTGTGACGGGAACGAGAAAGGAGAAAGGAGAAAGCAGAGAACAAGAACAAGATTTGTAAATGGGACCCCCGGCATGAAAAATAGAATAGTTCTCGTCATTGTGTATCATGGACAGTAAGAGGGGGATCAATAGAGTGTTGTTATTATAACGTCTAAAAAGTCTGTCGATAAATCAATAAGAAAATAAATGTGATTTGAAAATAAAGGAAATTTTCCGGCACCCGCCGTGAGCCATCCCACCACCGCAACCAGGCTCCAGTATCCCTTACATTTTAAGACAGGAAATATAAAATAATATAAATTATATAAAATATAATATAAATATAAATATAAATATATAAAATATATAAAATATATTTTTGGCCACAACCGGGATTCGAACCCCGGTCTCCCGTGTGAAAGGCGGCGATCTTACCACTACACTATCCAGCAACTATATAATATAAGGGAGATTTACGGGAAAATACTAATACGGGAGGACGGCGGGAAAGAGAAGTAAAATACGGTAGTTTCCCGGCCAAAACGGGAGACTTGACAGCTATGGCTGTCTCTGGCCACGCCCCCTACAGTCGGTCCGGCCCCTGTTCGCGTGTTCGCGAAAACGACTTCATTTATTTTCTTATTGATTTATCGACAGACTTTTTAGACGTTATAATAACAACACTCTATTGATCCCCCTCTTACTGTCCATGATACACAATGACGAGACATGGCCAGAGACAGCCTGCTGACCATCAAAAGAAAACAACTGGATGTGCATGTCAGGTATTGGGTGAATTATGAGAATGGCTCTCGAGTGCAGTCCTGGTTCTGGGATCACAGTACATGAGCCACTCCACCGCTGAAGACTTACTGGAGAAGTTTAAGGTAAGCCATTCAATAACATTTAAACTCATTAACGAACCCATGATTTTTAAATATCCATGGTTTATCTTTACATGTGTTTAAATGGGAGAACCATATTTATTGGTAAGCATATTTTAAAGATTTTATTGCTGCTTCATGGCTTTTGCTGCAAAAAAAATAGTTCATTGAGGAAATAGAATGTTTAAGTGTTGTGTAGCAACATGTACAGCTGTTGTACAGGCAAAAACTCTGGCTCAGTCCAAAGGAGGTGGATATAGGAATGGCTGTCATCAAGGTGGGACTTCTGTGAATTCACTGGTATCTTTACATACAAATGTATCAAACAATTGTGAAGTAAAAAATATGTGAATAACATGGAGTTTGAGCTGGTTTGATATGTACAGCTGAGGTAGTGTTAACCTTGGGCTGAGTGTGCAGAAAGATTCTGGAAATTTGACAAACCATCTTTTTGTCAGAGACAGTCAGGAGCCAAAGGCAGTGGAAGTGACCTTGGTGTCCTTCAGATTAAAAAAAATTGCCAGATTGTGCTCTCAAAAATGTGCAAAAAGGCCTTGGATAAATGCCCTCTGAAGTACTCGATTGTACATGAGATGACGTGCTTGGACCCAAACAAAATGCACACCAGCCAGATAACTGCCAGCAGAAAAGGAGAAATCTCATGCAGAAGTTTGCGCAGGAGAATCGGTTGGCAGGCAGGATATCTGCTGGTAAATCATAGGATAAGAATAGGATAGTTCAGAATATTATTTTTAAATTATGCTTTTCTTTTTTCACATCTAACTGAATCAGGGACGGATTACAAACCGGGTTAGCGGGGCCGCTGCCCAGGGGCCCTTGGGGTGCAGGGGGCCCGTGGGCCCCAAGCCCAAAACAATTTGCAACGCTTATCAGCAATGTATTTTCGTTTGTCTATTTTAGAGGGCCTACATTCTTTGATCCTCTGCCTACAAGGTCCCCTGACCCTATAGGGAGGGTGTTTGGCTGCCAAGGGCCCTTGACTTGTGGTGGTTGTGGTGGTGGTGCAGGTGGTGGTGGTGGGGGGGGGCCTCGCGAACGTTTTACCCAGGGGCCCACACAACCCATAATCCGTCCCTGAACTGAATAGTGTTAACACGTAGATTTTAGCAGTATTTAGAAGACCGACTCTTGGTGTTTGAAAAGAAGCATCAGCCCAGTTATATTTTCTTTGATGAGCCTAGAGATATCTCAAGATTAAATTAAAATGATTGCACATTTATGGTATCATAGGAAAATTGGGTTATAAATCACTTTCCTATTCTACATGTGATTCTGTGTATTGACATTGTTGATCTGCATCTAATCTACTGTAATTAATGTAATTACAGGTGATGCAATATCCCAGCAGTCTGATAATCACCTGCACAATGAGGCAAAAGGCTTGGATTTTATATCCTTCATTCCTTCAGCACCATCCAAAGTTGATGTCTTTTTACATCAAAAAGTTAGTGGGCCTTATCCTGACCTCTGGATGTTCTGCAAGAACTTGCTGCTGCTGTCCTATGGGCAAGCCGAAGTGGAACGAATAGAGGTGGAGACCTGCAACTTATCAGAGGAAACAGTTGTTGCACAGAGGCTTATATGCGACCATGTCAGAGTGTGTGGGGGAGCAACCAAAGCGCCTCTGACCAAAGGTGAAAGATGAGCGAAAAGCAAAAAAGAAAACTTGAGGAACTCAAGAGGAAGAGAGTCTCACTGGAAAGTGTATGTGAGAGTTTACAAAAGGATGCTGAGCACATGGCAGAGGAAGCAGAGAGTGCTGCTGGAACCAAAAGGGCAACATTACTTACCAAGTCCAATACTCTGAGCCGACGAGCGAAGGAGGAGAAAGAGCAGTTGGTGGTCTTAAATGCAGATACTGAAGAATAGGCTACTGAACTGTGACTCCTAACACATCAAGAGTGAATCGGTGGAAACAAAAATATTTAGGTTCTTTGCATTTTTGGAGTATTTTACTTTCTGTGCCTGTTTGTACATTGTTCACAGCCATAATACTTTATAATTACAAGGTAGTTTTATGTTAGAGCTCTTGCTCCAATAAATATGTGCCTTGTAATTAACTAAATTCTAGGCTATTCAGTTTTTTTTGCCCTCGTGATGGTCGTGGGTTGTGAAAAAAGCCTTCTTCTTAGGGGTACCGCTGGGGCCAGCCGGGCGTATGTCGTGGCTTCAGTGAGTACTTATGTTTGTCATGCTGCCTGTGTACTTTATAGCGGCACAACATATTTCTGCAAATTGCATGCGTCAAATTGTCTGTCTCTCTTAAAAAATATGAAGTGTCACCAAAATTTTAAACGGGGAATCAATCTCAATGAAAAATATTCGTCAAGTAACGTTTCTAAAATAATATAGACATACTAATAATTATATATTAATAAATCGGATGAACGATGCATCCCAAATTGTATCCGCTGCGCACTTCTTAATCAGGGCAATCGCATCGTGGAGGTTTCTGCAGACGCCCAAAAAGACTTACTTAAGAAAACTGTTGCATGATAATTTGTACCATTTTCAAGGGTGGGGGGCGTGCAGTAGATGCCCCCTTTATTTTTGTGCTTCTGCCGTTCAAACCGAGCAGCACTGAGTTTGTCATGGCACCTGACGCCAAATCTACTGCTTAGCTGCTACAGACAGAACTATCTTCAAATCACCACTAGGGGGTGTCAATGCTGCAGCTTCGTTCTATGGTTGATCTTTTTCAAAGACAGTTTTTTTTCTCTCTCTCCACATAATCAACTTAACTGATTAGCGTGCTTTCATAGTAATGGTTTTTAATCCGTGTTAATCTTCTGAACAATGACTAGTAAAGGTTCTATGAGGTTGTCCTACTTACTATGGATTTTAAGTTTTTTATCAAGGTGTTAAAACGTACCACAGTTGCCAGTCCTGTGTTTTATGTCTAGCAATTTGTACAGTTTCTTCAGTATAAACACATGCCATGATCTGTGAGAATCTCCTCCAGAACTCTGCATTTCCTCAAGATCTTTTTGTAATATTGCATCATGGCACTGCTCAGAACAACACAGATGGTGCATAACAACACAAGGGAGTACAAGACAACATGGTGCAGAAACAGTGCGATACAAAGCAGGACAAAACTGGATGATACGTGGTCAGTGGTGGATAAAGTGCAGTAACAGCTGTACAGTGCAGCTGCCGTGGAAATGACTGTTACAGGGGATGCAAAAGCTGCAGGTTTGAATTGTTTGGCGAATGAAGCTGTTCATGAATCTGCTAGTCAGTGTTTGTGGATGGTGGTCAGAGTCCTGGATTATAGACTGAACCTTGTTACTGTGGCAGTTAAAGTACAGCTGGTCAATGGAGGGCAGTTCAGTGCGAATGATGTTCTTAACAGACTTCGCAATGTACTGCCTTCCTGTCATGTGGCTCCACCATACCATAGTACTACTGTAAGAACTAGGGATGTAACGATACATTCAACTCACCATTTGATACGATTCACGATTCTGAGTTCACGATACAATTTTCTCATTTTTTGCAGAATGAGCTGCAGACAAATATATTCAAAAATATTCTTATATTTATCTTTCTGAACTGTTGACACTGTTGTGAACAGTGCAACTGAATTTGAATAAAATACTGTTGAAAAAAATCCCAAATCAAAATAAATAAATAAAAAAAAATAAATCAAATAAATAAGCTAAGGTTTGCATGTGCAGGTTTTTAGCGTGCTTTGCCCTTTTAATAATCTTCACTCAGCTCACGGTGGTGCCAGTGGACCTGTTTGTGTATGTTATCAGTCTATTACAATGTTTGCATGCAGTTTATGTCTTGTCTGTGCTTTTCTCGCTGTTTCCTCCTCGTTTGTGATTACCGGAAAGCTAATATGCTGCCACACCGCCAATTGAAGATCGGGCGGTGCGTCCATCCATCCATTTTCTGAAACCACTTAATCCCAACTGGGATCGCGGGGGAGACCGGAGCCTATCCCGGGAACAAGGGGCGCAGACAGGAACCAAGCCCAGGCAGTCACCTACACACCGCAGGTCGCACACACTCACACAACTACAGGGCCAATTTAGACTCACCAGTCAACCTATCCTGCATGCTTTTGGACCGTGGGAGGAACCTGGAGTCCCCGGCGAAAACGGGGAGAGCATGCGAACTCCACACAGAAAGGGCCCTGGACCGAAGCCAGCACTAACCACTGTGCCGTCCTCAGTTTCAAATTCATTCATCATCTCGCGTTCGCTCAAAACCAAAAACTGACGTACGATGTCGACGTGATACGCAGTGACATCTGACGTCAAACTCACATTGTGAAATCAAATGTAATATTACACCAGTTTTTCTGTTAAAGTACTGTGAAGTACTCCTACAATAGTGATTCATTTTCCACATCAGCCGGTTTAAATCTTCATGCATTTGCACCGATTTTTAACTGATTTGTGATTCATCATTACATGCCAGGGCCAGCAGCTCTGCATGGCTCGACCCTCATAAACATTCTCCACACATGCTGTTCAGGCAGTGGCCACAGAAATTCCCCCAGTGAACTTTATGCTTTCTGTCGGAGAGTATGCTGTGTTCTGGCCTTAAACCCTGCATACTACTTTGCAGACTTTGATCCTCTTAACAACAATTGGCATTTCTGGTGGCTGAATATCCATCCATCCGTCATCCAACTGCATGCTTAAAAGCTGTGAATAATAGTAATAATTCTTAAAATTGCAACTATCTAGAATTTCAGCCTAGTTACTCAGCTAAATTACTATTTAAACCTAGAATAATTTCTATAAGGGGCGGCATGGTGGTGCAGTGGTTAGCACTGTCGCCTCACACCTCTGGGACCCGGGTTCGTGTCTCCGCCTGGGTCACATGTGTGTGGAGTTTGCATGTTCTCCCCATGTCGTTGTGGGGTTTCCTCTGGGTACTCCGGTTTCCCCCCACAGTCCAAAAACATGCTGGGGCTAATTGGAGTTGCTGAATTGCCCGTAGGTGTGCATGTGTGAGTGGATGGTGTGTGAGTGTGCCCTGCGATGGGCTGGCCCCCCATCCTGGGTTGTTCCCTGCCTCGTGCCCATTGATTCTGGGATAGGCTCCGGACCCCCCGCGACCCAATAGGATAAGCGGTTTGGAAAATGGATGGATGGATAATTTCTATATGTGTGATAGAATCAAAAAATATTTTGTTTTACATATAAATCTTCACAAGGTGTATTACACATGGTATTCCCCAGACACCGCCACCCCAACAGATGCTTTGTTTGTTAAGACAATAGCTCAGAAAGTGGTTGATCGATCTTTTGCAGCTTTTACCAAGGTTTGTACAAGCCAAAATTAAATTTTGAAACGGATCCCTGCCACACCCTGCCCTCCTGAACCTCCCGTTTCCTCCCTAGTGTGGTATAACGTGCCATGCCTGTTCCGCGTTTGTTTTACCTCTCCTTCCTGCCCTTGTGTTACTCATTTCAGGTGCCTCTAGTTTGCTCCCTGCTTAGCCTTGTATAAATGTGCTTCTCAGTCCTGCCTTTAATGTTGCTGCTGCTGTTTGCCTGTGTGTTCTTCCCTGCTTATGATTCCCCCGTGATCCAGTTGTGATCCAGTTGTCTTCATATCATGTATTCACATTCCTCAGCTGAGAGTGAACAAAGTTCTGTGGAAAGTATCTGACTACAGATAGACTTTCACCCAGTTCTCTGCGGGAGCTCTGATTACAGAGTGACTCCCCGACTACTTCTGAAGCCCTTCCTTAAGTATCCAGACCAGGTGATGGCATGTTTCTGAAGACTGACTAATTTCGGTCAATGGTTAATTTTAGGGGCATTGCTGACCTTGGTTCTCAAGTCCCCAGCCAATCAGATCACTTTAGGGGGTGGTTGTAATTCCCTTGTTCTACCATGAGAGAATCTCTCTCAGTTTGGTGGGTTGAGCCGAAGTTTCTGTATTTCTCTTAGGAAAAGCTATACTGCCTTAAATCTGAGAGTATAATACTCCTCGTCTCATGCCTATTCAAACGAGACCAAACATGCGTGTATTTGTCCCTAACATCTATGTGTGCTGAGTTATCCTGTTTATAGTGGAAAAGGTGTCTGTGTCTGGAGGCTGACAGCTGTTGTTGCTGTGGATTGATTGTGGAACTCTGGTCACTCCGGGGGTGAAAGGTCTTGCTTTTTCTGTGCTGCTCCAGTTATTCCTATCCAGTCTCTCAGGAGCCGGCAGGCCTTTGCCTTCCTTAAAAGGGGTGGTTTGACGAGTTGAGTCCAGTCTTGCCTGGGCCAGCGGAGCTCTGAAATAGACTGATGCAGGCTGATCAGAGTTGGGGCCTGCAGGACCTATAAGTTTTATGTCCTTACAGAATGTAAGTGGCATCATACTAAACTAGTGGTGTTCGAACTAGCATGGAAAGAGGCTATGGGTAGCTACAAAAAGGCTCTTAGTGCCGCCAAATCATCTAGTATCTATCAGAACTAATTGAAATAAACAAAAATAATCCTAGATTCCTATTTACTATGGTGTCCAAGCTGACTAATAACCAGACCACTGGTTATTTTCCAGTGACGACTTTATGAAACTTTTTGACCAAAAATATGCTCAATTAAACAGAACATTTTGAATATTGAATATTGGTTAACCAGTCAGAACTGATGTACTTAATTTTATCTTCAAATTCATCTACTTGTATGCTAGACCCTGTTCCATCAAAATTATTCAGCGATGCTCCCAGCATTGATTGAACCGCTACTAGCAATAGTTAAACTAAAACATATAATCATATTACCCCAATTTTATCTTCACTGCACTGGCTGCCAGTTAGATTTCGTGTTGACTACAAAACACTGCTCTTAACCTATAAAGCTGTAAATGGTCTTGCACCGCAGTATGTGAGTGACCTCATTTGCGTTCCGAATCATACACTTAGATGACGAGATGGAGGTATTCTATCCGTACCCAGAATAAAGAACATTACCTTTGGGGGAAGAGCATTTGCTCATAAAGCACCACAGCTATGGAATAAACTTCCTATTAGTGTTCGGAACTCAGACACAATCTCTGCTTTTAAGTCAAGGCTTAAGATGTACCTCTTTCGCCAGTCTTTTGGATAGTTAAATCTTCTTTTCTAAGGTGAATGGGAAATCTGGAGGTTCATAGTTATTTGAGATTGAAGGGGAAAGGGGGGATTGGTGCTGTCGTCCTGCCACTCTCGCCGATCACTTAAGCTGTGGATGGGAGGTGGCTTGACGCCAAAACCTCTGTAAACCCTCATGCCTGTGCTTCCTTCCAGGTCACTCTTTTAGGCAGGCTGTCATAGTTGCTTTAGTCCTGCCGGTTAGGTGTAGGGCAATAACTCTTCTCCATCTTCTCTTTTTCGAGCTGATACCGAGCCGACTACACCGTGTGAACCCGCACCTGGACTCCTGGATATAACTACATGAAACCAACTGGGACTTTATAACTATATGAACTCTAATGAATGTCAATGTAAATGCAGTTTCATGCTCCTTGGTCGCCCAGAGGAGGATGGGGTCCCCTTCTGAGTCTAGGTTCCACTCAAGGTTTCTTCCTGCTAGAGGGAGTTTCCTTGCCACTGTCGCCTCAGGCTTGCTTGGTGGGGTTCTGGCCGGTTAAATGTAAAGTGCTTTGTGACAATGCATGTCGTTAAAAGCGCTATATAAATAAAATTGAATTGAATTGAAGTGCTTCCTCAGATTCATTTTTAAATGTTCTCCAGCTAATTTCCACTATGGCCACGAGTTCTAGTATTTTAAATTAATATTGAAATGGTCATTTGGCTGAACAGCATCCCGACCTGTTAGAATCTTATATACCTGGATCATGTCCCCCCATAGTCTCCTTTGCTTGAGGCTAAACAGATTCAGCTCAGCGAACCTCTCCTCATAAGACATTCCTCTAAGTGCAGGAATCATTCTAGTCATCCTACGTTGCACCTTTTCCAAGGCAGCAATGTCCTTCTGAAGGTATGGTGACCAAACCTGCACACAGTATTCTAGGTGGGATCTTACCAAGGAATTATATAATCGTAGCATCACTTCTCTTGACTTACATCTCTAGGTGTGTGGAGTTTAATCCAACATCCTTTTGCCTTTTTTTAATGCTTCCCCACACTGGCAAGAGTGGGACATGGAAGTATCAACATACACACCGAGATCTTTCTCGTAATCAGCTACCTTTATTTCAGTGGAACCCATAAAATATCTGTACTTTACTATATTTACTATATTTCTGCTCCCTGCATGGATTACCTTATATTTATCTATGTTAAATTTCATCTGCCACGTATGAGCCCAGTCGCTAATTAAATCCAGATCCTGTTGTAGCCTCTCTGGACATGAGACATGATCTAACATCAATCAGAAGATACCACACCAGCAGATAATGATTTCTGGAATAGTAAAGTTAAAGGTTGGCTAATAATACCCCTCATCTCTTTTAAAACTATAGATAAGATGCCATCAGGGCCTTGCGATTTATTTATTTTGAGCTTAGCTAGGCTTTGTACCACATCAGCCTCAGTTATACATATATTGGTCATAGACATCGTTGTATTTGTACTAAATGGTGGTAAGCTATTCTACTGTGAACAGCCATTGTAAAATAATCATTAAACTCATTTATATCAATTTCATTTTCAATTATAAGGCCCTTACTATCCTGCAAATGAGTGATTTTCAGCTTTTAGAGCTCTTTCGGAGTTAAAATATTGGAAGAAACTTTTAACGTCATCCTTATAACTGTTATTAACTAAACCTGTAGACTTAGATACTCCTGCTTTATTTTGAAATCATTAGTTAATTTCCATTTGTGGAAGAAAGCCCTTTTGCTCCTGACTTTATTCTTAATTTTCGTAGTAAACCACCTGTGACATCGCGTGCTGGACGAACAGGCAGGAAGCGAGGAATCAAGGATCCGGGAAACGGAGAGTCGGGAATGAGGGTTTATTGATGAAAACAGGTACCAACAGCGAGAGATTTCAATGACAGGACTGGGGAAACAGACTTGAATGTGGACTAAATACACAGGACTACTCAAACTGACAGAAAACAGCTGGTTACAATCGGGGCAGCACACATGGTTAATGAGGGGGCGTGGCACACACGAGGATCGTACAAGCAGGTCATGACACCAGCTTGGTTGCAGTTTCCTAGATTTAGTTTTTCTGGAAACGGGTATGAAGTTCTTTTGCACTTGCAACAATGTGCTTTTAAAAAATTCCCATGCCTCTTCCACAGTATTGCTATTTAACTCCATCCGATTTACAGTTTCTAGTTTCAGTCTCATACCATTGAATTACCCTTCCTAACATTGTATACTTTTGTTTTGGACTTGGTTGAAGACTCAGGCAGCAGGAGTTGCCCCAACGTTGGTATGTCCTTATCCATAAGGGGGAGTAAACGTTCTGGTTTCCCGACCTTATAGATGAAGGAGTTGGGGGATGTTGCCAGTGACCTGCCAGATTCCAGGCAGAACAGGCCTCGCTATGCCACAGCCCTTCAGAGACTGGGCCTTCCGTGCAGAACCTCTGCATCCAAATTAGACCAGTTGTTTAACAAAACCCTAAAATGGGGTTATTTTTGACATGGAACGGGACTTTGATTCAACAACCCATTACTTAGTTGCGGCAAGTACCCAATATCAAGTATAGCTGCAAAGAATCTGCCAGAGATTTTCAGAGAAGTTCCCCAGATGCATGGACTGGACTAAGGTGCGTCAGATTAAACAGGAGCCTGGTAAATTCTGTGAGCCCCACGCCAAGTGACTGATGGAAACATACTCCAGCTACAGTGAGATGGACCCTCCAGCGGACCGAGAGTGGGATTCCCTCTGGGAGCGACAACTCGTGCAGTTGCTGGTGGATGAGCTGCAAACAGACATCAAGAAGGACTTCCAACCTCACAATCATTTACCAAACCACTTCAGGTAACTTGTAAAGATGTAGGTATTGGAGTATTCACACATTCATTTGCAGTGTCCACCTCCTGTCCGGTAAATTTGGCAGGACAAAATTTGAATAACCTATAGGCCAGACTCATGAATGCGGCTGAACGAGTAAAGGTAGAACAGGTGGCCAATCCTGTTATACAGTCCTAGTAGATTGAGAACCACCTGATTGCAACTGTAGTTGGAATCAAGGGCTGAGCAGCATGGTGGCCTGGGGGACAATTATGAAAACACAGACCCACTGATATCCTTAAAACCCACAATCAAAAGAGGAGTCAGGATGGCCAGTGACATGTGCTGGCTAAATGGGGACAACAAAGAGAGAACAGAACAAGGCAGGGAGGGATTCTGACACAGGTGCCATGCTACTTTGTTTAAATATGCTGTAATGTTTTAGTGCAAGCCTTAGACAATGGAATCTCTGAATGACGCCGCAGTCTGGCTCTTTCTGAAGGTCCTATACTGTAACCGTCCTGAGAAGTTGTTTGCATGCACTTGCTGCCTTGACACTTGTTGATGTGCGTGTGCCCTGCTCGAGCAGTAAAGGGGAGATCACATGCAGAGCTGATTTTCTGTAGTTCCTTAGAATAAAAATAGAATATTCTCTTCAAATAGGAACACATGCTGCGTTTGATTATTTCACTCCAACTCGGACAAAAACGTCACGAAAAACATCACTTCCCATTAGAAACGCCTCTTTTATGACGTTAATGTCTGACAGAATCTTCTTGTCCGAGTTGCCCCTGTGACGTAATTTCAACATGGCGGCTTACACACTCAACATTAATTCTATTTTACAAATCCTTAAAAATGTTTATTTTGTTAAATTTATTATTATCCCATCCATCCATTTTCCAAACTGCTTATCCTACTGGGTCACGGGGGGTCCGGAGCCTATCCCGGAAGCAATGGGCACGAGGCTGGGAACAACCCAGGATGGGGGGCCAGCCCATCGCAGGGCACACTCACACACACCATGCACTCTCACAAGCATTCCTACGGGCAATTTAGCAAGTCCAATTAGCCTCAGCATGTTTTTGGACTGTGGGGGGGAACCGGAGTACCCGGAGGAAACCCCACGACGACATGGGGAGAACATGCAAACTCCACACACATGTGACCCAGGCGGAGATTTGAACCTGGGTCCCAGAGGTGTGAGGCAACAGTGCTAACCAGTGCACGACCATACCGCCCATTTATTATTATTATTATTATTTATAATTATTAGTAATTATTAATGTAATTGCACGTGTTCGATTTAGAGAATACCATATTGTGACCGTAAACAGTATCCTAACATGCAATATCAGATTTTTACCAGACTTGTTAGTGTTTTTGGTTTGTTTGTAGTTTGTTTGCCTCTCGAAAAAAGAATATCGCTATGAATGTACTAAAATACTTTATAAAGCTTTTAATGTGGTTTGACTAGTTCCTGTTTCTTGTTTATTTGTCTGAAATAATAATCTTACTCCATAACTGCTAAAATATAAAGCAACAACACAGCAGCGTATTCATGGAGGCAGCCATGTTTGTTCCGAGTTGTGCTAGCTTGAACGGGAGATTGTTGGATGTGATGTCACCCAATTTGGAATTTCCAAGTTCCGAGAGAAAAACGAACGCACCACAAGACTCTGGCTGGAAATTTCTACAATAGAGCCATTTAGTTATTTCTAGAAAAATATTTAGAGCCAATGACCTGATGTCATTGTAACACAGGTCACTGTCCGTGGTGCTGAATTCTCTACTTGATGGGCTGGTGCTGAATGAATATGACAGCTGGCCAACATGTCTGTGTGCTTCCACTGACTGGCACCCAGACATATAATGACTTTTAACAATGAGGAGGGAAACGTCCAGACAGGAAATTAGTCAACAGTAATTAGTAATCACATATAGTTCTCATTTATCATGATGTAAAATTCAAAAACCTTTTTTTTATTATTAAGGGATAAATGTAATTGAGTTTTAATGTATCCTTTCCGCTCTTAAAATCGCAAATTATTTCTGACTATTAATCTGCACATTTTAATAATTTCATTAATATTACCTAATTGGTTTGTCTTTTTTATTAAATTTTAAAACTAGCTGTACAATTGTTGATGTTGTTGCTGTTCTGAATGTCATTGGCCTGTTGCCTTACGTCTGTCTAAACATGAGTGAGGGGATGGATGCACTATTCTATGGGGGCCTCTGTAGAGAATAAATGATCCTAATTTTATATTGAGAGAGATGGTTAATTCCTTTTTAATCCATACTGCGTTCAGAGCCCCTGTTCTGCCGTTGATCACTGCTGCATATCATCCCCAAACCAATGGCCTGGATGAGAAAACGAATGATGACATAAAATGGTAAGTCTGTTTTTGAGGTTGTTTTAGAACTGTGTGAGACAGGCTCTATTCTTTTAACATTACATCAGGAATTACTGATATTATTGACAATCAATCCCTTAATATACAGTATCTCACAAAAGTGAGTACACCCCACACATTTTTGTAAATATTTTATTATATCTTTTCAAGGGACAACGTTAAAGATATGAAACTCTGATAGAATGTAAAGTAATCAGTGTACAGCTTGTATAATGGTGTAAATTTGATGTCCCCTCAAAATAACTCAACACACAGCCATTAATGTCTGAACTGCTGGCAACAAAAGTGAGATTAAAAATGATTTGTGGCAAGATCGGATCATGTGTGTTGAAGAGTTTCTTATGACTGACAAGTAGTTATTTAAAAACATATCTTGAAACAGCAAATTACATTGTTCTTAATGCTTTTAGAAAATGACTCTTTATAATGATCTGTGAATAATAATAATTTGCTATGAATGTTTTTCCACTTCAGCTTTCCACAATTATTCTTCCCGATGAGAAAAGCTACGGCACGTTTTTTGATGAAAAAAATAAAGTAGTTGAGACAATAAGCAACAACAGCTGAAAACATCTCCTAGTAACAGGAAAAACAGAAGCAGGCATGTGGTAAACGAATACAAAAGAGGTACCAAAACACAGTTTATCATGTTGGAGATGAGGCGCTTCTGTTCAACATGAGGAAGCGGGGACGGAAAGGAGGAAGAACGGAACCGGATTTTACCGGACCTTATGTCATCCAGGCAATATGTGGCAAGCTGGTTACACTGTCTAATTCTGAAGGGGCAACTTTAAAGAACAAATACAATGTAAACCACATACAGAAGGAGCCAAACTGATGTCCCAAGTCAGGAATCACACAAGGTGCCAGAAGAGTATAAGACCAGTAAACCTCCCTCTAGCGCAGAGCTTCTGACAATCGAGAAGGATGCTGACAGTTGAAAAAAAACTCATGTCTGTGTGTTATGAAAGAATATCAATAAATGTTTCCGAAAGGGGATGACTCATTTGGTAATTATTTACGGCTTATGTTATGGCTGCCAATTTACAGTCTTTACTGAAGTCTGACTTCTTTTGAGTCACCTTTAATATAGATTGGACACTCTCTATGCAATGTGCAATACTTACATAGATGGTAAATGTTTACCTGCTTGCACAGATGGATGATTAGGTAATTAGTGTAAGTGTGTGTGTGTGTTCAATCGCATGTATGTCCAAGGTCCATAGTAAATAATATACACTGATCAAGAGATGCCCGAAAGTGGATAAAAGAGGACATTAGTGGGTGCATCACTTAGTGTAACGCGTGCAGGAAAATGAGCAGGACTGCAAGCCATATAATGACCCTTGTCTAGCTCTTAATACAGTATGCATACAGTGATGTATCTACAATGGACAGCTACTATGAGCAGATAGCACAGTACAGGTGCTTATAAGATCTGTATGCTATTTCCATCCATCCATCCATTGTCCAAACCGCTTATCCTACTGGGTCGTGGGGGGTCTGGAGCCTATCCCGGAAGCAATGGGCACGAGGCAGGGAACAACCCAGGATGGGGAGCCAGCCCATCACAGGGCACACTCACACACTATTCACTCATACATGCATACCTACGGGCAATTTAGTAACTCCAGTTAGCCTCAGCATCCATCCATCCATCCATTGTCCAAACCGCTTATCCTACTGGGTCACAGGGGGTCCGGAGTCTATCCCGGAATCAATGGGCACGAGGCAGGGAAGAACCCAGGATGGGGGGCCAGCCCATCACAGCTCACACTCACACACCATTCACTCACACATGCACACCTACGGGCAATTCAGCAACTCCAATTAGCCTCAGCATGTTTTTGGACTGTGGGGGGAAACCGGAGTACCCGGAGGAAACCCCACGACGACACGGGGAGAACATGCAAACTCCACACCCATGTGACCCAGGCAGAGACTCGAACCCGGGTCCCAGAGGTGTGAGGCAACAGTGCTAACCACTGCACCACCATGCCGCCCCCTGTATGCTATTTCATTCTATAAAAAGAAACTTACTGTACTGTACAATAAAGTATTTCACCACTGCTTCTTCCTCAGCTCCCACTGTTTGCTAGCACATGCATCTTTTGATTTCTTAGTGCAATCTGTGCTTTATTTTTTTTTTGTGAAATGTAAGTGCAGTATCTGTTTATTAAGTGCTGTGGTTTAATATGTACATTATTATTTCAGTACTGTGTATACTGTCCTTAATGTCTTGCCTCTCTCGTATAACTTGAGATACGCCCAAATTGACTTGCAACAAGTGGTCCTGGTTCCAAATGCGGAAGGCGATGGATACCTGTATTTTATATGCTGTAGTGTGCTGGGTGTCAGACATTGCAATGCACCTTGCTTTGATCTTGACCTGTTAGATCAGAGGGAGGTAATCTTATCCAGAAAGGGCCACTGTGTATGATGGTTTTCACTGCAACTCTCTGAACAGCGAACCTAACAGTTATCCCAATACCTTGATCTTGCTAGCATATTTAAATGTGTACCTATTCAGGAATAGAGTGGTGAAGGCATTCAGAGGAGGACTGATGATTATCAGAGGGAACAAAGGGGCTGGGTACTTGTCAGTATCCAGTAGAACCACCAGACTCCTACACTGAATGGTTCTGGATGTGGCACAGACGTTAATCCCTCTGTATTAGGGGATCCGTCTCCAGTTTGTACTCTTCTAGTTAATAGGTAGATTATCAGGCAGTTTTTCACCCTAGTCCAGTACTCATTGACAGCCTAATACACCGTGTTTCAGTTTGTCTTGATAGTCAATACATGTCACAGGATGTACATTACTCTGATGGGCAGGCCCTCTTACATATGATGGAAATTGCAATACCTACTTTTGGCCACGAGATGGCAGCAAGAAAATAGAAAAATTATTTTCCCACGGTCTACTAGCAGCTTTTAGATGTTAATTCTTCATAAAAATAATTTGACTTGATCCAATGTATTTTTAATACAAACAATTACCACACAAAGCTGCTAGTTTCCTCCGGTTTCCCCCCACAGTCCAAAAACATGCTGAGGCTAATTGGAGTAGCTAAATTTACCGTAGGTGTGCATGTGTGAGTGAATGGTGTGTGAGTGTGAGCTGTGATGGGCTGGCCCCCCATCCTGGGTTCTTCCCTGCCTCGTGCCCATTGATTCCGGGATAGACTCCGGACCCCCTGTGACCCAGTAGGATAAGCGGTTTGGACAATGGATGGATGGAAATAGCATACAGATTAAGCACCTGTACTGTGCTATCTGCTTATAGTAGCTGTCCATTGTAGATACATCACTGTATGCATACTGTATTAAGAGCTAGATAAGGACAGTGGGTCATTATATGGCTTGCAGTCCTGCTCATTTTCCTGCACCCGTTACACTAAGTGATACACCCACTAATGTCCTCTTTCATCCACTTTCAGGCATCTCTTGATCAGTGTATATTACTTACTATGGACCTTGGACATACATGCGATTGGACACACACACACACACACACACACTTACACTAATTACCTAATCAACCATCTGTGCAAGCAAGTAAACATGTACCATCTATATAAGTATTGTACATAGCATAGAGAGTGTCCAATCTATATTAAAGGTGACTCGAAAGAAGTCAGACTTTAGTAAAGACTGTAAATTTCTCAGCCATAACATAAGCCGTAAATAATTACCAAATGAGTCATCCCCTTTCGGAAACATTTATTGATATTCTTTCATAACACACAGACATGAGTTTTTTTTCAACTGTCAGCATCCGATCCAAACGGGATTCCCATTTCCTTTCTGTGGGATCCAACAGAACACGGGCTGACCATCAGTCAACATGTCTTCAACCATGCAGGACAGGACCCAGTCCAGGCCAAACCTCACGGTGCTGGTGTTAATAAAAAAAATGTAAGGAACATGCAGCTGCAGCTCACACACAAACACAGTCCACAGCATCCAGAAAAAGGTCAGGCCTTTTTCTTCTTTAGCTGACTCCGCCCAGACCTCGCCCCCTTTCTGGGCGCCTCGCACTATGCCTTTGAACTGGCCCTGCAGCTTGGCCCGTTTCCTGTTTCCCAATGCAAGTCATAAGATTCACCCGTAAATGATATTTTGAATCGGAACGATATTTATTACTATTGTTTAGATTAAATATATAACGGTTTAATGATTGAATATAACTTGATATTGTTGTTTGTGTTGTTTAGTTTGAGGTTCTAGTTTCTGTCTTTATCCGCTTTCGTTTCAGTAGGCAGCTGGTTCATCCCAGGCTCAGGGTCTCTCTGCTCTTCATCAAACCCACACCCCCAGTTTGGGAGCACCCTCTCCCTCTCCTCCCCCCACGGCTGTGACTGTTACTCCTCCTTGAGGAGTAACTGCTCCGCCCCCTATCCCAGCCCCTATACCCACAGGAGTGCATCACCCAGTGAGCCGCCGCCCTGCCTGTCCCCTCACACAAGCACACACTGAAATCATGGTCCTAAGCTCTCTGTGTGGGTCACCACGATAGTACAGCACACCGACGATTACCCTCTGACTGAATCAGAATCAGCTTTATTTGGCCAAGTATGTTCACACATATTGGGAATAGTTAGACATTTAATCAAAATAATTAAGACAAGACATAAACATACAGTTCTGTTGATATGCGACGCATATAACCTCTGCATTCACAGCACTGCTTCAGTTATCGAAGAGCAAATTTCCAAAACTCACTCAGTCCGATAACCTAAAGTAATAAGTCATAATCCTCTTCATACGTTGCAGTAATGGGAATGAAATCTCACTCAGTGTTTATGTAATGGAGCAATGGAATTTCGTGAAATTTCCAAAAGTCCACAGAAATATTTAGAAAAACATTCCTGCAGACTGAGTTTTTGATATTTGCTTTTCAATTAACACAATTTTCTTCAGTCTGAGGTTTAACAGAATTCAGCCATATGCTGTTCAAAAAAAACTACACAGAACAAAAACAGAATGGACTTTACATCTGTCTGAAAGGAAAGTTGACACAGGCTGCAGCAGTGAACAAATCAATCAATGTATTAAAGTTAGGCATTAAGTAACTGGAGGCAGTATATACATAACATGATAACATGCCTTTTCTGTATTGACCATATTAAGGACGCTGTAACACTGCCCACCACATACCTGCTTCATTTATTGTTTTATACTTGCAGCTGCTTATTCAGACAGCTCGTCTACCTGTCTGTCCATGTTGCCCTCCCATGACAACTGGTCCAGCCTACAGGTGCCGTCCCATTCCGGCATGTTACCCATGAGTCATAGCGGCACCTCCGGGAGCAGCTCCAGGTGAGCCCGTGCCTCCCCTCCCCCACCTGTCCCCATGCTGAGTCTCGGGCCCCCGTCTTCCCTCTTGTTCTCGCCTATACCCACATCCTGGCCTGTGTCTGCATCGTCTCACCTCGTTAACAGGACTTTCGCCTTCTTCTGTCCTGATCCATTCAGGCCCATCATTCTGGGACATGCTTTGATTTATTTCGCCATAGTTACTCTTTGTTTTCCTTTGTACTTTGCACTCTACAAGTAAAATGAATAAAAAATAGGCATTATTTTGATATTGTTTTAGTACAGTGACACTAGTATATTTGTTGTTGTTTCCAGGCAACACTGCATGCTGATTTAACGTCTTTCCTTAATCTCCACCCCATTGCTCACACACAGCCAGTATCCCAGTTTGTGGTCAATGAGCTCCTCCTCACTCACCCCAGTCTCCTAGTCCAGTGGAATGTCCAACAGCTTGGGCTCTCAGTTCCTGCGTGTCATGCCCGGCTCGTCCGCTCCTCCTGTGTGCCACGCCCCCTGATTACCCACGTGTTTTCTCCCGATTTGTACCCAGCTGTATCTAGTTAATTTGCTCAGTCCTGTGTATTTCAGTCCGTGTCTTACCTGAGTCCAGTGTCTGTCATTGATGTTTGTATGCGTGAGATGTTTCCCCGTCCGCGCTTCCTAATTAAACTCCCGTTTTTGCCTGTCCGCTTGCTCCTTGCACGCCTTGCCCGCACGATCGCCTGCCTGCTTGTACCCGATCGTGACACTGCGCAGCTCTACAACTCATTACCCAGGGCTCTCGCACCCGGCCACAGTGCCCCTCTCAGGCTCCCCGCTGTATGACAGCACTGCCCCATCGGAAGTTCATGAAGCCTCACAGTACGACGCCTCTCCCCACGCGCGCTTAGCCACCACCGGGACTCCCATCACTCCTCCTTCCCTGTAGGGCGGCGCACTTCCATTATTATTACAGTTTCTACTGTCACTCTGTTGCTTTTCCTGGTGCTGGACTTTTGACAGATAAATACATTATTTGTTGCATTCAGTGACAAAAGATTGGTCTGTTTAACACCCTCAGTCTCCACCCTATGAGCCCCTTGTTGGCGGCAGAATCAGGAAGATGTCGGAGAAAGCAGAGGTAAAGTGAATAGTCACCTCGACAATAATGTGGAAACCGCTAATGGTGATCATGCCTGTGTGGGTGAAATGGATCACCACAGTATAAGCGGATGATGATTATAGACGATTTTTCCCTTTTTCTTTATGTCTGTTTACCATCTAATAGGCATTTTTTTTCTTTGGGATGCGTCTAGGTCAGATACGACCAAAATATTTTTCTCATTTCAGAAGTGAAAAAAAATATTGCTCTCAGATTCTGTTCAGTTGTAGTTTTTTAAAATAATGTACCTTGATTTGTGTTTGTTTAAAATGCCATTACCTGTTGCTTACTGGGCCGCTGAAAATGTCTGGCCCAGCTAAATTTCTTGGTTTAAAAATCTGGCCCAACTACTTTCCAGACCTGGACTAGCCCTACTGAATCATACACTAATGTTATTCTGTTATGTGGGCTGTTGTGATAGGGAGATTTGCTGGATGCTGCACGACGGGTGGTGTCCCTGCTGCAGAATGCCCTGTCTGAAGCAGCACCTAGAGACAGTGAGGGTTGTTGTTATCACCTTAATATTGTATATACGCAATCTGTTATTTCTTAACTAATATAATTGTAAGGTATTCTTCTAATATATTGTGCACAGCCAACAAAAAAGAGAAAAATGCAAAACCAAAGGAAGGCTTTCTTTTCTCTTAAAAGTCTTTTTTCTAAACCAACTGAGAGTCAGTTAGAGGGGTGTTCATTATCAGTATTGTTGCTGGCATTTCTGAAAATGTGCCAATTTTAGTCAAGTGGCTACTTTTCAAATGCAGTCCCTGGCCAAGATGAAGAAAGTTCATGAAGACTACATGATAATATTAAGCACTGACATAACAAACAACATTTTTTACATGCAAAATATACAGGAAATATACACTGCAACAGGCTAGGATAGACAAATAACCAAATACACTTGCAAGCCTGACCACTTTAGACCCCAGATTAGAAAATTGGTGAATGAGCATATATTTTTTCCAAGTTTTGTTTTGCTTTCAAGTTCTCACAAATAAAAAAAAAAAAAGATTTTCCCACTATAGCCAGATCCAGTTTCTGTGGGGGGCGGGGGGGGGGGTGACAATTTGTAGTAATAACTATTTCCTGCTGAAAACCACTGGTAAACTATCCACATGTCTCTGAATATCTGTGAGTCCCGAGACCTCCATGACAGATAGATATAAGTTGCTAGTGTTGATCGGCAGGAAATCTTCTCCAAAGCCCCACCACCACCTCACACCAATCCACCCAGGGTTTACTCCAAATAAATTTGCTGGTAATACAAACCGGATCAACTTGTGGTTTGTGTCCACGTGTACTAGAGACAAAGGCCCTGGTACATTCTGCGTACAACACAGCCAAGACTTGACAACCTTTATATGATGCGCATGGAATCAACCCTATGCATGGAGGCTGCAACTCTTCTCCACCGAACCCTGTAGCCCATTGACTGCAGCCTGCATTGACTATCCTGTAGCCTGCATTTGGTAGATCATTCTTGACAGAAGAAACCAAATTGTCAAGTTCCCTAACACAGAGCTCATACTCTTTTATTCTTCTTAAGATTGTTCTTCTTGAAACACCCATCAGTGTGGCTATGCAAGGCACAGGAAGTTGAGTATGGAGCATTTCTTTCAAACATTGTTCTTCAATCAAAATCTTGGGTCGTCTATTGGTGGCAGCGACTTCCTGTGTGACACATGGGGCTGGACGTTCCAGATGTGCCCTCACAAGGTCAAAGAGCTCTTGCAAAGCCAGGGTGATAGCAGGAGGTACTTCAATGTGATTAGACAGGGCCTGCAGAAGATACAGCTCCTGATGACAAAGGAACTCCAGGTAATCCAAATTTAGTGGAGTCGCGCTGAATCCTATTTCTATTTTATGCAGAAGACTTTCGAGAAGGTGGTATCTGAGCTGTTCACAGAACAAATTATAGTTAATGAGGTGTCAAGATCTTGTCTCTGATCCACACACTAGGCCTACCATTCAAAAGTTTTAATTATGAAAATGAAATGTTTTTGTTTTGTGAGGTGCTTGTTCATGTATGATGATGTAGTGGCTGCTCTGTTTGACCGTGGTAAACCTTTTCACAAACAATATAAGTGAAGAAGTATGACATTAGATCTAAGGACCAGAGTATAATAAAGTTAAATAAAATCCATCAAAAACACTTACTCAGTGGAGATTCCAATGTAGTAGGCAGACAACTTTATGGCTTTAATAATGAGTGTATTTAGCAGCTACAAGGACAAAAGATATTATAAACCTCTCCATTTTAATGATAATTTAATAAACATTAACAGATAGCACTTAAGGTGGTTTCGCCTATAGTCTGCTAACACTAACCCGAGAACTAATATCTGAGGAGCGTTCTTCCCAGGATTTGAATTTATTAAATTGGCTTTGTGATGTTGTATTAAGAAATTTTATTCACAATGCAATTTACCGTACATTGGCCCATTCTTTTATATACGGTAAGACGAAGCGGGAAATTCGAGCGAGCGAGTGCTGTGCAGACGCGAGCGCGTAGAGGGGATGGGTTTTCAGCACTCGAGCACACGCACGCGCGTGGTTCGACTTTTGGCCCTAATTTAACGGCGAGCGAGTGAGTGAGTGCTGTGCAATCGCGAGCGCGTAGAGAGCATGGATTTTCTGTTTTTATGAGCACGACTTTTGGCACTAATTTAACGCCATAGAAATGTGTGTTTAAAAGGGGAGGAGATCGGGTTGCAGCGCTGGTGTGAGCGGTTTCTCCGGGCAGTTCGCTCGAGGCTAACGTGGCTTTGGGAACGTGGTGTACCCGTCACCCATGCCAGGGAAGAAATCAAAACCGAAATGCTAGGAATATGGACTTCATCTTACGTCAAGCGTTTTCCCCTCCATTGACGCCCATAAAGAAAAGGCTTAAAGTCCATATTCCTAGCATTTCGGTTTTGATTTCTTGTCAGGTAAGTCTTTATGGCCAGATACATTCGCGAGAAATTTGGTGATTTGTGGTGACTGTTTTAATACATTAAGTTGCGTTACGCATTTTCACATTAAGCGTTTTAGAATGTCCCGTGGCAGGTATCCCCTTCTATTGCCCTAGGGAGGGTTGTAACCCTCGTCTGTATATTAATAAAGAATAATCCTTCTATTCCTGTCTCATGTATCTGGACCTCCCCAGCAATTTAACGAAATTTGGTGGCAGCGGTTACAAGTGAACCCGTTTAAGTTTAGCGCTCATACTTCCGTCCATATGTTTAAGACCCACCTTGGCTGACTTAGCTGACATGTCCTGATTTCATAATCTTCAAATTTGTAATCTTTTCTCCTTCATCTAACTCCATGTTTTTAACTTCTTGTCATTTTCTTGCCGTTTGACTCATAGAAAATTATCAGACTTAAATGACACGTCAGCCTGTGCAGACAGCGATTTCAATGTTTTAATAAATTGGCCAGCAGGTGGGGGCAGTGCTCAATTTCATTAATGCCATTCAGAAAACTTTCAGGCTTTATGTCTTAATGAACAGCCTAGAAAAGGACAAAGCATTATATTACTGATGCATACAGCAGATCCCCAACTCAGGCTGTGTTGCATATTCTTAACAGTGCTACAGTATGTTCACACAGCCAGTACAAACAAACTTGCAAGATCTAGACCAGGGGTCACCAACCTTTTTAAAACGGAGAGCTACTTCACGGGTACTGAGCCATACGAAGTTTGATATCAGTTTTAAACGCCCTCCTAAACATGTCTAAACTTCATGCATGATAAACATGTTTTAAATGCTTTTTTATATTCAATTTCAAATCTATATAAATGCAAATGTGATAGATTAGAAACAGGACAAAATAAAATTTTAGATGATGTTCGCTGGTGAGTTGTGCTATTTTATAGAACAGGTCCACGGGCAACTCATGTGGTCATTGGGGGCATCCTTGGGGCACCATGTTGGTGACCCCTTATCTAGACCTACCACATCAGGTAGGAAGGTGCCTATTTCTACCAACTATTCAGACCATCAGACCCAAACCATACATTCAGTCATGCACAGGCACTCCACCAGAGGGCTCTACATTCTGTCCTACATCTGCTCACCTGTTAGACCCACACTCAGTCTCCATCCTGATTTCTACCTACTACTCGGACTATCTCACCAAAACCAGTCCTGTGGCCTGTTCTATGAAGCGGGGTTACTGGCTTATTGGGGAAACTTGTCGGATTTCTTGATCGGGACCTTCAACTGCTCTGCCATAGAGAGCATCCTAACATGCTGCCTTACGGTCTGGTATGCGGGCTGCTGGTGGCCTCCTACCGCTCTGCCATAGAGAGCATCCTAACATACGGCCTTACGGTGTGGTATTCGGGCTGCTGGTGGCCTCTATGACTTTTTTTGTAGACAGTCCATCTGTGTGGTGCTGTTTGCACGAATTGTTTTGGGAAATGCACTTACAGTTTTGCAGATGTTAAGGGTGATTCCAGAAATGCATCAAAGCAACTGAGGAACTGCAATGTCACTGTACAGTTACTTATAATGGGCGCCAATGTAATGTGTAGAGTGGCAAATAAACTGATTCACCATTTACTCTCATGTACATCACTTAAAATGCTTGTTTTAAATGCAAATGTGTGAATGTAAATCTAAGCAGTAAAGCTACAATTTACATTCTGTTTGCATGGTGGAAAGAACATTTAATCTGCCTTTTAAGTGTGATTAGAAGATCTAATGCCTGTGTGCTTGTAATAAGATGGTCGCTGGTTCAAACCCAGCCACAGCACATCTCTGCGTCCTTGAGCGAGGCCCTTAACCCCCAGCTCACTGGGCATCACTATGGGTGGCTGCCCTTCGCAGACAACTTACTCTGTTTACTCTAAAAAAAAGAGAGCAAGTTGAGAGAGAAGTTAAGACAATTTCTCCACAGGGACCAATAAAGTATCAATTATTATTACTGTATGAGAGACTGTCTAATATCAGATAGATAACAGACTCATACTGTGCTGAGCTTGTCTGAGAGAGATGATTAGCAAATGCTCTCCCACAGTATCTCAGCACTCTGTACAAAGAACTTTATATGCTCAGTATCTGCTCCTGTTTATCTAATTGTTCTCATTTTAACTGGATGTTAAGGAGTAAATTAATAAACGTCATGTAAGTGCACATTAAAATGCTTTTTCACTGTTACTTAAGTTCCCATGTGAACAGCCAATCAGATCAGCCTGATGTGTGTCTCTCTGTTTCCTCTCTGTTTCCTGCCCTTTCATCCCGACCACGACCATGATCTCTCACTTAGCAGCAGAGCAGTTTATTCTAAACAGTGGAAGCACAAAAATGTTCAGACTCTTTGGTCTTCTCATTTTCATTAGTAAGGCCCTATAATATAAATTATTTTGGGATTTTAATATTTTCATTTATCTGTATGATGTGATCAGTGGAATTTGGCCATTTAATCTGCATCATAGTTAATAGTTATTTAGATTACTATTATATGTCTTATTTGATTATGATTTTTTTTGTTTTTCTGTTTTTGCAGACACTGCACTGACTACAGATGTTGTTCAGCCCAGTCACCTGATGAGGGTTCAGCTTGGAGACAGTGTGACCCTGACATGCTTCTGTCAAGGAGAAACAACTTTTGTTACTTTGTTTAAGCAAGCTGTTGGTCGGAAGCCCCAGCCCATGGCGAAAGCACTTCTCTACGTACCTGGTGAATTTTACAAGGAATATAAAAGCATAAAACGTTACTCCTTACTGAATGCAGAGGGGAGTTTTAACCTCACTATTTCTAACGTGGAGCCGTCAGATTCTGCAGTGTATTATTGTGCTGCTGTGTTTCTTCATGAGGTCACCTTCGGGAATGGAACCTTTGTCATAATCACAGGTAAATGAGATTCCAACTATTTTCATATTTGCTTTATTATAATGTCAGTAAGATTATTCCCTGCAAAATAATTTTGACAGTTTAGTTGTTTGTCAATATAAAATTAGCAAAGATACCTTATTGTCTGCTTTGTTCCATAAATGTTTTTCTAAACATCAAACAAAAATCATTCATTATTATTATTATTATTATTATTATTATTATACAATTTGTTGCATTTTGCTTGCTGTCAGCCAAAAGCCTAACCTTCTCTTTATACAGATGTTAATGTTACACATTGCAGCCTCTTTAAAACAAATAACATAAAAAAATGTTTGAGTTGTTATATACAGTATAGGACTGTGCAAAAATCTTAAGCAACAAAAGAAAATTATTTTTGACGTTATTTATCTGAGCAGTCAGTGTGTATTCACTCTGAAAAAAAAAATGCATGATTTAACATATGAACTAGGGATGTGCACCATTCAGAACTGATTTGAGAATGAAATTCTCAAATACGTATCCTAAAATTCAGGATTTTGAATACATATATGAACTTAAATTTCAGTTCATTTTGTTAATCTGAATTACATTTGAATTGTGGTTGAAAACAGGTTGTGGCATTGAAATTTATATTTGAATTTAAAGAAGAAGAACGAAAAAGGGTTTGGATTCAAATTCAAGTTCATATACGTACTGTAGGTGTAGCTTTTAACTAAAATATGAACTTTAATTTAAATATGAATTATACATAAACACATTAACATTGTTATACATCATTGTTATAAAAATGTCGTTTTGTAAAGAATGAAATAATGCAACATTTGAAGTGTCACCTAAAATAATAATTATACTGTCATTTTGTGCACCATGGTGGATCTGCTCATAGGAAGAGCTGAGTGTCTCTCCTTAAAAGTCAGTGTTGGCTGCAGTGACGGCAGTTTCTAACCTAAGAAACGTCCCAAACACTTTTCCTGCATCAAAAGTCAAACTAGTCCCTATTCCTGCCATGAAAGGTTCACATAATGTCACCGATACCTGAACCAACCATGTTTATCAGAGGATGCCAACCCTTTGGCTGCAGCTTTCTCTGCACACGCTGAGAGAGTCTTCAGTGTAGCAGGAAAAGATTTCAGGCCAGAAGATTGCAAATTAAATCATGAAACCTTTGAAGATATTATGCTGAATAAATGTAATAATAATGAAAAATTAGCAATGTGTATTGGAATAAAGCATAATTGTATTTGCCATGACGTTTTGCTTTTCGCTGTAGTGCTATGGTTGAACGGAAAAACTTACTTTTGTGTGCATAAGAAAATAAATAGGAGGAACTACGAAACCAAGTAATTCCTTTTACTATGTATACTTTTTCTTTAATGTTAAAAGATAGACAAACTAGTAATGGGCAAACAGCTCTTCGGCTCTTGAATTAAATTATGCAGGTACTACAGCAAAATGCTCAAAAATACCAAAACACATCAAGAGCTAAATATGCAAAAACAATAAATACCTTCCTGTGGAAAAGGGGCAACATAAACCAAATGTAAAGTCACGAAAATCATGAAAATATAAAGTACACTTTACACACTTCATTTCTTTGAATTGAAATTAATTATATTCATCTACCTTCATACATTAATACAAGACATTATATCATTATAATGTTTGTTATTATCATATAATTTTTATTTAGGTATTATGTAGGTGCAGTTAATGTATAGTGTTACCTGATATATACTAATAAGCAGTAATACAATAAAAAGAGAGAAGAATGTCAGCTGTTCTCCAAGAAGTTACTGATTTCTTGGATGGCTAGAAGAACATCGATTCAGTTCCCAAAAATCTGTAAGAACAATTTTTGAGGATCTGTATTTTCCATTGTTATTCTCAAAGGGCTGTCATCATGACTATTTTGCTTTTCAGGTAAAGACTCCAACAGCAGGACTGTGGTACAGCAGCCTGTGTCTGACACATTGCAGCCAGGAGACTCTGTGAGCCTGCAGTGTATGATAGAGACTGGGAGCTGTGCAGGAGAACACAGTGTTTACTGGTTCAGACATGGATCAGGAGAATCCCTTCCTGGAGTCATTTACAGCCATGGAAACAGCAGTGATGAGTGTGAGAAGAGCCCTGAGGCTGGATCTCCTACACGGAGCTGCGTCTACAGCCTCCCCAAGGGGAACCTCAGCCTCTCCGATGCTGGGACTTACTACTGCGCTGTGGCCATGTGTGGGGAGATGCTGTTTGGGAACGGCACATAGCTGGATATAGATGGTAACACCCAGTGTGGGGAGATGCTGTTTGGGAACGGCACACAGCTGGATATAGATGGTAGCACCCAGTGTGGAGAGTATATCTGCTTCAAAGTTTTATTTAGCTTATTCTGCTATTAAGACATTTATTTCTTTTTTTAATGTAATGAATTTTCTAATTTAAGTGCTTAAATTAAATTACACAGATGTTAATTTAATAATTATCCATCCATCCATCCATTTTCCAAACCGCTTATCCTATTGGGTCGCGGGGGGTCCGGAGCCTAATTTAATAATTATTTCAAATATTAATATCCATCCATCCATCCATTTTCCAAACCGCTTATCCTATTGGGTCGCGGGGGGTCCGGAGCCTAATTTAATAATTATTTCAAATATTAATATAAATTGTTAAAATGCAAAATACTAGAAGTTCATGTTAAAAATGGACTATTTACAAAACAACTGCTGTAATGTGTTATCGATTTGATCTTTAACTAATGTAATGTAAGCAAATGGGAAATGTGTCTCTATATCATTATGCTGAAATCTATCTCTTTGTTACAGGCTTTCAGAAGCTGCTGGATCCTCTTCACTCTGGCTTGCTGATAGTTTTATCTTGCAGCATTATTCTGAACGTTGCTCTCATTTGTATAAGATGTAAACTGACCTGTACACACTGTGCAGGTACGCTGCCCGGCTTTATGCACTCAGAAGGACAAAATGTAGATTTTAACAAATTATAGAAATATAAAATTGTTTTATGATAGATAACATTTTCATATTAAAACCACTCTTGCAGGTAATACAGTTTTAAAATCCATTATTAAATCTCACCTTATTTATATAAACCTTTTTGTACTGTAAGATTTACATTTTTGTATTATATCTTTCATATTTTGCAAAATCTATTGAAATATACATGTTGCAATAAGTTGCATATCAATAACTTTTATTACCAAGATCTCCTTTATAGCAATTTTATTATATATGATATATGAGAACAAATGACACGTATCCAAACATGCACACTTAAATTGACAGAAGTCATTTTTACTTTCATTTTTGAGACAAAAAGGATGTTGATTGCTTGAAAATTCGGAATGTTATCTGACCACGGTATGATACCGTGCGAAATTAAATAATATATTGATGTGTTATATATTTTAAACAGATGAAAAGAACAGTGATATATCAAAAGTGGAATGGTCACGCAAGCAAGTATGTAATAAATATTTCAAATTACAAATCGTCAGTAAAACAAATGAACCTCAGACTGATTTCCATCCTGGGATCAGCATTTTAAGTGCTATTTGTGAAAATAGGTAATAGCAAACCGATTTGATCCATCCAATTCTGCCATCTTTGTCTCCACAGTGCCATGACGAGGACACACTGAATTACGCTGCCCTGAACCTTAAGAAGCCAAAACCCAGGAGACAGAAGAAAGACGGGAATAATGACACTCTGTATTCTGACCTCCGCTACAGAGATTATGAATAAAGATGCTTCTCATTCATGTCAGTCACACAGAGTGTTCAGGGTGTAGCTTTAATAATGTTCAGAGGAGGGCAGGGGAGCCAGTGCTTCTGAGACTGAATCACGGGATTTTACGGAGCACCGGTGCTGAGTTTGGTGTCAGTGTGTTTGGGGCGCATTTTTACTGGAAGTGCAAATGTTCAAGCCAGACTGGGGGCTGAGGGAGGGGGAGAGGGGAGCCACAGAGATTATTTCTTCATGGCATGGGGGGGAATAAGCGGCTTTAATGTTGTGGAAAGGCTGAGTTGCTGCAATCAGTTCTTTGATGTCACACATGCTTACTTGTCTCCCTTGTGTACCATGCTGAATGGTTTGGGGCAAACGCACAGGGACTGATCGATTATATTAAACAGATGAAAGAAACTGAATGAAAATTTCAAGTGTTCTTAAATTACGTTTTTCATTTAATTGTGTGTTCTGGATGTATTTTTGAGTATATACATGTACCTGTATATGTACCTGTATATATACCTGTGTCGTTAATAACGATGTGGATAATTAAGAAAGAGGAGTTTTGTTTCTTGCTCCCTGTCTTGTTACTTGGCTCACAAACATACACACACATAGACACACACACAAACATACACAGACACACAAACACACACACACATAGACACACACACACACAAACACACATGCACACATGCACACACACACACTGCTACGGCTCTGTAAGAACACTACCATGCTCTTTTGTGTGAGTGGGGTGGGGGGTGTTAAATAAGATGAAAATGACAATGGCTGTACTTTTGTTATGTCAGTTGTGTTTCTATAGTCATTGTATCATATTCCACAAGCTTTTTATTCTACAAGATGTACAAGCCAGTCAGTGTATTCAGTGGGGTGTTCAGGAGTCATTAGGTTCTGAAAAATGTCTTGCATTTAAAACATAATGTACTTTTGAATACTTAAGTATTTTTAGATGCAAATACTCCAGTACTTTAACTGAAGTAAAAAATTAACTGAAAAACTTTGAGTATTATTTGACGAGGAGTATCTATACTTAACTCAAGTAGTGAAGTTGTGTACTTTGTCCACCTCTGTCCAAAAGTGACATACAGCTGTAAGCTGTTTGGGTTTGTTTGTCTGCTGAGTGCTTCTCTGCAGTGCTGCAGATGTTTCCACTGGTTAGATGCAGCTCAGGAAGACTGACCCACTGACTGCACTGTGCTGGACTCACTTTGCAAAGAGTAAAAACCACACAGACAGAACAATATCTGCTTCTTGTAAGACCCTGTTTCCTCTCTACCTCACCCAGGTCACGCTTTCAAGTATTCAGCCTAAGTTATTTTATCCAAACAAGCCACCATTATTATTCATGCAGCTGGACATTTGACTGGAGCACATGATTGCTACATATCATGGAACGGAATGTACAGTTTTCACAACAGAACTTTAGAAAAGCAAAATTCTCATCAGTCCACATCTCTAACCACCACACATCCTAGGGCTCCCATTTATAATGGTACATTTTTGTTTTATTCACATTCTTTTTCATCACACAGATAAACACCATCCATTAATCTTACAGCATGTATCCTGGTCAGGGTGATGGGGACGACACCACCTATATCGAGTGTGATTTAAGGCCAAGACCTTAAAAGGGAGAGTCAAGACTGAGGCTTGTTACAAGAGCAGTGGGGCACAAAACAACAAACAACATCATTATGAATGTAAAAGAAATGGATGTATATATAAATATAGGGTAATAATAGAAACAAAAAATAAGAATATATTACATACAGAGGAATATTATAGGAATATTAAAATTAACTTATACACAATCCTTAACTTATACACAATCCTATTGCATGTAACATTATTGCTCATGTGCCAGATATTAGCCTCCCAAAGGAAGCTGCCACACAGGGCATAATGCACTGGCTCAATGCAACACTGCACATCAGTGAATAAGGAGGAACAATATTGCAGATCAGCAGCAGATAGAAACTGTATCAGAAGACAGTGAACAGGGGAAAAGTTCAATGAGCAGAGTGCAGATTATAAAGCCTGACTGCTGTGGGGCCCAATGACCTGCGGTACCGTTCTGTCACACGCCGGGTGTCTGAGTCTCTTACTGAAGGAGCTGCCCTTACGGGCCTCCATAGTCTGCTGGGGGGGTGAGAGGTGTCACATAAAATTGATGACAGCCTTGTTATCAGCCTGCTCTCATCCATCTACTCTACAGTGCCAAGGGACGCTCCTCCCTGATGATGAGAGGAGTCTAAGCATGTGGACATTTGGGATAATGTGAGTTCAGAACTGGATGGTCAGCTGTACGACTTCCAGTCTGTAGGCAGACTCATCACCTTCAGTTATGATGGCAAACACAGTAGTATCACCTGCAAAATTCAGGATCTTCACTGGAGCAGCAGTGATTTGTGTAGAAATTGAAGAGAAGAGGGAGAGCACAGAGCCTGGAGGAGCTCAGTGCTGAGGGTCAGCGTGTCTGATGTGTGCTGTAAGCATACAGATGTCCTGCATTTGTGGAACATTTTGTTTGTGCTGCTGTTTATATGTGTTGTTGACGCTGCAGTCAGTAATTTTCCACTAGCAGTCTCACCTCTGCATTTTACAGGAAGACTGACCGACTGAGAGCAGGGTGTTTGTGTCTCTCTTCTCAGTGAGCGAAAACCACACAACCATCAGGTCCTCAGCTCAGGCCCACTGCTTCACTAGAAAAACCACAAAGGGTATTTTTATCTAAAAGTGGGTGAGCAAGTGAGATGTTATTGACAGCATGAATTTGTCTACTAACATTTTAAATTCAAACCTAAAAAGCAGTATGTCCAGGATGTCAGTAATTACATTTAGTCAGTATGAACAATTTGGGTGCAATAATATAGAATAATGTAGAATTTTGCATAATTCAGTTAATACCAGTAAGATACCGATCATTAACACTATAAGGTCATGTTGCTGAATCTCATTGTTAAAGTTAAATGAATCTACGCATTTTTATACACACAAGACTGTGCTTAGTTCATCTTTCAGTCAAAATCACACAGTGAGGCAAATCTGACCATCTTAATTGTTTTTGCTTGTGTGGAATGGCATCCCATGCAGGCCTGTGCTCTGTGCTTCCTGGGACAGGTCCCACCCTCTCCAGACCCCGATGAGAATTAGTAGTCGCTGGATAAAAGATTGACAAAAGATAAAAATACAAAAGTCATTCTTGCTGTCTAACCTCTGATTACTGCATGACATTTCTGATTTCTGATAACTGATAAGTAGAAAATATGTTTAGTCTCTTGCTTGGTGGTAAGAAAAAAGGAGAACCACAAAGAGCACAGTCATTTTCAAGGTTATTTCTCACTGGTCAGTGTGAAAGGCTGCGTCATTAATATAACGCCGGGCTCAGCACAGTGACTGCACCTGCGCTGCACTGTAGAACACAAGCCAGGCTGCAGACCATCAGCCCTGAAAGTTAAAACAGGACTCGTATGTGTGTCATGTGGTGTTTAATAAAAATTTACAGGACAGAACATAGTGGATTCAGTTTCCTTTGCTCTTACACTCCCAGTCCAAAGTGTGGCCACGACTGCTGTCAATGCATCTGTCTCTTTTTTCACCTTAATTTTTCACCTGTGTTATTCACCTTAATATCAAAAGGCTCCAAAGCAGTACAGTAATGCAGAACAAATATTGTAACTAACAAGGAAGTGGGGAGGTAATGGACAGAAGTGTTGGTTTTTGGTAACTCCACTCCTCTGACCTCCACTGTAATTTTAGGTTCCTTGGAACAATATTGTAAACCAGTCATCACACATCACACACATAAAGTCGACACCAACCTTAAGTTTGACACTCAGATAAGGTTAGTTGTCAAGTCAAGCTTTTTACAATTGAGGCAGTTGGCCAAAATAAAGCCAATTCTTTCTAGGCAGCACTTTGAGACAGTAATCCACTCTTTTGTCACTACTAGTTTGGACCACTGTAACGCCCTCTATGTTGGGGTTAGAGGCTCCACTATTGTTCACCTCCAGAAGGTTCAAAATGCTGCCGCACATGGAAATATGAGCATGTCTCCCCCATTTTAGCCTCACTCCACTGGCTGCCCGTACATTTTAGGATTCATTTTAAAATTCTGTTATTTGCTTTTAAAGCCCTCAGTGGTCTTGCTCCATCTGACCTCTGTGAGCTGCTTCACCCTTACACCCCCACCCGCTCTCTCAGGTCAGCTGATCAGCTGTTCCTGACGGTTCCTAAGACTCAGCGTGAGCTTAGAGGGGATCGAGCCTTTGCAGTCGCAGCTCCTAAAATGTGGAATGACTTGCCTTTTCACATTAGAGAGGAATCCCCTCTGTCCGTTTTTAAATCTCTTCTAATCTCTTCTCCTTCACCTTTGACACATTGTGAGATGTTAATTTTAATAGTAAATCTTATTTTAATCTTAGCCTTTTCTTTATTAATTAATTGATTTTTTTAAATTTTTATTAATGGCCTTTTACTCACATTGAATGTTTTGGTTTTTATTAAATTTCTTTTACTTCGTTTTTAAGTGTGTGAATGTTTTTATTTATTCCTTTGTGCAGCACTTTGGTCCATAAGGTTGTTTAAAGTGCTTTTCAAATAAAGAGCTGGATTGGATTACATTGGAAGATGGCTCAACAAATCTCTTTCACAGAATGTAAAATTCGACAGAGGGCGCAAGGTGACATTCTGTCAGGGGCCCAGAATTTTTAGCTACACCTCTGTGTTACTGTGTTTTTTTTGTTCTAGCCATCAATAACTCTGGAGTTGCTATATCGCCACCTGGTGGTGAAAAGATCAGACAAAAATATGTACACATGTTACCAACAGTTTGAAATTGAAGTGCAGAGTTAACAGGTTTAATTAATCGTCCCCACGGATGCCAGTCATGAAATTTGAGAATTGCAAATTAAAACACAGGAAAAAATCAGGAACACTACAAGATAAAATATTTAGCAAACACTCAATGTGCATCCAGGGTGACAAGGGACAACTGGAGGATGATATGACAATCTGACAGTGACATTCACAGCACTTTATATGTTGCCAAAAACAGAAAAGGGGATTAAAATCAAGAATCAGAAATCATGTATGAGGGTGGGGCTGCTTGGTGGTGCAGTGATTAGCACTGTTACCTCCCACCACTGGGACTCAGGTTCGAGTCTCCGCCTGGGTCACATGTGTGGGGAGTTTGCATGTTCTCTCTTGCTAAATTGGCCGTAGGAGTGCATGTGTGTGTGAATGGTGTGTGAATGTGCCTTGCAATGAGCTGCCCCCCCGTCCTGGGTTGTTCCCTGCCTCGTGCACAGATCCTGCCAGGATAGGCTCTGGACCCCCCGCGACCCAGTAGCATAAGCGGTTTAGACAATGGATGGATGTATGAGGGTGAGTCACAATGACGACAGCTGCTCTGTTGACTTGGTCCCAGGAGTCGTCAGCGTTGGTCTGCCGGGGCCCCCGTCCTGTCTGTGGAAGCACCCGTCTTGTTGGCTGTTCTCTCTGCCTGGGCCCCCTCTCCTGCTGCCTCACGTTTGGGTTGAAGTGGCTCCCCAGTGCTTCTGTAAAGCTCTTTGTGTATCTTAGAAAAGGGCTGTATAAATGTAACATTCATTCATTTATTCAAGGTCCCAGCCAGAAGAGTGCAGTACTACACTGTCCCCCACAGCCTGAATCAGCTGGATGTTATAGGATTAAGACACTTCCTGCATTAGGCCATTTACCCTCAGTGTATTTCCATACCCTGACAGGATGGATGACAATACTATGGCCCTAATTTTCAATACACAGTTTTCACAGGAGTCTCACCCTCATCCACATTCTCTGCATTCCTTATCTCATGCTTCTTTGCCACCCGCATCTCCTCTGCCTGCTTTGTCTCATTTTCCCACAATTGAAACACCGTCCAATTTGTCTCTGTTTTAGTTCTACCACATTAGTCCCTGAGCAACCAGTCTGATCCCGTTCCTCTAATTTCAGACGCATCTGGCTTATCTGATTGGGACTGAAGCTGCTGTTACTAGGAAAACCACATTCGTCCCACTGGGGCAGGTCTGACACCGCGTCCTTCCCATATGTCTCCCATAATTGTTGTACAGAATTTCAGCTGGAGTTCTTTCCCAGAAGCAAGTAATTTCACTTTAGCACCTGTTCAGTAAAAGTCAAGTAGGTCTTTAATGTTATTTTTAACTTTACACAGTTGAGTATAGTACAGTTACAAAAGAAACTGTTTCCCTCGGACCAAGGTGCTACTTAAATTAACAGAAGACTAACACATACCAACCTAGCAACATACTGTATGGTGCATAATGAGCAAAAACTGTGCAAACATTGCAGGACAGTGCAAAAAGAGAGGACAACTGACACCAACGAGCACAAACAGCACAGTAAACCCAGTACTGAGAAGGCGCAGTTTGGTTGTCCAATGAGGTAGCAATAAAAATAAATAAAAGTAACTGTAAACATGGCGACAATAAGATAAAAAATAGTAGTTAAATAATAAAGTGTGTTAATGAGTGTATGTGTGTGTGGTATCAGATTAGTCCCTGAGAGTTCAGTAGTCTGACGGCATGGGGGATAAAGCTGTTTGAGTCTGGCTGTAAAGGCCCGAATGCTCCGGGACCTATTTCCAGAAGGCAGGAGGGTGAAACGATAATGTGAGGGGTGGGTGGGGTCATCCACAATGGTGGTGGCTTTGCGGATGCAGTGTGTGGTGTGAATATCTGTGATGGAGGGGAGAGATATGTTAGGGTTATCTTCTTCTGAAGATGCGCTGGAAACAAACCAGTCTCTGAACACAGAACAACGCAGACAGCTGTGATGACGTTTTACTTGCTGCAAGGTGTAGGGAATCCACTTGCAGAGTCTCCGCAGTTTCAGCAAAATGATGGTTTATTGAACAGCAAAAATAATACAATGTAATACAGTGTAGAGACACACCGGGTACTGAAAGGCAGCTCAGATACAAATTGAAGACAGTTCTTCACCCCCCTTTATACCCAAAAAGGCCCTCCCCACCAAGGTGTTGTGTGTAGGTGTTGTGAGTGAATTTACATATAAAGAGTGACCCCCTGGAGTGTGAGGATCCTGAGACAGGGACGGGACAGGACAGGGTGGAGACTTTTATGATCATTGTAATTCAATTCTTATCACCTTATCTTATCCTTATCACCATAGTGGTGCCAACTGGAACCCCCATTCTCTCCCTGGCTTCCCCCATGATCATAAATTCCTAACATTGTCTGCATTCAAATGATCAACCAAGAACCTTGGGACATTTTTACCACTTTTCCTTACAAAGGGAAGCCCGGTCCTGACCTCGAGGTGTCAGCCTCTCAGTCGAACTCAGCCAACTTCGAAAGAGTAACTCCCCTCGCAGTGTCTTTTATTGAGGTACACAAACAGGATATGCAACTGACATTGAACATTGTTTGTCACCATATATGGGGTGGAAATATTCAAGCGACAGTTCTTGAGACGTGTTATTGCTCAATTAAGATCAAGCTGCGGCAGGGTGTTGTTTCTAAGCGTCTAGCAAAATGATGATAAAAAAAGTACATATTTCTCTAACACGATACTCCCAATGATTTTCTCACCTGTCATCACTATCTGTTGTAGGGACTTGTGATCTGAGGCGACACAGTTCTCAAAGCAGACCGTGATGCAGCTGCTCAGGGTGCTTTCAACAGTTCCCCAATAGAGTGTGAGAATGGGAGATGGGCTTTTCTGAGCTTCCGTGGAGAGTAGAGGTGCTGCTGTGCTTTCCTTACTATGGAGCTGATGTTGAAGGACCTGGTGAGATTCTCCGCCAGATGGACAACAAGGAATCTGGTACTCTCTACGATCTCCACAGATGAGCCATCGATGTGCAGCAGAGAGTGGTCACTCTGTGTTTTGTGTTCTTCTAACGTCAACAACCATCTCTTTGGTCAACATTCAGAGACAGGTTGTTGGCTCTGCAGCAGTCCGATAGTCATCACACTTCCTCTTTGTATGCTGAGTCACCGTTTTTATTGATGAGACCCACAACAGTCTTGTCATCTGCCTGATGTTGATGATGGAATTCGAAATGTGCATTGCTGCTCAGTTGTGAGTCATCGGAGTTAACAGCAGTGGGCTGAGCATAAAGTCCTGGGTTCCTGCTACAGCGTCTGAGCAGTTGCCTTCGTCGCCCATAGCTCCTGCGCAGCCCGAGCAGCCGCCTCCGCTGCCCCCTGCGGCCCCAGAGCCCGAGCAGCCGCCGCCTGCTTTGCCCGTAGCTCCTGAGCAGCCGCCTCCGCTGCCCCCTGCGGCCCCAGAGCCCACGCCCGAGGCGCTCCCTCCGCCTCAAATGACTGTGCCCCCTGGGGCTCTTGTTCCTGGCCCCACTCCTGTCCCTGACCCAGCTCCAGACTTTCCTGCCCTAGTCCCCGAGGAGGTCCCGGACAGTCTGACCACCGTGTGTGCCACGCCCCCTGATTATCCACGTGTGCTTCCCTGATCGTACCCAGCTGTGTCCGATTATTTTCAATCAGTCCTGTCTATTTGAGTTCATGTCTTACTAGAGTTCAGTGTCCGTCATTGAAGTCCGTCTGCGTGAGATGTTTCCTGCACCCCGTGTTCCTAATAAATCCCCGTATCCTGCCTGCCTTGCCTGTTTCCTGCCCGTCCGCCGCTCCCGTTAAATGGCGATCGTGACACAAGGCACACGCACATCAAGTACCAATGCAGCAAATACAGATGAACAATTTAGGAGGAATACTAGTCAAAGGAAGGAAGAAAAGCAGCCCACCCTATCTCATGGTCACGGACACAAACATCAGGGAGTGTTATGAAGAAGACATCACACTTAACACCATTGGTTTTATGCAGTGAATTACACCAGAGAGAGTTTTTACATTCTAGCTGTGTTACGTAACATTCCTCAGCCTTCAGGTTTTTTCCACACAATGCACGACATGCAGGGGTGCCAAACAAAACAGCGGAACTGCAGTGTAGCCAATTATTTGTTTCAGTAGTTTTAAGAAAACTAGAACATAAAATGTTTGTTTTACTTAGTCCACAAAAGAGTTTTTACCTATCTTAGTGTATTTTACATCACATACACTCTCGGTCCGTTGTGGAGTCCATCCCACTGTAGTTGGAGAATGCTGCCATCAGTCGCTTGGTGTAGCACTCGCAGGATTTACCAGGCTCCTGTTTAAACTGATGCATCATGCCCCAGTCCATGCGCAGGAGGACCAGTCTCTGAAGGGCTGTCGCATGGTGAGGCCTGTTCTGCCTGGGGTCCAGCAGGTCACTGGCAATGTCCTTCAACTCACAGTGGGCTTGCGTTCATAGTGGGGTACCGCAGGGTTCGATTTTAGGACCACTATTGTTCCTAATTTACATAAATGATATGGATACCAATATATACAGTAAACTGGTGAAATTTGCAGATGACACCAAGGTGGGTGGTGTAGCAGATACTGAATTAGTGGCTCAGCAGCTACAGCGGGATCTTGATTTAATTAGTGACTGGGCCGATACCTGGCAGATGAAATTTAACGTCGATAAATATAAGGTACTCCATCTAGGGAGCAGAAATATAAAGTACAGGTATTTCATGGGTGTCACTGAAATAAAGGTAGCTGATCATGAGAAAGACCTTGGTGTGTATGTTGATGCTTCCATGTCCCATTCTCGCCAGTGTGGGGAAGCAATAAAAAAGGCCAATAGGATGTTGGGGTATATCTCCAGGTGTGTGGAGTTTAAGTCAAGGGAGGTAATGCTAAGATTATACAATTCCTTGGTGAGACCTCACCTAGAATATTGTGTGCAGGTTTGGTCACCATATCTTAAAAAGGACATTGTGGCCTTAGAAAAGGTGCAGCGTAGGGCCACAAAAATGATTCCTGGTCTTAGAGGAATGTCATACGAGGAACGGTTACTTGAGCTAAATCTGTTCAGTCTCAAGCAAAGGAGATTGAGGGGGGACATGATCCAGGTATATAAGATTCTAACAGGTTTGGATGCTGTTCAACCAAATAGTTACTTCAGCATTAGTTTAAATACACGAACTCGTGGCCATAGGTGGAAATTAGCGGGAGAACATTTCAAGCTGGATTTAAGGAAGCACTTCTTTACGCAGCGTGTAGAGTATGGAATAGTCTTCCTGATAATGTAGTGCAAGCTGAATCCTTGGGTTCCTTTAAATCAGAGCTAGATAAGATTTTAACGACTCTGAGCTATTAGTTTAGTTCTCCCCAAGCGAGCTTGATGGGCCGAATGGCCTCGTCTCGTTTGTATAGTTCTTATGTTCTTATGTTCAACTCCTTCATCTACAGTGTCAGATGAGCAAACCTTATCTCCCCCTTGAGGATTTGGACATACCAACATAGGGGCAAGAATTTCTGCTACCTCGTCCTGCTGCCTGAGTGTTTCGCCACGGCACTTCTTCACCGAGAAGGAGGTAGAGTCGGGTGCTGAATGGTTATGATCCTCGTCTGCAGGGGGGAGAGGGGAAGGGGCAGGGGAACCACTGGCTACTCCTCCCTCGGTGGCATAAGGAGGAAGCTGCTGTTTGGGCAGCAATGCTTGGGCAGGAGCCACACAGTTTATTTCTGGGTATCTAATTAGCGGACACCATTAGGTCCCTTCAGGGGCTCCACAGACAAACTCATTGACAAAATAGAATTGTCACAGAAAAATTCTTTGTCACATGCTCAGTCGACATGGACTGTGTGCTATTTACATATTTTTGGCACAAACGAAATCTCATATGCATATCGATGTATCTTTCGCACAAGTGGACCTCCATCACTTTAAAGAGGGTAAACTCTGATCAGGAAATTTACGACGTCAGAATAAACGGATTTTTTAACAGAAGTAACTGACATGCCCTAATAAGGAAATGCATACAATCAGAATACAATATCTGTGGTTTTTAACAGTGGTAACAATCTGATAATGAAAGGAATCAGATCAACATTTCTATAGCATGTAACAGAGCTTGCTCCCCTCCAGAACTCATTGTTCCAGTAGTTATCTGAAATCATCTGCAGGAGCTATTCTTTTATTTGTATATTAAGCATAATTATTCATGAATATTATTGATTATGTTTATTTGTTTAATGTTTTTATTTATTCGTATTTATTGTTTATAATATAATGTTATATAGTATTGCAACACTTGAAACGAGAGGTACTTGCCTGCCTTAGTGATATTTACTATTGTCTAAGTGTATTCCCACCTGTAGGAGGCAGCAATGGTTGTTATTAAAGGTGCTGAGATTACGCGGCTCAGGGCTGAAGGTGCAAAGTGAAACAGTCATTGACCGTATTTGCCATGTGTGATGGTGTCTGCATATCGGCCCTTTTGCGCCAAACAAACCAGTTCAAAGTACTGTGTGTTAAAATATCATATGAATAAATCCTCTCAAGAACTAAACTCAATATCGTATCCTCATCATTCAACGCGTCTGACTTTTGCACCTCTTACCACAAGGCAGTGGATTACATGGGGAAATTACAAACAAGGAGAATTTAATCTGTTTTTCCTCTACATTGTCGTTATTCAGAATATTACAGACTATGAACAAAAACGGACAATGTAAGAAAATAAAAAAATGTGTATGACAGAAAGCTAGAGTATTTTTGCAATGGTGAGCACTAGCTGGTTTATGTACTAGCTCACACTCAAGAAACAGCATAAATGCTACTCATACACAGTTGGGGGGCAGGGGTCAGTCCTTGTGCCTGTAATGAGGTCACCAGTTGAAACTAACCCAGCCTCAGCACGTCTGTGGGTCCTTGAGCAAGGCCCTTAACCCCCAGCTCCCTGGGCGCCCCAACAGGTAGCTGCACTTCGCGGACAACTTACTCCACAAAGAGTAAGTTGAGGGAGACATAAAAAACACAATTTCCCCACGGGGATTAATAAAGTCCATCCATCTATGGAATATTATTTAGCACTATATAACGCAGAATATAAGAATTACGATTTTATAAAAAGTATGCCAAATATCCATGATATAATCATTACAATGTAAACATTATAATGTAATCAACACAATGGAACCAACTGAGTATGTATTTGCACCTTTTGTTAGTCTGAGTTTCTGTTAGCTACTTTGTTAGTCCTGAATCTATGAATATTCACATTTTTATCGCGTATATTTTATCACTATGTAAAAGGACAAATATATTATCAACCTTTTAGTGAGACAATGTGTAAACGGCTGAAACTACCAAGGTTTACTACTGAAGGAAGGGATTCACCTGAGTTCACCAAAAGTTCATGGCTGAGTATTTTTAAAAAACCAAGTGGAGCTGCTCGCGCCACTATTATGTTCAACCGAGAGGCCAAACGGTAAAAGAAATGACTGTCAAACTTATCACCTAGGGGTAAATATAAATCTATACAAATATCACCTGCATGCACATTACTTCTTTTACAATAACCAACTCCTGATCCATACTGTTAGTCGTGAAAAAAATAACTATTGTGTACATAGAGGCCCTGTGTAAAAAGATAACTGCCAAGGAAAAGATCAAAAACATTTATTTCAAGGATTCAAAGTTTTTATGGTCATGTACAGTGTACAGTGCAGTTCTTATTTGATTAACTTGAATGTCTTCACAGACAAGACGATTAAACAAATAAAGCAGCGCAACATTACAGTAACTAACAACAAACAAAGCTCACGAGTACTATTACAATATTCATATCATTTATTTAAATTTAATTTTACCAAGTAAATTAATTGAAAAGCAGTTACCGCTTTACCTGCTTCTCGGGAGAAATAGCAGATATACAAACGTCATGTATGTAACTAAAATCTTAAGCCAATAAGGGCAAAGTTGTGTCGTAATGGAGGCGGATCCAGCCTGTGCAGCCTGCTAAGAGGTGCTGCCTGATGTGTCTTGCTCTCGCGGAGTTTTGGTACCATGTGACATGGTGACGTAATGCAACGGGCGATAAAAAATATAACCATGATGCATTGCGTCAGGACCAGAATGCATTGCTTTAAGCTAGCGCTGTATGTGGGTGCATGAAGTGGAAAGCACCCAATAATAAACATAACATTTTTTTAAAAATGTTTTCTTCACCGGTGCAGTGAATTTAAATAAAGAGCTATGATGGTGCTGCAAATGGCTTTGCATAGTAGTTAGTAGTAGCATTAGCCGCTGTGTGCGGCATTAGCTTTCTACAGTCCTTACAGATGGTTCGTGTTTTGTCTGTCTCCCTTTCGCCATTTATATTTTCCGCCGGGCACCCGAAATGCTGACACACAAAAGATTCAAAAGTGTCTGGGGTATCTACTATAGTAATTTAGTCAGATGCCGACATATTTACAGCAGCTCATTTGCAGCGCATTCGTGAAACGGCTTTTCGCTCCAACGAGAAATCTCGTCATGTTGTAATATCGCGAGATCTCGTGACACGCGTTTCACTCCCACTTCTTAGTAACAGTCATGATTTGATAAAGTGACAACCTGCGTAATAATTGGTAATACATAGAGTTTGCTATTGTTCAGGCTAGCAGACTGTTATGGCTTGAGGTTAATGGTGCCTGTTACTTGTGAATTTTCACATTTGCAGGGATCTTCTGCCTCGTGAACGTGAAACGGGTAATTATGCTAAAAGAAGAAAAAAGCAGAACTGCAATGTGTGTAAGGCTGGTGCTGATTTTTCAGTCTGAACACAGTAAAATTTATACAAATTACCTGTATTCAAACTTGTATTCTTTATATAGTTTGGTTAATTACTATTTAAAAGTTTTATCTGCGCTCCATTGTATAACTTATATTGGAGACTTGTATGTACTTTTCGATTGGAAATGGTTAGCTGTATACAGGGGCGCCGCTAAGGGGGGGAAAGTTGGGACAATTCTAAGGGCCCACGCCCTTTAGGGGCCCCCAGAGATCTGAATGGGTGTGATAGGGGGGCCCAACCTCATATTTTGTCATAGGGCCCAAAATTGCTAGCGGCGCCCCTGGCTGTATATACTTTGAATATTTTTATGATTAATTTCTTTGTTTATTTAATTTGGCAACAGATCTGCACTTTTAGCAGTATTGCTGTCAATTTTTGTGAAAGTTGTTACTAAATAAAACAAAAGAAGCAGACTTGTGTAAATCCTATATTGGTCGTGTATTCTTCCTGTAGCGTAGTGACAGCTTTTTGTACGGAAGCCGTGAACGGCTGTGCTTGCAAATATATTTTCTTCTGAATAATTAGAAGGATAAGCATATTTTGTCGCCGCCGCGAGATAGTCATGCCATACACAGCTCTGCTCGTTTTTGTACTGTAACCGTGTTACTTAATTTGCGAATCCATGAATTTAACGTTGACATTAAGTCAACATTGACATTGACAACGTTGACATTAAGTGTTGCACCTATCTAGTGTTTTACCGTGAAGGGCATGTTATATCTTGTCTCTAAGTCGCACTATGGTCCAGGGGAATGCTATGTCATATTAGAACATGTGTCGATGATGTGGCAATATAAATATTTTAGAATACTGTCAGTTTTAGTTTCAGAAATCCATCATTTGAGAAAAAAGGCCAGTCACGACAAATATATATGGAATATAACAACAGAGGTTAGCTGTATTTGTTTAAGTGTAAAGATGCACATAGAAACATGCATGAGCTCATCTGAGAATAAACTGAATGCAATGAAGATTTGTGACTCCTGCTGGAAAATGCGAATAGTGGCAGGGTCTTCAAGCAGTACATTTGTCTGAGAGTCAGTTAATATTAGGAAAGGCACCGATTTTTTTTCAATGGCGCTAATTATCAAGAAGGAAATGGAGTACCCCAGTACCTGGTTTACGGGCACTGGAAGCTCCAGTATCAGTCAGACTTTCATGTAAGTATATGTGTGTTTAATGACTTGTGCATGTTTCATCTTTACCAGGGGCAGAGGGGAAACTCAATAAATAGCCTTCTCTCACACTTCCAGGCCTGCAGAACTGAGCATGTCCCCTGGTTTTGTGCATATGTCTGTAGGCTTTGAGTTTTTCCTATGGGGGCTTCAATTTCCTCCCAGAGTACAAATACGTGCAGATCAGTTGCATTGGGGAGTCCATACTGTGATGCTGAGTGGGTGTAGGAGGAGATTGAGAGATGAAACTCCGGATGATTTACTCCCTCGGCTAACTAACCAGAACAGGATCGTACCAATACCAAAATGATAAGTTTATAAATGTTTTTCACTACCCTGATTCATTCAGTTATTTCTGTTTGTTAATTCCATCCCCCAAGCAAATACATAAATAAACAAACAAATATTCAGGGGGAATGTGTCATAGGTGATAGAATCAGTGGATGAATCTAAAGAAAAAAAGTAATGATTTCTTTCTCTCCAAAACACAATGCACAAAACTCTTAAGTTAGGTAAGACATTGAAATTTTATGACAGTAGCATGATGCAGAGGAACAACAGAAGGAAAAATCTAACTAAACCTGAGTCAACTAGGACTAATTACACTAAATTAAGTGGAACACACAAAATACCTAAAACAACTTAATAAACAAGCAAGAAATATTACATTTGATTAACTATACTGATGCCTGAGGGAAGTTCTTGTGCATAATGCAGCAAGTATATACAGCTGCAGAGACACTACACATAGTGCAAATAAATTAAAAAGTATACAGTACACACACTGATTCCTGAAAAATCTAAATACCATGGAATACTAATGAAATACTGATGATGATGATAATAATAGAAATAATAATGAATTAGTTTAGGGTATTATGCAATTGACATGTACAATTAAAAAAGAAATTGCACCAGACATTTCCTGTGGCAAAGAAGGGTTGCTTTGTGCCACATTACTCAAGTCAATTCACTTTATTTTGTATAGTACATTTTCATAGCCTTACATTGTCTCAAAGCACTTTACTTTGTCCCTGCCCAATTGTCCCAGTGAGCAAGATCTAGCCTGAAAAATTAGAAAGCGACATTGGCAAGGATAAACTCAGTCATAGTAAGAAACCTTTGGAGGAACCAGAGTGAAAGGGGGAGCCCATCCTCCACAGGTCAGAAGTCACGTTAACAAAGTCCTGATTTATATGGTTTATATGGTTCAATTAGTTAAGTCCGGATGTAAATACAGAATAACTGGCAGCAGGGCACACAGGAAAGACGTAAACAGGCAGGAGGGCAGGCAGGAGGGTGGCACAGGCAGGACGTAATGGGCAGGAGGGCGGGCAGGCAGGGCAGCACAGGCAGCCAGAACTGTTTTGCCACTGCAGTTTGTTTTACAATTTCATCTGCATTTGTTCCCCCAAGGTATAACAGCAGCTAATTTATGAACATGCTGCTTTTCAGAAAAGAAGTTTAATTTCCAGGAGCATGACCAGTGCATACATTTAGTGTTGATGGTTCTTTGTAAAATGGATGTTCTGTACTTTTATTGATCTGTCCATCCATCCATCCATCCATCCATCCATCCATCCATCCATCCATTCATCCATTTTCTAACTACTTCTGATGAAGTTCCGGGTTATGAGGTATCCTGAAGCCCAGGCAATATGGGACAAACACACACATGCACACACATAGGGTATACCTATCCTTATGGGGCCCGCTCATTGACTTCTATTGGATAAATGCTAACGCTAACTATGACAATCTTAACCCCCACCCTGCCCTAACCATAACCATAAGTAACCAAGCAAAATAAAAGAGGTTTTGCATTTTTAGTTTTTCCACAGCAGTCACATATTTTTATAAAATAGAGTTTTCCTGGTTTTCAGTTTCGTGGTCCCCATAAGGGAAAAAAAAAACAGGTATTTATCACGCTATGGGGTAGGATAGGTATACCCGCTCGTACACACACACACAGACATGCACACAAATGGATAGATCACCACAGTTACTATGGATGTCGATCCTGCAATAATGAGACAGAACTATCATACTTAACAGGATCATATCCCTAGTTCTACATATGCATAATTATATTTAAAAAAGATCCCACGCACCTAGCACATGAGATGTTTGAACTTCTGCCCTCTGGTAAACGTTACCGCAGTATGCATTGCAGAACAACCAGATTTAATAAGAGCTTCTAACCCCAAAGCCATCAGAATACTAAATGCTAATGAACATACGTTTATGTGAAACCCTACTCTCTCTTACTCTCTGTGCACTTTATTACCACAACTGGTATTAAGTTTACTTTTTATTTATACAGTATAGTGCAATAATATAATCACGATTTGTGTGTGAGTGTGCCCTGTGATGGGCTGCCCCCCATCCTGGATTGTTCCCTGCCTCGTGCCCATTCCACATTCCGGGATAGGTTCCGGACCACCCGCGACCCAGTAGGATAAGCAGTTTGGAAAATGGATGGATGGATATAACTAACATAAGACAGACATTACACCTAACAAACAATAAACACGAAATAAAGGAGTGGATACAAAAAAAATGTAATGCAATGACCAGATTTAACACCTGGATTATGTCCCCCCTTAGTCTCCTTTGCTCGAGGCTAAACAGATTCAGCTCAGCTAACCTCTCCTCATTAAACATTCCTCTAAGACCAGGAATCATTCTCCCAGCCAAGCAAGCCTGAGTCCGGCTTCCACTCCCCCGATCCCCAGCAATGTTAACTTGGAAGGGCGTATTCTGTATGCACAACTGAGACAACCCAGGTGGAGCTTATCGGCTGGCAAAATTGCCTTCAGGTATCACCCACCCTAGTGAGAGTCCAAGCTAGGGCCGTTCTCAGAACTCACCCTAAACGAAGTCCTGCTCAAAAGTTGTAATGACCGCCTGAGGTACCTGTCAGCCTTGCCCGTAATGAGTCAGTGGGTGTAGCCGGGCTGACACGCTTTTGGGCATCCAATTGCTGAGAACTCCCCTTCGGTTCTGACAAACTGTACGATCACAAGCAGTGACAGCAGAGCCACAGACAAGCTCAACCAACAGAGAGCGAATGGTAAGCACCCAGCACCCGAAGGGCTCAACTGATCACATCCAAACGACTTCCTGATGGGATTGTGTACGTAACTGGTTTACTGTTGTTAATAGTGGTTGAACTTCTATGCAAGTCCCCTTGTTGGGGGAGATGGAATGAATGAAAGCATAAGGTGAAATAAAACCTAAAATAAATCAAAAAGGTTAAACGGGAATCAAACCAAATGAATTGTGTTTCTTATTCAATTGTAAACATCAATTAGTTATGCAACAATAACCTAATTGGATGTTAATGTATTGTGATCAAACTGATTTAGTCTGTGAAGTTGATTCCTGCTTTCAGGCAAGAACCTGTGTGTCCAATTATGCGTGTTGTATCACCGCAGTTGACCACCAGAGACCCAACTCAGATGTTGTTAACCTACTATGGCGGACCACTAGAGGTGCAATTTCAATGGAGTGGCACTGCTATGGCTTGCCACTAGAAGCGCAATTTCGAAATGGAGTGGTAGTTCTATGCCTGACCACCGGGGGCGCAATATCGAAATGGAGTTGTAGTTCTATGCCTGACCACTGGAGGCGCGATTTTGAAATGGAGTGGTAGTTCTATGCCTGACCACTGGAGGCGCAATTTCGAACTGGAGTGGTAGTTCTATGCCTGACCACCGGGGGCGCAATATCGAAATGGAGTGGTACTTCTATGCCTGACCACCGGGGGCGCAATATCGAAATGGAGTGGTAGTTCTATGCCTGACCACCGGGGGCGCAATTTCGAAATGGAGTGGTAGTTCTATGCCTGACCACTAGAGGCACGATTTCGAAATGGAATAGTAGTTCTATGCCTGACCACTAGAGGCGCGATTTCGAAATGGAGTAGTAGTTCTATGGCTTGTCACTAGAAGCGCAATTTCAAAATTGAGTGGTAGTTCTATGCCTGACCACTAGAAGCGCAATTTCGAAATGAAGTGGTAGTTCTATGCCTGACCACCGGGGGCGCAATATCGAAATGGAGTGGTAGTTCTATGCCTGACCACTAGAGGCGCGATTTCGAAATGGAGTAGTACTTCTATGGCTTGCCACTAGAAGCGCAATTTCAAAATTGAGTGGTAGTTCTATGCCTGACCACTAGAAGCCCAATTTCGAAATGGAGTGGTAGTTCTATGCCTGACCACCGGGGGCGCAATATCGAAATGGAGTGGTAGTTCTATGCCTGACCACTAGAAGCGCGATTTCGAAATGGAGTGGTAGTTCTATGCCTGACCACTAGAGGCGCAATTTCGAACTGGAGTGGTAGTTCTATGCCTGACCACCGGGGGCGCAATATCGAAATGGAGTGGTAGTTCTATGCCTGACCACCGGGGGCGCAATATCAAAATGGAGTGGTAGTTCTATGCCTGGCCACTAGAGGCGCAATATCGAAATTGAGTGGTAGTTCTATGCCTGGCCACTAGAGGCGCAATTTCGAAATGGAGTGGTAGTTCTATGCCTGACCACTAGAGGTAACCAAAGATATAGCTAGGCGGTTGCCGACGCTAGATGAGTGACACACACATTTAATGCATGCGCATGCTGCTTGTGGCCTTCTTCTGTGCCTTGCACAGTATAAAACCCCTTAAAACAATTACTGAAGCGAGACGGCGCACGCGTTACGGCGACAGATTTAAATTGTGAGTGCACTATATCTCGTCGCAAATGGTGCTTAACCACGGCGGGTCTCAAGCACAGGAGACTCCCAATTTCTAAATGACACACACTTGGCTCACAGCGCAAAGTTGTGTTAAACTTGCTTTGTCTAAAGCAGGCACACACATACGAGTATGATCCTGATAGGTAACTAAGCTATCGGTCTTATGTCCAAGCGCAACATAATTTAGGTTAGAACCTCATAACAAGTATTCCCGTTCGCTAATAGAGAGATCTCTCCCAGGATATATAGAAACGGAGACACTCGTCCGAATTGAACCTGGAAACAAAGCGCTACATCTGAGAATCTCGTCAGACATAGGGTTAAAGTTTACTGCAGTTTAATACGAAAGAACTACAATGAAATCACCGAAAATAAAACAAAATAATATAACTACTAATAATAGAAATAAAAATAACTATAATAAGCCCATATGATCCCGCTTAAATGCCTTCAGATTGCCATGAGTGCGACTTTTGCAACCAGTTGACAGTAGCGCTTCTTCACTGCACGTTCGGTCATAAAAAGTTTAAATTGTGTGCTCAGAATAAGTTTAAACCTTGTGCCTTGTGATTATTAACCAATTTTTATGCTGAATGGTCGGCTCAAACTCAATTGCGAAACACCGTGAGTCTGTTAATGTGTGACTTAAATGGAACTCATTAATAACCAGTATCACGTAATAACCTGGGTTAGAATAGAAGGCTTGTCCAACGAGCTGCGTCACCAGGTAATGTAAACGATCGGTAGCGAAGCTCCCCTCACGGCCAATGAGAGAGAGTCTCGCGATATTTCAGGCGAATTTGAGGTTTCAGAGCGTAGATCGCACAGGCAGGGATTCTTGTGAGCACTCAATGAACGGAGGCTGAAGTTGTGTAAAAGACATGCATTTATTCCTATAACTAACATAAGACAGACATTACACCTAACAAACAATAAACACGAAATAACGGAGTGGACACAAACAATGTAATCATGAAAATGCAATGACCAGATTTAAAATGAGTAACCTTAAAAGGGAAAATACTGTTCTGCAAAGCAAGCAATTTGTGGAAATACTGTCCTAAAGTAATATAGCAGGTGAATAGGAGTTTAGGTTGTTATAAATGAAAGGAAGTTTGTTTACTTGGTTGCAGAGTGGGGGGGGGGGGGGGTCTTGGCAGTTGGTTGCGGAGGCTGATGAGCTGATGGGTGATGGCACTCAGGGAGGCGCGGTGTTTGCAGCGGTTGTTGGAGTGGAGCCCCTCTGATTCCCTCTCCTGGTGAAGCTTGGGCTTGGTTGCAGTTCTCTGTCCAGCTGGGTCTTCACTGATAGGCTTCAGGAGGGCTTCTTGTGGGCTTCTCTTCTCTTGGGCTGATGTTCTCTGCCTCTCTTCGTGCTGATGGTCTTTTGTTTTCTCCTCCCTTCTGTTTCTCCTCTCCTGGCTTTGTTCTGAGGTGCCAGGTTTTATAGTGTAAAGTTCGTGAATAGGAGTGACCAGGAATTCGACTCCTGGACCAATGGCTGACCATCCATTTGGCGGGCTTTCGGAAGGGGGTCTGTATCAGTCCTTTTGAGATTTATGACCAGAGTGATTTCCCTTGTATTGATGATTTTCGTTAGGCTGGTGTAACTTTTGATATATTCACTTTCGTGGTAACCACTGACCAGATTTGGAAACTGGAGTGATTTTCCATCGGTTTGATACCAAACATGCCATAGCAGCCTAGCGGTTCACACCTCATACCATCTGTAATGATTAATTAATGATTACTTATATTATGTCGTTATGTTATATTACTCACACCTTATTTTATGCCTCACAATCTATATAATTGTAAATATACTGTGTAGCTGCTGGCGCGTTCCAAACTAAATCTCATTGTACTTACAATGTCAATAAAAACATCCATCCATCCATCTAGGCAGGCCAGTGTCGCCTCCATCCTTCCTGAAGTCAGTGATTCCTTTGTCTTTGTGCTGTTTAGTGCCAAATTGTTTGCTGAACTCCAACCTATCAGTTTCTGGACCTCATCTCTGTAAGCTGACTCATAAGAACCAAAGAGATTTACAAATGAGAGGAGGCCATTCGGCCCATCAAGCTCCTTTGAGGAGAACTTAGCTAATAGCTCAAAAATCTTATCTAGCTCTGATTTAAAAGAACCCAGGGTTTTAGCTTGTGTTACAATAACAGGAAGACTATTCCATACTCTAACTACACGCTGTGTACAGAAATGCTTCATCAAATTCGTTTTAAAATGTTCTCCAGCTAATTTCCACTTATGGCCACGAGTTCTGGTATTTAAACTAACATTGAAATAGCCATTTGGCTGAACAGCATCCAGACCTGTTAGAATCTTAAACACCTGGATTATGTCCCCCCTTAGTCTCCTTTGCTCGAGGCTAAACAGATTCAGCTCAGCTAACCTCTCCTCATTAGACATTCCTCTAAGACCAGGAATCATTCTCGTTGCCCTACGTTGCACCTTTTCCAAGGCAGCAATGTCCTTCTTAAGGTATGGTAACCAAACCCGCACACAATATTCTAGGTGGGGTCTTACCAAGGAATTATATTATCGTAGCATCACTTGCCTTGTCTTAAACTCCACACACCTAGAGATGCAATGTGCCTTCTCGCGTGGTGTTCCTGCAGAGGGAGTCTGTGAGTGCTGGAGATTGGGGGAGGGGGCAGTGTGGCTATGTCTGCTCTGTGTTCCTCCAGACGAGCAAAGAAGCTGTTTAGCTCCTTTGCTAAAAGGGCGTTGCTGTTAACAGTGACGGTGTTGTTGCCTTTGAAGTTTGTAATGTGTTGTATTCCCTGCCACACCCACTGTGGGTTGTTGTATGTGAAGTAGACCTCTATTTTCTGTTTCTCTGCCTGCCTGGCAACCTTGATGCCCCTATTCAGGTTAGCTCTGGCTGCACTCTGTGTTCTTGACTGCGCTGTCTTGTCCTGTAGTATTGTATTGTTGCTCTTGTGTTTATCTTGCACTTTCTCCCTCTGTTTGTGCTCCTTTCACTCTGTATAGTTCTATCTTGCCCGCACTTGTGTCATCTTGTGTTGTTTCTGTTTTTCTTCTTTGTGTTGCACCGTGGTCCAGGAGGAACAATGTTTCCTTTCACTGTGTACTGTGTATATTGCTGAAATAACAATAAACCCACTTGACCACCTGCCTCAATTCATCCTGAAGAGTTTTCCAATGTTGTTCAAAGGTCTGTTTGTTTCGAGTGAAGGACACGCCCCTGGACGTGCTGGATAAGGGGACCACAGATCAGTGTCCTCAGTCCTGCTTCTCCCTTCAAAGCTGAGAGGAAGATGACCCGCCTGCTGCTTCTGGTTTTGGCTTATGGAGCTCTGCTTATCTCCACAGAGGCCCAGCAAGATTACCACAGTCTCCCTGCACTCACAAGACGGCCATTAAACTCGCAGTCGAAAATGCTCATCAAGGAACCCGTCAGCACATGAATTTCTATAACATCCAGGGCCGTCCGAAGGTAACTGCTGAGAAAGTGTTTACAAAAGTGTGAAACTTTCATCATCTGCAAGCTGAACTAATGAGTATCACATTGATTTTGATGTTTTAATTTCAATGCATATGATGCTTAATGTCTCTTCACAATGAAAGTGATGGTTGTATATCTCAGCCCTGGTCAATTTTACCTTCTCACAGTTTCTCTCTGAATCTGCTGCAGTCAAGTCTGTGACAGTTTGCCATTTTTTGGGTGATTATTGTTTGTTATATTGCCTTTAAAACAGTTGTAGGCAATTTTGTATATAACGTGTTTATGTGATTTAGATCAGCAGTGAATACATTGACATTGAGATTCTCTTGAGAGCAACAAAATGTCCAAAGTCAACTGCAACAGACCATCGGGCTGACTGTATTTTCATGGACAAGAGGGTAAGTAAAGAGTCACTGTGACTGTGAGCATTGGACATATCAGTTAGCAAATTAATTTAGGTTCATGTTAACTTTTTTGATGCCCTGCGGGGGAAAGTTAGCCAACAATAAAGTAACAAATACATAGGTGGCCTCAAAGAGCCAGTTCCTTCACCTTATTCTCAAATTTTAGTAGGTTTACAGGCTTAAAGGCTGGATTACCAGGCAGAAGCAAATGCTAATCATCTGAGGGGTGACCTGTAGATTATGCTTCGAGCTATGAACCCTAGCTGGCCTTATTTAAAGACCTGTGGGCTGTACTACAAAGCGGGTTTTACATACCCAGAGTTAACTCAATCGAGCCAGGTTAACTAAAACTCATTGTTGAAATCAGCCTTAAATGGCAGTGTGGTGTTTTGTGGTGAAAGGGCAGGACTTAACTCTTGTTTTAATTAGAAAGCCAGTAATTAAACCTGGTCAGAGCAGGGTAGATGTGCAGTGTGAATTACCCTTTAAATTTACCTCTTTAAATAGTGAACTACAGGACCACTTAGCTTGATCGGAGGACAGTATTTTAATACAGAGCAGTGTTCAGTTAAACGGGATTTGTTGTTCATACTTTTAGATGAACTTGCTTTGTATAATATAGCCTTATGGTGACCCTGCTTTGGAAGCTCTTTCCTCTAAAATTGTTCTGTGTCATTAAACCCTGCACTCCAGCAGCTCTGCCTTAAATCATTAGATATATCTTTACTACACCTTCTCTCACTGTATTTATTGCCCACCACTCTTTAAATACTGTTTTTGTGTGTCTGTGTGTTTTTGCAGCCATTCATTAACTGTAGAGTTTGTAGAGTCTGGTAATGATCTTACACATCCATCGAATGACTGTGTACCAAACAAGAAAGTGGATGAAGTAAGTGTAGAGAGTCTTAGCATTATGGAAATGTAACAGGTGTGTGAATTGTGTCTAAACATGTGGTTAAACTTTGATTGTGTTTGTACATGCAAAAATTTGATCAGAGTACTGTTTATTAATGACAATGTTACTTTTAATCTGAACAACAGTGGCAGCACCAAGGAAAAGCTTGGGGGGGGGGGCTCTAGCTCCTCCTCCAATGACCATAGTACCCCCACAGCACCCCCAAAATATTGGTTTCATTTTTTCTTTAACTATCTGTAAAATCTGTATATTGTGTAAGACATTTTTGCGGTTTTTACAGCATACTTGTAGTGTATTTTTTCTTCAAAGTACACATAGAGGCTCTGTGAGCTAGACGTTAGAATTTCATATTTTATCCTATTTTATCCATGCTGTAGCTTATCGTGCTGTGTGCTTCTATACACCATCTACATAAGCTGAAAAGCTAAAGCACCCGGTCTAAATAATCTCACTCCCCTATAGCACCTGTAGCATTAAGTCACTGGTGCTGCCACTGCTGAATAAACGACTCCAATCTGACTAAACCGCTTAACTTTTCCTCCCCATGTTACATTTCAGGACAAACGACGTAATATGTGTCCTTCTGATAAACCTCTTCTCAGACCTAAAACTGCCTTGGCTTCCAAGGACACTAAAGAAGCTGAAGGAGACCGTCTGACTGTTTCTGATGGCTGATGGTCCTGCAATGTGGACCAGAGGAGGAAACTGGGAGGGAAAATGCTTTGCTTTATATCATGCCCACCCAAAGCCCCCAGTGAGTAAGCCATAGGCGCCGATAGGATGGAAAAACTCCCAAGAAGGAAGAAACCTTGGGAGGGACCAAACTCAAAGGGGGAGCCCATCCTCCTGGGGCCGGCAAAGTGTAGGTGCAGGATCACAAAAAAACTTGACGAGAGAAACGAGAGAATTCGACTGTCCCTCACAAAAACTGTAAAGTTTTAGTGGCTAAATTGCTTTTTCTATGCCTTTTCAAACAGGAGGAGATTTGTTTGGCTATACGTAGAAATTTTCTATACAATTTAGACAGCACAGAATCATTAACCTACTTTAATGCATTTATTAATACAACCACATATTTCACACATTTTGACATCAGTCATGCAGTGAAGATACAGTCTCTTTATTTCTTGACGCCAACCCTCCCCATTAATCCGGGCTTGGGACCGACACCTAGTTGAGCTGGCTTTCTCCCTTAAGTGGCTGGGTTAGGCTAAACTATGCACATATTTATGAAGACTACTATAAATTTATAAAGACCTCCCTAAATATGTAGTCTAACAAAACGCAGTTTAAAGAAGGTAGCCTACCTGGTAAACAAAGAAATTAAAAGGCCCACAGCATATAATCGGGCTATATCCAAGCAGTTTTTAAGAACGTAACCTACATGGCGAAATTGAATTACTTTCTGGACCAACAAACGCAACCAGACATGAACATTATGCACCTTCCTAGTCTTGATGTATGTCGTCATACAGATGAGGACGTTAAGGCAGCCTTTAGGTCCGACCCATCATGCACTGCAGTTTTTTGCTAATTCCTCAGATGGAAAACCATTAAATACCTCTTCTATTACCTTATATTACCTTATATTCATGTAATAAATATACAAATATCAATTAGTTGGAAATCAGCCAGACAGACGTAATTACTACAAATGGTTTCCACTGTATTTGTGACTCTGAGTGCCGCAGGCTTGGATGCAGTGCCGCACCATTTTGGGCATGCACTGGCATGCACTGGCCAATCATGTAGCACTTCTCTCATAAATATTAATGAGACATCACCTACCACCCTGCAAAAAAGAAATTTGCCGCTCGTCCCCCTGCACATGAACCAACATGGCTGTCTCAACCAGCGGAGCTCCGGAGCCTCTGGAGAAACACGCGGCAAAAAAGGCTCGCATACGGTCTTCCAGAGTTTGGGAATACTTCAGTCATGACACCTTTTCTGCGCCTCTACTGTAGCTGGCGTTAATGACGCTGTTTCAGCCATTTTATATTTTCTGTTTACTTATTCTGTCATGTAAGACTGAGACAAATTATCGTTTACGACTATTCTTACACACTGTAGCCTGACTTGCTGACTTAAGTAAGCTTAACTATAAGCTACCTTTGCTAGTGTTTGTGAATAACATGTTTCTCTAGTTATGAAATTATTCCATGTTTTAGCATCTGTTTCAACATTAAAGTCAAATTGGTATATTGAAATATGTAAAAACTATTGAACTATTAGCTTAAGTCTAACATAGAAAATCCTACTGAATCTCTTAAGATTTTCCTTTTTTGTTAATGCACTAATGTTTAAGAAGTGTCTTAAATTGAATTTCAGATTTGTGTGTGGGTGGGAGTGGGTGAATTGTATTAAATTCATACATTCATTCTTTTGGCTCAGACATTACTGACCTAAAACAAATTGAGGCATTGGGTAAGTGCTTAAATTAGCTACTAAATGGCAAAAAATATTCTAAATATCACATTTTCCATTCTTCGGTATAATTTTAATGAATCACCTATGCTGCCAAACATTAACGCATAGATTGTCACAACACTCTATGTTTTAGTTCTTCTTTATGTGTATAGGACGGTGTGATGGTTCTGGTGGTGGGTGTGGCCGACGCTGCTCGCGATGTTTGGCTATGCTGCAGTCCCAGGGACCAAGTTGGAACACATTTCCACCTTCAAGCTTAGGTGGAAAAACGGCACCGAGACCCAGCAGCAGGACAACTTCTTGTCCAGACAACCAGCCCTGCTTCATCATTGAAGTAAGCCCTGTGAACAGGAGCGAGATGTACTTCTGCAGTGGATGTTATAGCGGAAAGAACATCCCCATCCTCACGTCTGCCGGAGTGCCCCCTCAAGTGGGTGTGTGACTTAACTCGATGGATGAATTGGACAGAATGTACTGTTACTAGAGGTCGACCGATATGGGTTTTTCAAGTCAAGGGTCAGGCGATGGCCGATATATGCTGCTGATTTTTTTTGGCCGATAATTGGACGTTTTCCCCTCTATTTGCATGGTAAAATATCACACTAATAATAACAAACGATACACAAAATTTCTCAATTTAGCATTTATTGAATACTCAACTTGGAAACAATAACACATTTATAAACAATAAAAATAGCAGCATCAGAATCTCTGTTAGTGCACAATATAGCAGCAAACTCCTCATGTTTGACGGAAGGAAATTTGTAAACAATACAAAAAGGAATAAGCATGTTATCTTTAGTTGTAATCCCACTTCCAGTCCCTGAGTCTTACTCACCACACTCATACTTCACAGCAAACAGACAGCAGTTAATTAACCAGAAGAGAAAAATGCAAAAACACAACAGAACTTGTAAATAATAACAAACTAATAGACAATAAAAATAGCAGCATCAGAATCTCTATTAGTGCCAAATATAGCAGCAAACTCCTCATGTCTGACGGAAGGAAAATTTGTAAATACACAAAGGAATGAGCACATCTTCAGTTTTAATCCCATTTCCAGTCCCTGAGTCTTCCTCATCCCACAAGCAGGCAAGGCATGTCACCCCGGTTGTGTGACACTTATTTTATATAATAAAATAAGTGCCCCCTGCGGCCCCAGAGCCCGAGCAGCCGTCTCCGCTGCCTGCAGCTACCGCGCCCACGTCCGAGGCGCTTTCCCTGCCTGCAGCTCCCGGGCAGGCGCCCCCTCTGCAGCCTGCAGCTCCAGTCCCTGGCCCCACTCCAGTCCCTTCTCCCCCTGTGACTCTGGTACCCTCACCCCGACGAGCCCGACCCCGGCCGCAGGTCCTTATGTCTGTGTCCCATAAGGGGAGAGGACACAGACGCACGGCTGGGGTCCCACCCGCCCAGCCCCCTGGCTCGCCCTCCCTCGCCGGCGCTAGGGCTTGGTCGGCACCTGCGGGTCCTGGCCCTCCGGGTCGGCTGTCGTCTGCGGGTCCCCCTCCGCGGCCTCGTCGCCCTGCCTCGGTCCCTCCTCCGGCGTCTTATCGGTTGCCTGCGGGCCCCCCGACGGCGGCTCCTCATTCGCCTGCTGGTCCTCCCGCTCTGGCGTGTCGGAGGACGTCGCCGTCTGCTGCGGCTCCCCCTCTCTCCTTGCCCTCGCCAGGGTCCCTTCCAGCTCCTTCGTCCCCTTCCCTGGTCTCCCCTCCGACTCCCTCCTTCGTCCCTGCGTCTGTCCCTCACCCCGTCTCCTCGGCCCCTCCGGCTCCGGCCTCCCGGCCGCCTGCAGCCCTTCCGGCTGCCTCCCGTCGCCCGCTGGGTCTCCCTCGGGCTCCTCTTGGTTCCCCCTCCTTCTCTCCCTGGCCTCCCGTCTTTGTCCCTCCTGCCTCTGCTCCCCCTCGCTTTGTTCCTCCTGTCTCTGTCCCTCCTCTCTTTGTCCCTCGTCCCTCTGGCTTCTGCTCCTCTTTCCCCGATGTTCCCTTCGTTCACTCCCGGTCCTTTTGTCCTGCCTGTTCCCTCCGTGTCCCCCTTTCTGATCTGTTTCTCTGCCTTTCCTGTCTTATGTCAAGTCTTGTCCTGGCTCCTTCCCCTGTGCCAGTTCTGTCTGTCCGTTCTGTTCCCTGTCCCTCATTAATGAGGTTTTATATAGATATACATATATGCCCGGCTTGTCCGCTCCTCGTGTGTGCCACGCCCCCTGATTACCCACGTGTGCTTCCCTGATCGTCTCCTGCTTTGCCCGATTACTTTGATTAGTCATGACCTATTTTAAGTCCTGGTCTTACCTGTTTGCCCTGTCCGTCATTGTAGTTTGTCAATGCCTGCGTTCCGTCCTGCTCTACCCGCTCCGTTTCCCCGATTAAAGACCCGTTTTCACAAACACAAAAAAAACTATATGTATACATATACATACACTGAACAAAAATATAAACGCAACACTTTTGTTTTTGCTCCCATTTTTCATGAGATGGACTTAAAGATCTACAATTCATTCCAGATACACAATATTACCATTTCTCTCAAACATTTCTCACAAATCAGTCTAAATGTGTGATAGTGAGCACTTCTGCTTTGCTGAGATAATCCATCCCACCTCACAGGTGTGCCACATCAAGATGCTGATCTGACATCATGGGTAGTGCACAGGTGTACCTTATACTGCCCACAATAAAAGGCCACCCTGGAATGTGCAGTTTTGTCTCACAGCAAAATGCCACAGATGCCACAAGCATTGAGGGAGCGTGCAATTGGCATGCTGACAGCAGGAATGTCAACCAGATCTGTTGCTCGTGCATTGAATGTTCATTTCTCAACCATAAGCCGTCTCCAAAGGCGTTTCAGAGAATATGGCAGTACATCCAACCGGCCTCACAACCGCAGACCACGTGTAACCACACCAGCCCAGGACCTCCACATCCAGCAGGTTCACCTCCAAGATCGTCTGAGACCAGCCACTCAGACAGATGATGCACGGCCCCATGTTGCAAGGATCTGTACACAGTTCTTGGAAGCTGAAAATGTCCCAGTTCTTGCATGGCCAGCATACTCACCGGACATGTCACCCGTTGAGCATGTTTGGGATGTGCTTGACCGGCGTATACGACAGCGTGTACCAGTTCCCACTAATATCCAACAACTTCGCACAGCCATTGAAGAGGAGTGGACCAACATTCCACAGGCCACAATTGACAATCTGATAAACTCTATGCGAAGAAGATGTGTTGCATTGTATGAGGCAAATGGTGGTCACACCAGATACTGACCGGTTCTGAGTCCCCAGACCCCCAATAAAGCAAAAAACTGCACATTCCAGGGTGGCCTTTTATTGTGGGCAGTATAAGGTACACCTGTGCACTACCCATGATGTCAGATCAGCATCTTGATGTGGCACACCTGTGAGGTGGGATGGATTATCTCAGCAAAGCAGAAGTGCTCACTATCACACATTTAGACTGATTTGTGAGAAATGTTTGAGAGAAATGGTAATATTGTGTATCTGGAATGAATTGTAGGTCTTTAAGTCCATCTCATGAAAAATGGGAGCAGAAACAAGAGTGTTGCGTTTATATTTTTGTTCAGTATATATATTTATGGGTGTATCGAGACTAGATGGTCAGTATGGATAACTAAGGTGCACTAAAACTGGGTGAGCAGGCAAGGCATGTCACCCAGGTTGTGTGACAATTATTTTATATAAATGTATATATGTATATATATATTCCATCCACCATCCCTCCTTTACGGAGAACTGCGTTATTTTTATTGTCCATTACGAAAAAAATAAAAAAACTATATATATATATATATATATACATATATATTTATGGGTGTATCGAGACTAGTTGGTCATTATGGATAACTAAGTTGCACTAAAATTGGGTGAGCAGGCAAGGCATGTCACCCAGGTTGTGTGACAATTATTTTATATATATGTATGTATATATTCCATCCACCATCCCTCCTTTACGGAGAACTGCGTTATTTTTCTTTTCTATTGCTAATAAAAAAACTATATATATGTACATATATATATATATATATATATATATATGGGTGTATCGAGACTAGATGGTCAGTATGGATAACTAAGGTGCACTAAAATTGGGTGAGCAGGCAAGGCATGTCACCCAGGTTGTGTGACAATTATTTTATATATATGTATATATATATTCCATCCACTATCCCTCCTTTATGGAGAACTGCGTTATTTTTATTGTCTATTGCAAAAAAAAACACAAAAAAACTATATATATATATATATATATACACATATATATTTATGGGTGTATCGAGACTAGTTGGTCATTATGGATAACTAAGGTGCACTAAAATTGGGTGAGCAGGCAAGGCATGTCACCCCAGTTGTGTGACAATTATTTTATATAAATGTATATATATATTCCCTCCACCACCCCTCCTTTACGGAGGACTGCTTTATTTTTAATATCCATTGCGAAAAAAAAACACAAGAAAAAGAAAAAATATCTATATATATATACATATATATATATATATATATATATATATATATATATATATATATATATATATATATATATGGGTGTGTCGAGACTAGATGGTCAGTATGGATAACTGAGGTGCACTAAAATTGGGTGAGCAGGCAAGGCATGTCACCCAGGTTGTGTGACAATTATTTTATATATATGCATATACATATTCCATCCACCATCCCTCCTTTATGGAGAACTGCGTTATTTTTATTGTCTATTGCAAAAAAAAAACAGAAAAACTATATATATATATATATATATATATATATATATATATATATATATATATATACATATATATTCATGGGTGTATCGAGACTAGATGGTCATTATGGATAACTAAAGTGCACTAAAATTGGGTGAGCAGGCAAGGCATGTCACCCAGGTTGTGTGACAATTATTTTATATAAATGTATATATATATATATATATTCCATCCACCATCCCTCCTTTACGGAGAACTGCGTTATTTTTCTTTTCTATTGCTAATAAAAAAACTATATATATATACATATATATTTATGGGTGTATCGAGACTAGATGGTCATTATGAATAACTAAGGTGCACTAAAATTGGGTGAGCAGGCAAGGCATGTCACCCCGGTTGTGTGACAATTATTTTATATATATATTCCATCCACCATCCCTCCTTTACGGAGGACTGCTTTATTTTTAATATCCATTGCGAAAAAAAAACACAAGAAAAAGAAAAAATATCTATATATATATACATATATATATATATATATATATATATATATATATATATATATATATATATATGGGTGTGTCGAGACTAGATGGTCAGTATGGATAACTAAAGTGCACTAAAATTGGGTGAGCAGGCAAGGCATGTCACCCAGGTTGTGTGACAATTATTTTATATAAATGTATATATATATATATATATATATATATATATATATATATATATATATATATATTCCATCCACCATCCCTCCTTTACGGAGAACTGCGTTATTTTTCTTTTCTATTGCTAATAAAAAAACTATATATATGTACATATATATATATATATATGGGTGTATCGAGACTAGTTGGTCATTATGGATAACTAAGTTGCACTAAAATTGGGTGAGCAGGCAAGGCATGTCACCCAGGTTGTGTGACAATTATTTTATATATATATGTATATATATATTCCCTCCACCACCCCTCCTTTACGGAGGACTGCTTTATTTTTAATATCCATTGCGAAAAAAAAACACAAGAAAAAGAAAAAATATCTATATATATACATATATATATATATATATATATATATATATATATATATATATATATATATATATGGGTGTGTCGAGACTAGATGGTCAGTATGGATAACTAAGGTGCACTAAAATTGGGTGAGCAGGCAAGGCATGTCACCCAGGTTGTGTGACAATTATTTTATATATATGCATATACATATTCCATCCACCATCCCTCCTTTACGGAGAACTGCGTTATTTTTATTGTCTATTGCAAAAAAAAAACAGAAAAACTATATATATATATACATATATATTCATGGGTGTATCGAGACTAGATGGTCATTATGGATAACTAAAGTGCACTAAAATTGGGTGAGCAGGCAAGGCATGTCACCCAGGTTGTGTGACAATTATTTTATATAAATGTATATATATATATATATATATTCCATCCACCATCCCTCCTTTACAGAGAACTGCGTTATTTTTCTTTTCTATTGCTAATAAAAAAACTATATATATATGTACATATATATATATATATATATATGGGTGTATCGAGACTAGTTGGTCATTATGGATAACTAAGTTGCACTAAAATTGGGTGAGCAGGCAAGGCATGTCACCCAAGTTGTGTGACAATTATTTTATATATATGTATATATATATTCCATCCACCATCCCTCCTTTATGGAGAACTGCGTTATTTTTATTGTCTATTGCAAAAAAAAAACAAAAAAAACTATATATATATACATATATATTTATGGGTGTATCGAGACTAGTTGGTCATTATGGATAACTAAGTTGCACTAAAATTGGGTGAGCAGGCAAGGCATGTCACCCAAGTTGTGTGACAATTATTTTATATATATGTATATATATATTCCATCCACCATCCCTCCTTTATGGAGAACTGCGTTATTTTTATTGTCTATTGCAAAAAAAAAAACAAAAAAAACTATATATATATATACATATATATATATGGGTGTATCGAGACTAGAAGGTCATTATGCATAACTAAAGTGCACTAAAATTGGGTGAGCAGGATAGGCATGTCACCCCAGTTGTGTGACAATTATTTTATATATATGTATATATATATATATATTCCCTCCACCACCCCTCCTCTACGGAGGACTGCTTTATTTTTATTTCCATTGCAAAAATAAAAAATTTTAAAACACAAAAAAAAAAAAAAAACGAAAATAATAATAATAAAAATAATTTTGAATGTGTATTCAAATAAGTTTGAATGTGTGTGAACTATATATAAATATATATATACACATGCATATACAGAAATATATACACACACACACATATATATATATACACACACACACACAGACACACACTCACATAAACACATACACACACTGTGTACAGTCTTATGCAAAGGTTTGGCACCCCTTGACAAATAACATCTTTTCAATTACAAAAGCAACAATATCAGTTAATACAGTCTCTTTAGGAACTGGGGGAAAAATACACAATATTTTCAGCAAACATTGATGAATAGTTACTTTTTATGCCATAAATTGAACAAAATTACAAAATAAAAACATTATTATGGCACTCTGCAAAAGTTTGGGCACCCTACGTAATCAGTACTTAGTAACACCTCCTCTGCCAGATATCACAGCTTACAAGCGCTTCTTATAGCCAGCTGAAAGGCTTTCAGTTCTTGTACTTGGGATTTTCTCACATTCTTCCTTGCAAAAGGCTTCTAGTTCTGTAATATTCTAATATATCAAGGGCTGTATTGTCAAATAGGAGATCGGCAGCATTCTCCCACCTGAGAAAACTGTACTACAATGCCCTTGATAGTGTGTAGAAACACACTCGTCAGCTCTAGTCCTCCTGTAACAACGCAAAAGGACTGGCAACCCTCAGGTATTTATGCGTGCGATTGTATGATAAATTCACCCTGACAGTCTCACACTTCTCTTGGTACCAACAGGTCTCATGGAATATATAAAAGGCAACTGCAACAATTATACTCGGCACTAAACATCGAGGCACGGAAATGCAGCAGAGCTTGTGTATTTCTCAGGATGCATTCTAGTAAAATGCCCGGAAAATGAGCTAAAGACATATTTCAAGGGGCACTATATAAAACCGATGGAAATTTTACTGATTAAATAAAAGGAAAAGCATCGTTTGAAAAATCACAAATGTTTCTAAGATTCAATGCATCGCTTTTTGACCACATCATAGCGATGAACACATCATTGTTCCTGACAATGTCCTAATACAGAAATAAAACTTTATGTTGGTAAACTCAAAAAGCCTTCAGCTGTCACACTGGCTAACGATCTCAAACGATTATAAAGCAGCATTTTGAAAAGCGCTGTTTTAAAATAACAGATACAACACTTACCTTGTCTTCTGGCCAAATGCTTTTCACGGCTTGGCACTCCAACGGTGCTGAAACGAAATTTGTATTTCCTCCTACCTCGTTGGCCCTTCAGTTCTTCTTTTCTCCCTTTGGATGTTTTTTTCCTTCTTCTTTGGATATTGTTTTTTATTTTTGTTTGTTTTTTTTTACTTTGCATGTTTTTCCTTCTTCGGATATTATTTTTTTGGCTTATTTTTTTAGACGATGTTTTTTTCGTCTTCTTTAAAAATTGATTTTTTTCGTCTTCTTTAAATATTGTTTTTTTTTTCATCCTTTTGATGTTGTTTTACGGAACAAGAGCCGTACAGTGCTACTCTATCAGGAGGTAGCGCCAACTGAACGCCTTGAAGCAGTACCCAGCTCTTTTATAGGGAGCGTCAACCCGAAGTCAAGTTCTAGAACGTTGCACTCACTTTTCATTGGTTTCCCAGCTATGCTGTCAGAATAATGTTTGCTGATTGGTCGAAAATTTTAAAACGTACCCGAGTACTGTAAAAAAAACTCAAGATCTTGCTACCCTACGGAGCACCCATAAGGTGATTTTTTTTATACGTTATATGCAGCTATTTGTAGCAGGCCGTAATTAGACTAATCCACCCTTTGTCAATAAAGCCAACAAGAGAACAGGTTGCCCAAAGTTTGCTCAGGTACACGCCACAGCACAACCTTAAAAACACATCCAGCACAAATCACACTAGTGAATGACACAGCAAATCACAGCAATAAAAAAGACCCCTATGGGCAATCCAGCACCCAGACTACAGGTGCCAAAAGGCCCAGCCTGCCTAATAATGAACCCAAAATATACATACAACAAAGAAAAAGACACAAACAAAAAAGAAAATAAAACTAGCCAGCTGCTCCCACTAAACCCCGCTCCCGAGGCCACTAAGCCGGCTGGCTTGATAATACACGATACAACCTCAGATAAAACATATTAAAGCAACACCAGGGAGGTTTACAACCTGATCCTTAAAATTATCGACCCGTAATTCCACCTTGAAAACCCCTAAAGAACAGTAGTTTACCCCATGACTCACTGCCCCATTCAAACAAAAAAAAAACAGGTTTTTGGGGTAACCTTTAGGTCAGCTCTTCAAAACCAGGTATGAGGACTCTTCAGCTAATCAGTCCTCTAATTAGAAATCTAATTAGGGAGTTGCAGCGAAAACCTGCATACACACCGGCCCTTTGCGGATAAGATTGTTCACCCCTGAAACAAGCAAACAGAAAGGCTGCTACACTGCAAATTCAATATGCCCGCCGATGCTCCACCAAATCTATCAGGACCCTGCCTGTCTTTCCCGTGCCTGCTCCTTTGCCAATATGCCCTACCATCGGAACATGCACAGCCATCTCGCCCCGGCTATGCCTCCAGTCCGAACTGCAGTTCCTATACCTGCCTATAATTGCCTGGCTACAATCCATCCCCCAAAATGAAATTGATGACCCAACGATCACAGCTAAGAATTCTATCCCCAAACCACTGGTCTTCCTCCCCAACCGAACGATCATTCACTGACCGTGGTAACTTATAAGGGTTGGTATGATGACCAGTGGTGGACCTCACCGAACGTTTAACTGGTCTCTACACCTCGGGGGGGACATAACCTCCTCCATTATACGAGGCCTACTTGTGGATGCTCTATTGCGACCCCTCCCACCAGCCCTGTCCCCGTAAAACCACAGAGTCCTCATCCGATTCCATTTCTGTTGCCCCTGTGGGCAACCCAGACTCAGGAGACATTACCAGAACATCTTCCCCTGACATAACAACCCCCTGTGGTACTGGACGCAACTCTGTTCGGTGAACTTGACGGACAACCCCGTCCCCCTCCATTGGAGTTGCAGAGTAAACTGCACCCTGATCTTGGGGACACCGAACTACCATATACAAACAGGCATCCCAATGATCCTGTATTTTACCTCGAACATGGTTCCGCAAACACACCAGCTGACCTTCATCAAACCCCTAATCATTAACCAACTCATTGTGTTTCCGATTTCGTGGTGTGGCTTGTTCCTCCAACTAAGCCTTCACATACTCTTGAAGCACCTGCAAACTTTCCTGATGGTTTTGTACCCATTCCTCCAAAGGTCCACCATACTGACTGATCCCGGCAGGAGCCTGAAGATAGTGTATCGGTAATCGAGGCTCACAGCCAGACCTTAAATAAAAAGGCATCATCCAGTCATTTGGTGGGGTGTAGTATTGTAAGCTTCTCTGCTGGAGGAAGTGTGTGAAGCAAATTGTGCAAAAAAAATATTAAAGCAACACCAGGGAGGTTTACATCTAGATCCTTAAAATGATCGACCTGCAATTCCACCTTGAAAATCCAATTACCATATAAAGGATACAAGATGTAAAGATGACAAATGACATGGCACACATTTGTTGTTTAGACTGTTGTGTCAGGTTAATTGAAAGCTGAAGGATCTTAGTGTTTACTAGTCTAAGTAACAGAATGTCTAAACACTGTGCTTGCCTTTATGGGTTTTTAAGCAGAACATATAGGTATAGAAACATATTAACATTACGTTTCACGATTCACTGACTGGAGAATAGGAGAATATACACATCAATATTACTACTTAAGTTAACTAACCCTAATCCCAACCCCTATTGGCACGGAGCCCGCCAGGGTTCAGGTGAGATATAAATCTGTAATCTGTATCAATGGTTTTGCTATCCATACCCACCCTATTAATGTTAGCTTCCCAGGGTTTCTTGTTAGACAAGCTCTGTGTCTCTCTATACCCCCATTTACTGCACGACTGATTGTCCATTTATAAAGAATCAAATAGGGTGAAGATGGTTTTAGTTTACAATTACTCTGGAAGGTGACCAGATTAAAAAAAACTAAATACCATGCCTACGTGTATGTAATCTCCATCACAGTCCCCATTTTCCCCATAATCCTCGTTTTGATAGTGCCAATTTGTGTAATGTGAGTTTTTTTTTTTTTTTAAAAACTGTTATAGAAGAACATACTGGATGCCACATGTGTACAATTACCCCTTTCTAATTAGTGGGGTCCGTTGTGTCAGCTACAGCCTTTACTAACATACACATAAGTATACAGTCTTACAGCACTTTTGTTTTCCTTTTGTATTTAATGGTTTTCCATTTAGGGGGCAGCATGGTGGTGCAGTGGTTAGCACTGTTGCCTCACACCTCTAGGGCCCGGGTTCGAGTCTCCACCTGGGTCACATGTGTGTGGAGTTTGCATGTTCTACCCATGTCATCGTGGGGTTTCCTCCGGGTACTCTGGTTTCCCCCACAGTCCAAAAACATGCTGAGGCTAATTGGAGTTGCTAAATTGCCCATAGGAGTGTATGCGTGAGTGAATAGTGTGTGAGTGTGCCCTGCGATGGGCTGGCCCGCCATCCTGAGTTGTTCCCTGTCTCGTGCCCATTGCTTCCGGGATAGGCTCCAGACCCCCCGCGATCCAGTAGGATAAGCGGTTTGGAAAATGGATGGATGGATGGATGGACAGTTTTCCATTTGAGGAATTAGCAAAAAACTGCAGTGCATGATGGGTAGGATCTAAAGGCTGCCTAACGCCCTTAATTTGTTTGCAATTTCGCCAGGTAGGCTACCTTCTTTAAACTGCGTTTTGCTAGACTACACATTTCGAGATGTTTTATTGTAGTCTTGGTAAATATATATATATAGTTTAGCCTAACCCAGCCACTTAAGGGAGCAAGCCAGCTCAGGTAGGTGCCAGTCCCAAGCCCGGATTAATGGAGAGGGTTGGCGTCAAGAAATAAAGAGAAATAAAGACAACTAATACTCCTAGTTTGCGAGATCTGACTGCAATGGCAGCACTGCTACAAGGGTGTGGATAAATCTATACAAATATCACCTGCATGCACATTACTTCTTTTACAATAACCAACTCCTGATCCATACTGTTAGTCGTGAAAAAAAAAACTATCGTGTACATAGAGGCCCTGTGTAAAAAGATAACTGCCAAGGAAAAGATCAAAAACATTTATTTCAAGGATACAAAGTTTTTATGGTCATGTACAGTGTACAGTGCAATTCTTATTTGATTAACTTGAATGTCTCCACAGACTAGACGATTAAACAAATAAAGCAGCGCAACATTACAATAACTAATAACAAATAAACAAAGCTCACGAGTACTATTACAGTATTTATATCATTTATTTAAACTTAATTTTACCAGGTAAATTAACTACAAAGCAGTTACCACTGCTTTACCTGCTTCTCGGGAGAAATAGCAGATATACGTCATGTATGTGACTAAATTCTTAAGCCAATAAGGGCAAAGTTGTGTCGTAATGGAGGCGGATCCAGTTTGTGCAGCCGGTTAAAGACACTACGGGCATGTAAATGGAGAACGAAATTATAGTTATACCGAATCTCCTACACACAATACCAAGGTTACCAACTTTGGTCAGCTGACCGGAGTGAGACGTTCAATTCCCGTAAGATTTCTTTGCGCCAGCCTGAGAGTCTGAAAACACGTCACACCAGATGCATGAGAGATGGAAACCTGGGATATTCAGTCGAATCAGATCAAATATGATGCTAAGTTAGTACTAAGTTAAAATATGTTCCGGACTTGTAACATGCACCCATGATTTGGAACAGTCAGCAGGCTGTCTCTGGCCACGCCCCCTACACTCGGTCCGGCCCCTGGCTTTTCCTGAATTCTGATTCCTTTAGATAAACATTGACTTCATTGATATTGTTATTGATTTATCGACAGACCATCATACTTTTTAGACGTTATAATAACAACACTCTATTGATCCCCAAAGAGAGAAATTCTCTCCTTGCCTGCCCCCTCTTACTGTCCATGATACACAAGCACATATGTAGAAAAACGTCAGCTTGGAAGCCAAGGCTGGACTTAACCTACTCTATTCTGGTATTCTGTTCTCCCAAGTAAGGCATCCCAAGTTCGAATCCAACTTCCGACAAAAGTTCTTCAATCGCTACAGCACAATTTGAGCCACTGATCGGCTTTAATTGCTTTGTTTTATTTTTGCGTTTCAGGCAAAACTACATAACACTTAAAGACACTACGGGCATGTAAATGGAGAACGAAATTATAGTTATAGCGAATCTCCTACACACAATACCAAGGTTACCGAACTTTGGTCAGCTGGCCGGAGTGAGACGTTCAATTCCCGTAAGATTTCTTTGCGCCAGCCTGAGAGTCTGAAAACACGTCACACCAGATGCATGAGAGATGGAAACCTGGGATATTCAGTCGAATCAGATCAAATATGATGCTAAGTTAGTACTAAGTTAAAATATGTTCCGCACTTGTAACATGCACCCATGATTTGGAACAGCAGCATACCTGTCAAGGTTTGGATTTGAAAATAAAGGAAATTTTCCGGCACCCGCCGTGAGCCATCCGCAACCAGGCTCCAGTATCCCTTACATTTTAAGACAGGAAATATAAAATAATATAAATTATATAAAATATAATATAAATATAAATATAAATATATAAAATATATTTTTGGCCACAACCGGGATTCGAACCCCGGTCTCCCGTGTGAAAGGCGGCGATCTTACCACTACACTATCCAGCAACTATATAATATAATATATATATATATATTATAAAATAAATGAAGTCGTTTTCGCGAACACGCGAACAGGGGCCGGACCGACTGTAGGGGGCGTGGCCAGAGACAGCCTGCTGACCATATATTTTATATATTTATATTTATATTTATATTATATTTTATATAATTTATATTATTTTATATTTCCTGTCTTAAAATGTAAGGGATACTGGAGCCTGGTTGCGGTGGTGGGATGGCTCACGGCGGGTGCCGGAAAATTTCCTTTATTTTCAAATCCAAACCTAAAGATTCGCTATAACTATAATTTCGTTCTCCATTTACATGCCCGTAGTGTCTTTAAGTGTTATGTAGTTTTGCCTGAAACGCAAAAATAAAACAAAGCAATTAAAGCCGATCAGTGGCTCAAATTGTGCTGTAGCGATTGAAGAACTTTTGTCGGAAGTTGGATTCGAACTTGGGATGCCTTACTTGGGAGAACAGAATACCAGAATAGAGTAGGTTAAGTCCAGCCTTGGCTTCCAAGCTGACGTTTTTCTACATATGTGCTTGTGTATCATGGACAGTAAGAGGGGGCAGGCAAGGAGAGAATTTCTCTCTTTGGGGATCAATAGAGTGTTGTTATTATAACGTCTAAAAAGTCTGTCGATAAATCAATAAGAAAATAAATGAAGTCGTTTTCGCGAACACGCGAACAGGGGCCGGACCGGGAGATTCGGTATAACTATAATTTCGTTCTCCATTTGCATGCCCGAAGTGTCTTTAAGTGTTATGTAGTTTTGCCTGAAACGCAAAAATAAAACAAAGCAATTAAAGCCGATCAGTGGCTCAAATTGTGCTGTAGCGATTGAAGAACTTTTGTCGGAAGTTGGATTCGAACCCACGCCTTACTTGGGAGAACAGAATACCAGAATAGAGTAGGTTAAGTCCAGCCTTGGCTTCCAAGCTGACGTTTTTCTACAAATGTGCTTGTGTATCATGGACAGTAAGAGGGGGCAGGCAAGGAGAGAATTTCTCTCTTTGGGGATCAATAGAGTGTTGTTATTATAACGTCTAAAAAGTATGATGGTCTGTCGATAAATCAATAAGAAAATAAATGACGTCGTTTTCGCGAACACGCTGGAAAAGCCAGGGGCCGGACCGACTGTAGGGGGCGTGGCCAGAGACAGCCTGCTGACCATAGCTGTCAAGTCTCCCGTTTTGGCCGGGAAACTACCGTATTTTACTTCTCTTTCCCGCCGTCCTCCCGTATTAGTATTTTCCCGTAAATCTCCCTTATAATATATATATATATTATATTATATAGTTGCTGGATAGTGTAGTGGTAAGATCGCCGCCTTTCACACGGGAGACCGGGGTTCGAATCCCGGTTGTGGCCAGAAACAACTGCTATCACAACTAGAGATTGATGAGGTACAACACGATTGCTACGACAAGGGGGAGCCAGGACGACAGGTCAGGGGGGAGATATCATCATCCCCACATTCCGAGATTATATACATACATATATTATATACATACATATATACATATATATATTAGTAGGCTGAATATAGCTGACCTGAGAAATAAGAAATAAGCTAAGCTGGAAACCTGGACCCTCCGAATGCGTGAAGTACCCTCAGGAGGTCTACTAGAAGATGTACGTAGAAGACTACTACAGATCAGCTGATCTACACCACAGCAACAGTGATCCTGGAGCCGGACCGTCTTTGAAGACTCCGTAAATCTCCGTATAATAATATATATCTACGGGAACGAGAAAGGAGAAAGATAAAAATAATTTAATAATTTAATAGTCATTAGTGAACGTGTGTATCGTAATGAAGTCGTTTTCGCGAACAGGGGCCGGACCGACTGTAGGGGGCGTGGCCAGAGACAGCCATATATTTATTTATATTATAAATTTATATTTATATAATTTATATTATTTTATATTTCCTGCTGTTCCAAATCATGGGTGCATGTTACAAGTGCGGAACATATTTTAACTTAGTACTAACTTAGCATCATATTTGATCTGATTCGACTGAGATATCCCAGGTTTCCATCTCTCATGCATCTGGTGTGACGGGAACGAGAAAGGAGAAAGCAGAGAACAAGAACAAGATTTGTAAATGGGACCCCCGGCATGAAAAATAGAATAGTTCTCGTCATTAGTGAACATGTGTCTCGTCATTGTGTATCATGGACAGTAAGAGGGGGATCAATAGAGTGTAACGTCTAAAAAGTCTGTCGATAAATCAATAAGAAAATAAATGTGATTTGAAAATAAAGGAAATTTTCCGGCACCCGCCGTGAGCCATCCCACCACCGCAACCAGGCTCCAGTATCCCTTACATTTTAAGACAGGAAATATAAAATAATATAAATTATATAAAATATAATATAAATATAAATATAAATATATAAAATATATAAAATATATTTTTGGCCACAACCGGGATTCGAACCCCGGTCTCCCGTGTGAAAGGCGGCGATCTTACCACTACACTATCCAGCAACTATATAATATAAGGGAGATTTACGGGAAAATACTAATACGGGAGGACGGCGGGAAAGAGAAGTAAAATACGGTAGTTTCCCGGCCAAAACGGGAGACTTGACAGCTATGGCTGTCTCTGGCCACGCCCCCTACAGTCGGTCCGGCCCCTGTTCGCGTGTTCGCGAAAACGACTTCATTTATTTTCTTATTGATTTATCGACAGACTTTTTAGACGTTATAATAACAACACTCTATTGATCCCCCTCTTACTGTCCATGATACACAATGACGAGACATGGCCAGAGACAGCCTGCTGACCATCAAAAGAAAACAACTGGATGTGCATGTCAGGTATTGGGTGAATTATGAGAATGGCTCTCGAGTGCAGTCCTGGTTCTGGGATCACAGTACATGAGCCACTCCACCGCTGAAGACTTACTGGAGAAGTTTAAGGTAAGCCATTCAATAACATTTAAACTCATTAACGAACCCATGATTTTTAAATATCCATGGTTTATCTTTACATGTGTTTAAATGGGAGAACCATATTTATTGGTAAGCATATTTTAAAGATTTTATTGCTGCTTCATGGCTTTTGCTGCAAAAAAAATAGTTCATTGAGGAAATAGAATGTTTAAGTGTTGTGTAGCAACATGTACAGCTGTTGTACAGGCAAAAACTCTGGCTCAGTCCAAAGGAGGTGGATATAGGAATGGCTGTCATCAAGGTGGGACTTCTGTGAATTCACTGGTATCTTTACATACAAATGTATCAAACAATTGTGAAGTAAAAAATATGTGAATAACATGGAGTTTGAGCTGGTTTGATATGTACAGCTGAGGTAGTGTTAACCTTGGGCTGAGTGTGCAGAAAGATTCTGGAAATTTGACAAACCATCTTTTTGTCAGAGACAGTCAGGAGCCAAAGGCAGTGGAAGTGACCTTGGTGTCCTTCAGATTAAAAAAAATTGCCAGATTGTGCTCTCAAAAATGTGCAAAAAGGCCTTGGATAAATGCCCTCTGAAGTACTCGATTGTACATGAGATGACGTGCTTGGACCCAAACAAAATGCACACCAGCCAGATAACTGCCAGCAGAAAAGGAGAAATCTCATGCAGAAGTTTGCGCAGGAGAATCGGTTGGCAGGCAGGATATCTGCTGGTAAATCATAGGATAAGAATAGGATAGTTCAGAATATTATTTTTAAATTATGCTTTTCTTTTTTCACATCTAACTGAATCAGGGACGGATTACAAACCGGGTTAGCGGGGCCGCTGCCCAGGGGCCCTTGGGGTGCAGGGGGCCCGTGGGCCCCAAGCCCAAAACAATTTGCAACGCTTATCAGCAATGTATTTTCGTTTGTCTATTTTAGAGGGCCTACATTCTTTGATCCTCTGCCTACAAGGTCCCCTGACCCTATAGGGAGGGTGTTTGGCTGCCAAGGGCCCTTGACTTGTGGTGGTTGTGGTGGTGGTGCAGGTGGTGGTGGTGGGGGGGGGCCTCGCGAACGTTTTACCCAGGGGCCCACACAACCCATAATCCGTCCCTGAACTGAATAGTGTTAACACGTAGATTTTAGCAGTATTTAGAAGACCGACTCTTGGTGTTTGAAAAGAAGCATCAGCCCAGTTATATTTTCTTTGATGAGCCTAGAGATATCTCAAGATTAAATTAAAATGATTGCACATTTATGGTATCATAGGAAAATTGGGTTATAAATCACTTTCCTATTCTACATGTGATTCTGTGTATTGACATTGTTGATCTGCATCTAATCTACTGTAATTAATGTAATTACAGGTGATGCAATATCCCAGCAGTCTGATAATCACCTGCACAATGAGGCAAAAGGCTTGGATTTTATATCCTTCATTCCTTCAGCACCATCCAAAGTTGATGTCTTTTTACATCAAAAAGTTAGTGGGCCTTATCCTGACCTCTGGATGTTCTGCAAGAACTTGCTGCTGCTGTCCTATGGGCAAGCCGAAGTGGAACGAATAGAGGTGGAGACCTGCAACTTATCAGAGGAAACAGTTGTTGCACAGAGGCTTATATGCGACCATGTCAGAGTGTGTGGGGGAGCAACCAAAGCGCCTCTGACCAAAGGTGAAAGATGAGCGAAAAGCAAAAAAGAAAACTTGAGGAACTCAAGAGGAAGAGAGTCTCACTGGAAAGTGTATGTGAGAGTTTACAAAAGGATGCTGAGCACATGGCAGAGGAAGCAGAGAGTGCTGCTGGAACCAAAAGGGCAACATTACTTACCAAGTCCAATACTCTGAGCCGACGAGCGAAGGAGGAGAAAGAGCAGTTGGTGGTCTTAAATGCAGATACTGAAGAATAGGCTACTGAACTGTGACTCCTAACACATCAAGAGTGAATCGGTGGAAACAAAAATATTTAGGTTCTTTGCATTTTTGGAGTATTTTACTTTCTGTGCCTGTTTGTACATTGTTCACAGCCATAATACTTTATAATTACAAGGTAGTTTTATGTTAGAGCTCTTGCTCCAATAAATATGTGCCTTGTAATTAACTAAATTCTAGGCTATTCAGTTTTTTTTGCCCTCGTGATGGTCGTGGGTTGTGAAAAAAGCCTTCTTCTTAGGGGTACCGCTGGGGCCAGCCGGGCGTATGTCGTGGCTTCAGTGAGTACTTATGTTTGTCATGCTGCCTGTGTACTTTATAGCGGCACAACATATTTCTGCAAATTGCATGCGTCAAATTGTCTGTCTCTCTTAAAAAATATGAAGTGTCACCAAAATTTTAAACGGGGAATCAATCTCAATGAAAAATATTCGTCAAGTAACGTTTCTAAAATAATATAGACATACTAATAATTATATATTAATAAATCGGATGAACGATGCATCCCAAATTGTATCCGCTGCGCACTTCTTAATCAGGGCAATCGCATCGTGGAGGTTTCTGCAGACGCCCAAAAAGACTTACTTAAGAAAACTGTTGCATGATAATTTGTACCATTTTCAAGGGTGGGGGGCGTGCAGTAGATGCCCCCTTTATTTTTGTGCTTCTGCCGTTCAAACCGAGCAGCACTGAGTTTGTCATGGCACCTGACGCCAAATCTACTGCTTAGCTGCTACAGACAGAACTATCTTCAAATCACCACTAGGGGGTGTCAATGCTGCAGCTTCGTTCTATGGTTGATCTTTTTCAAAGACAGTTTTTTTTCTCTCTCTCCACATAATCAACTTAACTGATTAGCGTGCTTTCATAGTAATGGTTTTTAATCCGTGTTAATCTTCTGAACAATGACTAGTAAAGGTTCTATGAGGTTGTCCTACTTACTATGGATTTTAAGTTTTTTATCAAGGTGTTAAAACGTACCACAGTTGCCAGTCCTGTGTTTTATGTCTAGCAATTTGTACAGTTTGCGTGTTCGCGAAAACACATTATATACATACATACATATATACATATACATATATATTAGTAGGCTGAATACAAGAGCAGCTGACCTGAGAAATAAGAAATAAGCTAAGCTGGACCCTCCGAATGCGTGAAGTACCCTCAGAAGGTCTACTAGAAGATGTACGTAGAAGACTACTACAGATCAGCTGATCTACACCACAGCAACAGTGATCCTGGAGCCGGACCGTCTTTGAAGACTCCGTAAATCTCCGTATAATAATATATATCTACGGGAACGAGAAAGGAGAAAGATAAAAATAATTTAATAATTTAATAATAAGAGAAAAATAGAATAGTTCTCGTCATTAGTGAACGTGTGTATCGTGGACAGTAATCAATAGAGTGTTGTTATTATAACGTCTAAAAAGTCTGTCGATAAATCAATAAGAAAATAAATGAAGTCGTTTTCGCGAACAGGGGCCGGACCGACTGTAGGGGGCGTGGCCAGAGACAGCCTGCTGACCATATATTTTATATATTTATATTTATATTATATTTTATATAATTTATATTATTTTATATTTCCTGTCTTAAAATGTAAGGGATACTGGAGCCTGGTTGCGGTGGTGGGATGGCTCACGGCGGGTGCCGGAAAATTTCCTTTATTTTCAAATCCAAACCTTGACAGGTATGCTGCTGTTCCAAATCATGGGTGCATGTTACAAGTGCGGAACATATTTTAACTTAGTACTAACTTAGCATCATATTTGATCTGATTCGACTGAATATCCCAGGTTTCCATCTCTCATGCATCTGGTGTGACGGGAACGAGAAAGGAGAAAGCAGAGAACAAGAACAAGATTTGTAAATGGGACCCCCGGCATGAAAAATAGAATAGTTCTCGTCATTAGTGAACATGTGTCTCGTCATTGTGTATCATGGACAGTAAGAGGGGGTTGTTATTATAACGTCTAAAAAGTCTGTCGATAAATCAATAAGAAAATAAATGTGATTTGAAAATAAAGGAAATTTTCCGGCACCCGCCGTGAGCCATCCCACCACCGCAACCAGGCTCCAGTATCCCTTACATTTTAAGACAGGAAATATAAAATAATATAAATTATATAAAATATAATATAAATATAAATATAAATATATAAAATATATAAAATATATTTTTGGCCACAACCGGGATTCGAACCCCGGTCTCCCGTGTGAAAGGCGGCGATCTTAGCACTACACTATCCAGCAACTATATAATATAAGGGAGATTTACGGGAAAATACTAATACGGGAGGACGGCGGGAAAGAGAAGTAAAATACGGTAGTTTCCCGGCCAAAACGGGAGACTTGACAGCTATGGCTGTCTCTGGCCACGCCCCCTACAGTCGGTCCGGCCCCTGTTCGCGTGTTCGCGAAAACGACTTCATTTATTTTCTTATTGATTTATCGACAGACTTTTTAGACGTTATAATAACAACACTCTATTGATCCCCCTCTTACTGTCCATGATACACAATGACGAGACATGGCCAGAGACAGCCTGCTGACCATCAAAAGAAAACAACTGGATGTGCATGTCAGGTATTGGGTGAATTATGAGAATGGCTCTCGAGTGCAGTCCTGGTTCTGGGATCACAGTACATGAGCCACTCCACCGCTGAAGACTTACTGGAGAAGTTTAAGGTAAGCCATTCAATAACATTTAAACTCATTAACGAACCCATGATTTTTAAATATCCATGGTTTATCTTTACATGTGTTTAAATGGGAGAACCATATTTATTGGTAAGCATATTTTAAAGATTTTATTGCTGCTTCATGGCTTTTGCTGCAAAAAAAATAGTTCATTGAGGAAATAGAATGTTTAAGTGTTGTGTAGCAACATGTACAGCTGTTGTACAGGCAAAAACTCTGGCTCAGTCCAAAGGAGGTGGATATAGGAATGGCTGTCATCAAGGTGGGACTTCTGTGAATTCACTGGTATCTTTACATACAAATGTATCAAACAATTGTGAAGTAAAAAATATGTGAATAACATGGAGTTTGAGCTGGTTTGATATGTACAGCTGAGGTAGTGTTAACCTTGGGCTGAGTGTGCAGAAAGATTCTGGAAATTTGACAAACCATCTTTTTGTCAGAGACAGTCAGGAGCCAAAGGCAGTGGAAGTGACCTTGGTGTCCTTCAGATTAAAAAAAATTGCCAGATTGTGCTCTCAAAAATGTGCAAAAAGGCCTTGGATAAATGCCCTCTGAAGTACTCGATTGTACATGAGATGACGTGCTTGGACCCAAACAAAATGCACACCAGCCAGATAACTGCCAGCAGAAAAGGAGAAATCTCATGCAGAAGTTTGCGCAGGAGAATCGGTTGGCAGGCAGGATATCTGCTGGTAAATCATAGGATAAGAATAGGATAGTTCAGAATATTATTTTTAAATTATGCTTTTCTTTTTTCACATCTAACTGAATCAGGGACGGATTACAAACCGGGTTAGCGGGGCCGCTGCCCAGGGGCCCTTGGGGTGCAGGGGGCCCGTGGGCCCCAAGCCCAAAACAATTTGCAACGCTTATCAGCAATGTATTTTCGTTTGTCTATTTTAGAGGGCCTACATTCTTTGATCCTCTGCCTACAAGGTCCCCTGACCCTATAGGGAGGGTGTTTGGCTGCCAAGGGCCCTTGACTTGTGGTGGTTGTGGTGGTGGTGCAGGTGGTGGTGGTGGGGGGGGGCCTCGCGAACGTTTTACCCAGGGGCCCACACAACCCATAATCCGTCCCTGAACTGAATAGTGTTAACACGTAGATTTTAGCAGTATTTAGAAGACCGACTCTTGGTGTTTGAAAAGAAGCATCAGCCCAGTTATATTTTCTTTGATGAGCCTAGAGATATCTCAAGATTAAATTAAAATGATTGCACATTTATGGTATCATAGGAAAATTGGGTTATAAATCACTTTCCTATTCTACATGTGATTCTGTGTATTGACATTGTTGATCTGCATCTAATCTACTGTAATTAATGTAATTACAGGTGATGCAATATCCCAGCAGTCTGATAATCACCTGCACAATGAGGCAAAAGGCTTGGATTTTATATCCTTCATTCCTTCAGCACCATCCAAAGTTGATGTCTTTTTACATCAAAAAGTTAGTGGGCCTTATCCTGACCTCTGGATGTTCTGCAAGAACTTGCTGCTGCTGTCCTATGGGCAAGCCGAAGTGGAACGAATAGAGGTGGAGACCTGCAACTTATCAGAGGAAACAGTTGTTGCACAGAGGCTTATATGCGACCATGTCAGAGTGTGTGGGGGAGCAACCAAAGCGCCTCTGACCAAAGGTGAAAGATGAGCGAAAAGCAAAAAAGAAAACTTGAGGAACTCAAGAGGAAGAGAGTCTCACTGGAAAGTGTATGTGAGAGTTTACAAAAGGATGCTGAGCACATGGCAGAGGAAGCAGAGAGTGCTGCTGGAACCAAAAGGGCAACATTACTTACCAAGTCCAATACTCTGAGCCGACGAGCGAAGGAGGAGAAAGAGCAGTTGGTGGTCTTAAATGCAGATACTGAAGAATAGGCTACTGAACTGTGACTCCTAACACATCAAGAGTGAATCGGTGGAAACAAAAATATTTAGGTTCTTTGCATTTTTGGAGTATTTTACTTTCTGTGCCTGTTTGTACATTGTTCACAGCCATAATACTTTATAATTACAAGGTAGTTTTATGTTAGAGCTCTTGCTCCAATAAATATGTGCCTTGTAATTAACTAAATTCTAGGCTATTCAGTTTTTTTTGCCCTCGTGATGGTCGTGGGTTGTGAAAAAAGCCTTCTTCTTAGGGGTACCGCTGGGGCCAGCCGGGCGTATGTCGTGGCTTCAGTGAGTACTTATGTTTGTCATGCTGCCTGTGTACTTTATAGCGGCACAACATATTTCTGCAAATTGCATGCGTCAAATTGTCTGTCTCTCTTAAAAAATATGAAGTGTCACCAAAATTTTAAACGGGGAATCAATCTCAATGAAAAATATTCGTCAAGTAACGTTTCTAAAATAATATAGACATACTAATAATTATATATTAATAAATCGGATGAACGATGCATCCCAAATTGTATCCGCTGCGCACTTCTTAATCAGGGCAATCGCATCGTGGAGGTTTCTGCAGACGCCCAAAAAGACTTACTTAAGAAAACTGTTGCATGATAATTTGTACCATTTTCAAGGGTGGGGGGCGTGCAGTAGATGCCCCCTTTATTTTTGTGCTTCTGCCGTTCAAACCGAGCAGCACTGAGTTTGTCATGGCACCTGACGCCAAATCTACTGCTTAGCTGCTACAGACAGAACTATCTTCAAATCACCACTAGGGGGTGTCAATGCTGCAGCTTCGTTCTATGGTTGATCTTTTTCAAAGACAGTTTTTTTTCTCTCTCTCCACATAATCAACTTAACTGATTAGCGTGCTTTCATAGTAATGGTTTTTAATCCGTGTTAATCTTCTGAACAATGACTAGTAAAGGTTCTATGAGGTTGTCCTACTTACTATGGATTTTAAGTTTTTTATCAAGGTGTTAAAACGTACCACAGTTGCCAGTCCTGTGTTTTATGTCTAGCAATTTGTACAGTTTGCGTGTTCGCGAAAACACATTATATACATACATACATATATACATATACATATATATTAGTAGGCTGAATACAAGAGCAGCTGACCTGAGAAATAAGAAATAAGCTAAGCTGGACCCTCCGAATGCGTGAAGTACCCTCAGAAGGTCTACTAGAAGATGTACGTAGAAGACTACTACAGATCAGCTGATCTACACCACAGCAACAGTGATCCTGGAGCCGGACCGTCTTTGAAGACTCCGTAAATCTCCGTATAATAATATATATCTACGGGAACGAGAAAGGAGAAAGATAAAAATAATTTAATAATTTAATAATAAGAGAAAAATAGAATAGTTCTCGTCATTAGTGAACGTGTGTATCGTGGACAGTAATCAATAGAGTGTTGTTATTATAACGTCTAAAAAGTCTGTCGATAAATCAATAAGAAAATAAATGAAGTCGTTTTCGCGAACAGGGGCCGGACCGACTGTAGGGGGCGTGGCCAGAGACAGCCTGCTGACCATATATTTTATATATTTATATTTATATTATATTTTATATAATTTATATTATTTTATATTTCCTGTCTTAAAATGTAAGGGATACTGGAGCCTGGTTGCGGTGGTGGGATGGCTCACGGCGGGTGCCGGAAAATTTCCTTTATTTTCAAATCCAAACCTTGACAGGTATGCTGCTGTTCCAAATCATGGGTGCATGTTACAAGTGCGGAACATATTTTAACTTAGTACTAACTTAGCATCATATTTGATCTGATTCGACTGAATATCCCAGGTTTCCATCTCTCATGCATCTGGTGTGACGGGAACGAGAAAGGAGAAAGCAGAGAACAAGAACAAGATTTGTAAATGGGACCCCCGGCATGAAAAATAGAATAGTTCTCGTCATTAGTGAACATGTGTCTCGTCATTGTGTATCATGGACAGTAAGAGGGGGTTGTTATTATAACGTCTAAAAAGTCTGTCGATAAATCAATAAGAAAATAAATGTGATTTGAAAATAAAGGAAATTTTCCGGCACCCGCCGTGAGCCATCCCACCACCGCAACCAGGCTCCAGTATCCCTTACATTTTAAGACAGGAAATATAAAATAATATAAATTATATAAAATATAATATAAATATAAATATAAATATATAAAATATATAAAATATATTTTTGGCCACAACCGGGATTCGAACCCCGGTCTCCCGTGTGAAAGGCGGCGATCTTAGCACTACACTATCCAGCAACTATATAATATAAGGGAGATTTACGGGAAAATACTAATACGGGAGGACGGCGGGAAAGAGAAGTAAAATACGGTAGTTTCCCGGCCAAAACGGGAGACTTGACAGCTATGGCTGTCTCTGGCCACGCCCCCTACAGTCGGTCCGGCCCCTGTTCGCGTGTTCGCGAAAACGACTTCATTTATTTTCTTATTGATTTATCGACAGACTTTTTAGACGTTATAATAACAACACTCTATTGATCCCCCTCTTACTGTCCATGATACACAATGACGAGACATGGCCAGAGACAGCCTGCTGACCATCAAAAGAAAACAACTGGATGTGCATGTCAGGTATTGGGTGAATTATGAGAATGGCTCTCGAGTGCAGTCCTGGTTCTGGGATCACAGTACATGAGCCACTCCACCGCTGAAGACTTACTGGAGAAGTTTAAGGTAAGCCATTCAATAACATTTAAACTCATTAACGAACCCATGATTTTTAAATATCCATGGTTTATCTTTACATGTGTTTAAATGGGAGAACCATATTTATTGGTAAGCATATTTTAAAGATTTTATTGCTGCTTCATGGCTTTTGCTGCAAAAAAAATAGTTCATTGAGGAAATAGAATGTTTAAGTGTTGTGTAGCAACATGTACAGCTGTTGTACAGGCAAAAACTCTGGCTCAGTCCAAAGGAGGTGGATATAGGAATGGCTGTCATCAAGGTGGGACTTCTGTGAATTCACTGGTATCTTTACATACAAATGTATCAAACAATTGTGAAGTAAAAAATATGTGAATAACATGGAGTTTGAGCTGGTTTGATATGTACAGCTGAGGTAGTGTTAACCTTGGGCTGAGTGTGCAGAAAGATTCTGGAAATTTGACAAACCATCTTTTTGTCAGAGACAGTCAGGAGCCAAAGGCAGTGGAAGTGACCTTGGTGTCCTTCAGATTAAAAAAAATTGCCAGATTGTGCTCTCAAAAATGTGCAAAAAGGCCTTGGATAAATGCCCTCTGAAGTACTCGATTGTACATGAGATGACGTGCTTGGACCCAAACAAAATGCACACCAGCCAGATAACTGCCAGCAGAAAAGGAGAAATCTCATGCAGAAGTTTGCGCAGGAGAATCGGTTGGCAGGCAGGATATCTGCTGGTAAATCATAGGATAAGAATAGGATAGTTCAGAATATTATTTTTAAATTATGCTTTTCTTTTTTCACATCTAACTGAATCAGGGACGGATTACAAACCGGGTTAGCGGGGCCGCTGCCCAGGGGCCCTTGGGGTGCAGGGGGCCCGTGGGCCCCAAGCCCAAAACAATTTGCAACGCTTATCAGCAATGTATTTTCGTTTGTCTATTTTAGAGGGCCTACATTCTTTGATCCTCTGCCTACAAGGTCCCCTGACCCTATAGGGAGGGTGTTTGGCTGCCAAGGGCCCTTGACTTGTGGTGGTTGTGGTGGTGGTGCAGGTGGTGGTGGTGGGGGGGGGCCTCGCGAACGTTTTACCCAGGGGCCCACACAACCCATAATCCGTCCCTGAACTGAATAGTGTTAACACGTAGATTTTAGCAGTATTTAGAAGACCGACTCTTGGTGTTTGAAAAGAAGCATCAGCCCAGTTATATTTTCTTTGATGAGCCTAGAGATATCTCAAGATTAAATTAAAATGATTGCACATTTATGGTATCATAGGAAAATTGGGTTATAAATCACTTTCCTATTCTACATGTGATTCTGTGTATTGACATTGTTGATCTGCATCTAATCTACTGTAATTAATGTAATTACAGGTGATGCAATATCCCAGCAGTCTGATAATCACCTGCACAATGAGGCAAAAGGCTTGGATTTTATATCCTTCATTCCTTCAGCACCATCCAAAGTTGATGTCTTTTTACATCAAAAAGTTAGTGGGCCTTATCCTGACCTCTGGATGTTCTGCAAGAACTTGCTGCTGCTGTCCTATGGGCAAGCCGAAGTGGAACGAATAGAGGTGGAGACCTGCAACTTATCAGAGGAAACAGTTGTTGCACAGAGGCTTATATGCGACCATGTCAGAGTGTGTGGGGGAGCAACCAAAGCGCCTCTGACCAAAGGTGAAAGATGAGCGAAAAGCAAAAAAGAAAACTTGAGGAACTCAAGAGGAAGAGAGTCTCACTGGAAAGTGTATGTGAGAGTTTACAAAAGGATGCTGAGCACATGGCAGAGGAAGCAGAGAGTGCTGCTGGAACCAAAAGGGCAACATTACTTACCAAGTCCAATACTCTGAGCCGACGAGCGAAGGAGGAGAAAGAGCAGTTGGTGGTCTTAAATGCAGATACTGAAGAATAGGCTACTGAACTGTGACTCCTAACACATCAAGAGTGAATCGGTGGAAACAAAAATATTTAGGTTCTTTGCATTTTTGGAGTATTTTACTTTCTGTGCCTGTTTGTACATTGTTCACAGCCATAATACTTTATAATTACAAGGTAGTTTTATGTTAGAGCTCTTGCTCCAATAAATATGTGCCTTGTAATTAACTAAATTCTAGGCTATTCAGTTTTTTTTGCCCTCGTGATGGTCGTGGGTTGTGAAAAAAGCCTTCTTCTTAGGGGTACCGCTGGGGCCAGCCGGGCGTATGTCGTGGCTTCAGTGAGTACTTATGTTTGTCATGCTGCCTGTGTACTTTATAGCGGCACAACATATTTCTGCAAATTGCATGCGTCAAATTGTCTGTCTCTCTTAAAAAATATGAAGTGTCACCAAAATTTTAAACGGGGAATCAATCTCAATGAAAAATATTCGTCAAGTAACGTTTCTAAAATAATATAGACATACTAATAATTATATATTAATAAATCGGATGAACGATGCATCCCAAATTGTATCCGCTGCGCACTTCTTAATCAGGGCAATCGCATCGTGGAGGTTTCTGCAGACGCCCAAAAAGACTTACTTAAGAAAACTGTTGCATGATAATTTGTACCATTTTCAAGGGTGGGGGGCGTGCAGTAGATGCCCCCTTTATTTTTGTGCTTCTGCCGTTCAAACCGAGCAGCACTGAGTTTGTCATGGCACCTGACGCCAAATCTACTGCTTAGCTGCTACAGACAGAACTATCTTCAAATCACCACTAGGGGGTGTCAATGCTGCAGCTTCGTTCTATGGTTGATCTTTTTCAAAGACAGTTTTTTTTCTCTCTCTCCACATAATCAACTTAACTGATTAGCGTGCTTTCATAGTAATGGTTTTTAATCCGTGTTAATCTTCTGAACAATGACTAGTAAAGGTTCTATGAGGTTGTCCTACTTACTATGGATTTTAAGTTTTTTATCAAGGTGTTAAAACGTACCACAGTTGCCAGTCCTGTGTTTTATGTCTAGCAATTTGTACAGTTTGCGTGTTCGCGAAAACGACTTCATTTATTTTATAATATATATATATATATATATTATATTATATAGTTGCTGGATAGTGTAGTGGTAAGATCGCCGCCTTTCACACGGGAGACCGGGGTTCGAATCCCGGTTGTGGCCAGAAACAACTGCTATCACAACTAGAGATTGATGAGGTACAACACGATTGCTACGACAAGGGGGAGCCAGGACGACAGGTCAGGGGGGAGATATCATCATCCCCACATTCCGAGATTATATACATACATATATTATATACATACATACATATATACATATACATATATATTAGTAGGCTGAATACAAGAGCAGCTGACCTGAGAAATAAGAAATAAGCTAAGCTGGAACTTGCGAATGCGTGAAGTACCCTCAGAAGGTCTACTAGAAGATGTACGTAGAAGACTACTACAGATCAGCTGATCTACACCACAGCAACAGTGATCCTGGAGCCGGACCGTCTTTGAAGACTCCGTAAATCTCCGTATAATAATATATACGAGAAAGGAGAAAGATAAAAATAATTTAATAATTTAATAATAAGAGAAAAATAGAATAGTTCTCGTCATTAGTGAACGTGTGTATCGTGGACAGTAATCAATAGAGTGTTGTTATTATAACGTCTAAAAAGTCTGTCGATAAATCAATAAGAAAATAAATGAAGTCGTTTTCGCGAACAGGGGCCGGACCGACTGTAGGGGGCGTGGCCAGAGACAGCCTGCTGACCATATATTTTATATATTTATATTTATATTATATTTTATATAATTTATATTATTTTATATTTCCTGTCTTAAAATGTAAGGGATACTGGAGCCTGGTTGCGGTGGTGGGATGGCTCACGGCGGGTGCCGGAAAATTTCCTTTATTTTCAAATCCAAACCTTGACAGGTATGCTGCTGTTCCAAATCATGGGTGCATGTTACAAGTGCGGAACATATTTTAACTTAGTACTAACTTAGCATCATATTTGATCTGATTCGACTGAATATCCCAGGTTTCCATCTCTCATGCATCTGGTGTGACGGGAACGAGAAAGGAGAAAGCAGAGAACAAGAACAAGATTTGTAAATGGGACCCCCGGCATGAAAAATAGAATAGTTCTCGTCATTAGTGAACATGTGTCTCGTCATTGTGTATCATGGACAGTAAGAGGGGGTTGTTATTATAACGTCTAAAAAGTCTGTCGATAAATCAATAAGAAAATAAATGTGATTTGAAAATAAAGGAAATTTTCCGGCACCCGCCGTGAGCCATCCCACCACCGCAACCAGGCTCCAGTATCCCTTACATTTTAAGACAGGAAATATAAAATAATATAAATTATATAAAATATAATATAAATATAAATATAAATATATAAAATATATAAAATATATTTTTGGCCACAACCGGGATTCGAACCCCGGTCTCCCGTGTGAAAGGCGGCGATCTTACCACTACACTATCCAGCAACTATATAATATAAGGGAGATTTACGGGAAAATACTAATACGGGAGGACGGCGGGAAAGAGAAGTAAAATACGGTAGTTTCCCGGCCAAAACGGGAGACTTGACAGCTATGGCTGTCTCTGGCCACGCCCCCTACAGTCGGTCCGGCCCCTGTTCGCGTGTTCGCGAAAACGACTTCATTTATTTTCTTATTGATTTATCGACAGACTTTTTAGACGTTATAATAACAACACTCTATTGATCCCCCTCTTACTGTCCATGATACACAATGACGAGACATGGCCAGAGACAGCCTGCTGACCATCAAAAGAAAACAACTGGATGTGCATGTCAGGTATTGGGTGAATTATGAGAATGGCTCTCGAGTGCAGTCCTGGTTCTGGGATCACAGTACATGAGCCACTCCACCGCTGAAGACTTACTGGAGAAGTTTAAGGTAAGCCATTCAATAACATTTAAACTCATTAACGAACCCATGATTTTTAAATATCCATGGTTTATCTTTACATGTGTTTAAATGGGAGAACCATATTTATTGGTAAGCATATTTTAAAGATTTTATTGCTGCTTCATGGCTTTTGCTGCAAAAAAAATAGTTCATTGAGGAAATAGAATGTTTAAGTGTTGTGTAGCAACATGTACAGCTGTTGTACAGGCAAAAACTCTGGCTCAGTCCAAAGGAGGTGGATATAGGAATGGCTGTCATCAAGGTGGGACTTCTGTGAATTCACTGGTATCTTTACATACAAATGTATCAAACAATTGTGAAGTAAAAAATATGTGAATAACATGGAGTTTGAGCTGGTTTGATATGTACAGCTGAGGTAGTGTTAACCTTGGGCTGAGTGTGCAGAAAGATTCTGGAAATTTGACAAACCATCTTTTTGTCAGAGACAGTCAGGAGCCAAAGGCAGTGGAAGTGACCTTGGTGTCCTTCAGATTAAAAAAAATTGCCAGATTGTGCTCTCAAAAATGTGCAAAAAGGCCTTGGATAAATGCCCTCTGAAGTACTCGATTGTACATGAGATGACGTGCTTGGACCCAAACAAAATGCACACCAGCCAGATAACTGCCAGCAGAAAAGGAGAAATCTCATGCAGAAGTTTGCGCAGGAGAATCGGTTGGCAGGCAGGATATCTGCTGGTAAATCATAGGATAAGAATAGGATAGTTCAGAATATTATTTTTAAATTATGCTTTTCTTTTTTCACATCTAACTGAATCAGGGACGGATTACAAACCGGGTTAGCGGGGCCGCTGCCCAGGGGCCCTTGGGGTGCAGGGGGCCCGTGGGCCCCAAGCCCAAAACAATTTGCAACGCTTATCAGCAATGTATTTTCGTTTGTCTATTTTAGAGGGCCTACATTCTTTGATCCTCTGCCTACAAGGTCCCCTGACCCTATAGGGAGGGTGTTTGGCTGCCAAGGGCCCTTGACTTGTGGTGGTTGTGGTGGTGGTGCAGGTGGTGGTGGTGGGGGGGGGCCTCGCGAACGTTTTACCCAGGGGCCCACACAACCCATAATCCGTCCCTGAACTGAATAGTGTTAACACGTAGATTTTAGCAGTATTTAGAAGACCGACTCTTGGTGTTTGAAAAGAAGCATCAGCCCAGTTATATTTTCTTTGATGAGCCTAGAGATATCTCAAGATTAAATTAAAATGATTGCACATTTATGGTATCATAGGAAAATTGGGTTATAAATCACTTTCCTATTCTACATGTGATTCTGTGTATTGACATTGTTGATCTGCATCTAATCTACTGTAATTAATGTAATTACAGGTGATGCAATATCCCAGCAGTCTGATAATCACCTGCACAATGAGGCAAAAGGCTTGGATTTTATATCCTTCATTCCTTCAGCACCATCCAAAGTTGATGTCTTTTTACATCAAAAAGTTAGTGGGCCTTATCCTGACCTCTGGATGTTCTGCAAGAACTTGCTGCTGCTGTCCTATGGGCAAGCCGAAGTGGAACGAATAGAGGTGGAGACCTGCAACTTATCAGAGGAAACAGTTGTTGCACAGAGGCTTATATGCGACCATGTCAGAGTGTGTGGGGGAGCAACCAAAGCGCCTCTGACCAAAGGTGAAAGATGAGCGAAAAGCAAAAAAGAAAACTTGAGGAACTCAAGAGGAAGAGAGTCTCACTGGAAAGTGTATGTGAGAGTTTACAAAAGGATGCTGAGCACATGGCAGAGGAAGCAGAGAGTGCTGCTGGAACCAAAAGGGCAACATTACTTACCAAGTCCAATACTCTGAGCCGACGAGCGAAGGAGGAGAAAGAGCAGTTGGTGGTCTTAAATGCAGATACTGAAGAATAGGCTACTGAACTGTGACTCCTAACACATCAAGAGTGAATCGGTGGAAACAAAAATATTTAGGTTCTTTGCATTTTTGGAGTATTTTACTTTCTGTGCCTGTTTGTACATTGTTCACAGCCATAATACTTTATAATTACAAGGTAGTTTTATGTTAGAGCTCTTGCTCCAATAAATATGTGCCTTGTAATTAACTAAATTCTAGGCTATTCAGTTTTTTTTGCCCTCGTGATGGTCGTGGGTTGTGAAAAAAGCCTTCTTCTTAGGGGTACCGCTGGGGCCAGCCGGGCGTATGTCGTGGCTTCAGTGAGTACTTATGTTTGTCATGCTGCCTGTGTACTTTATAGCGGCACAACATATTTCTGCAAATTGCATGCGTCAAATTGTCTGTCTCTCTTAAAAAATATGAAGTGTCACCAAAATTTTAAACGGGGAATCAATCTCAATGAAAAATATTCGTCAAGTAACGTTTCTAAAATAATATAGACATACTAATAATTATATATTAATAAATCGGATGAACGATGCATCCCAAATTGTATCCGCTGCGCACTTCTTAATCAGGGCAATCGCATCGTGGAGGTTTCTGCAGACGCCCAAAAAGACTTACTTAAGAAAACTGTTGCATGATAATTTGTACCATTTTCAAGGGTGGGGGGCGTGCAGTAGATGCCCCCTTTATTTTTGTGCTTCTGCCGTTCAAACCGAGCAGCACTGAGTTTGTCATGGCACCTGACGCCAAATCTACTGCTTAGCTGCTACAGACAGAACTATCTTCAAATCACCACTAGGGGGTGTCAATGCTGCAGCTTCGTTCTATGGTTGATCTTTTTCAAAGACAGTTTTTTTTCTCTCTCTCCACATAATCAACTTAACTGATTAGCGTGCTTTCATAGTAATGGTTTTTAATCCGTGTTAATCTTCTGAACAATGACTAGTAAAGGTTCTATGAGGTTGTCCTACTTACTATGGATTTTAAGTTTTTTATCAAGGTGTTAAAACGTACCACAGTTGCCAGTCCTGTGTTTTATGTCTAGCAATTTGTACAGTTTGCGTGTTCGCGAAAACACATTATATACATACATACATATATACATATACATATATATTAGTAGGCTGAATACAAGAGCAGCTGACCTGAGAAATAAGAAATAAGCTAAGCTGGACCCTCCGAATGCGTGAAGTACCCTCAGAAGGTCTACTAGAAGATGTACGTAGAAGACTACTACAGATCAGCTGATCTACACCACAGCAACAGTGATCCTGGAGCCGGACCGTCTTTGAAGACTCCGTAAATCTCCGTATAATAATATATATCTACGGGAACGAGAAAGGAGAAAGATAAAAATAATTTAATAATTTAATAATAAGAGAAAAATAGAATAGTTCTCGTCATTAGTGAACGTGTGTATCGTGGACAGTAATCAATAGAGTGTTGTTATTATAACGTCTAAAAAGTCTGTCGATAAATCAATAAGAAAATAAATGAAGTCGTTTTCGCGAACAGGGGCCGGACCGACTGTAGGGGGCGTGGCCAGAGACAGCCTGCTGACCATATATTTTATATATTTATATTTATATTATATTTTATATAATTTATATTATTTTATATTTCCTGTCTTAAAATGTAAGGGATACTGGAGCCTGGTTGCGGTGGTGGGATGGCTCACGGCGGGTGCCGGAAAATTTCCTTTATTTTCAAATCCAAACCTTGACAGGTATGCTGCTGTTCCAAATCATGGGTGCATGTTACAAGTGCGGAACATATTTTAACTTAGTACTAACTTAGCATCATATTTGATCTGATTCGACTGAATATCCCAGGTTTCCATCTCTCATGCATCTGGTGTGACGGGAACGAGAAAGGAGAAAGCAGAGAACAAGAACAAGATTTGTAAATGGGACCCCCGGCATGAAAAATAGAATAGTTCTCGTCATTAGTGAACATGTGTCTCGTCATTGTGTATCATGGACAGTAAGAGGGGGTTGTTATTATAACGTCTAAAAAGTCTGTCGATAAATCAATAAGAAAATAAATGTGATTTGAAAATAAAGGAAATTTTCCGGCACCCGCCGTGAGCCATCCCACCACCGCAACCAGGCTCCAGTATCCCTTACATTTTAAGACAGGAAATATAAAATAATATAAATTATATAAAATATAATATAAATATAAATATAAATATATAAAATATATAAAATATATTTTTGGCCACAACCGGGATTCGAACCCCGGTCTCCCGTGTGAAAGGCGGCGATCTTAGCACTACACTATCCAGCAACTATATAATATAAGGGAGATTTACGGGAAAATACTAATACGGGAGGACGGCGGGAAAGAGAAGTAAAATACGGTAGTTTCCCGGCCAAAACGGGAGACTTGACAGCTATGGCTGTCTCTGGCCACGCCCCCTACAGTCGGTCCGGCCCCTGTTCGCGTGTTCGCGAAAACGACTTCATTTATTTTCTTATTGATTTATCGACAGACTTTTTAGACGTTATAATAACAACACTCTATTGATCCCCCTCTTACTGTCCATGATACACAATGACGAGACATGGCCAGAGACAGCCTGCTGACCATCAAAAGAAAACAACTGGATGTGCATGTCAGGTATTGGGTGAATTATGAGAATGGCTCTCGAGTGCAGTCCTGGTTCTGGGATCACAGTACATGAGCCACTCCACCGCTGAAGACTTACTGGAGAAGTTTAAGGTAAGCCATTCAATAACATTTAAACTCATTAACGAACCCATGATTTTTAAATATCCATGGTTTATCTTTACATGTGTTTAAATGGGAGAACCATATTTATTGGTAAGCATATTTTAAAGATTTTATTGCTGCTTCATGGCTTTTGCTGCAAAAAAAATAGTTCATTGAGGAAATAGAATGTTTAAGTGTTGTGTAGCAACATGTACAGCTGTTGTACAGGCAAAAACTCTGGCTCAGTCCAAAGGAGGTGGATATAGGAATGGCTGTCATCAAGGTGGGACTTCTGTGAATTCACTGGTATCTTTACATACAAATGTATCAAACAATTGTGAAGTAAAAAATATGTGAATAACATGGAGTTTGAGCTGGTTTGATATGTACAGCTGAGGTAGTGTTAACCTTGGGCTGAGTGTGCAGAAAGATTCTGGAAATTTGACAAACCATCTTTTTGTCAGAGACAGTCAGGAGCCAAAGGCAGTGGAAGTGACCTTGGTGTCCTTCAGATTAAAAAAAATTGCCAGATTGTGCTCTCAAAAATGTGCAAAAAGGCCTTGGATAAATGCCCTCTGAAGTACTCGATTGTACATGAGATGACGTGCTTGGACCCAAACAAAATGCACACCAGCCAGATAACTGCCAGCAGAAAAGGAGAAATCTCATGCAGAAGTTTGCGCAGGAGAATCGGTTGGCAGGCAGGATATCTGCTGGTAAATCATAGGATAAGAATAGGATAGTTCAGAATATTATTTTTAAATTATGCTTTTCTTTTTTCACATCTAACTGAATCAGGGACGGATTACAAACCGGGTTAGCGGGGCCGCTGCCCAGGGGCCCTTGGGGTGCAGGGGGCCCGTGGGCCCCAAGCCCAAAACAATTTGCAACGCTTATCAGCAATGTATTTTCGTTTGTCTATTTTAGAGGGCCTACATTCTTTGATCCTCTGCCTACAAGGTCCCCTGACCCTATAGGGAGGGTGTTTGGCTGCCAAGGGCCCTTGACTTGTGGTGGTTGTGGTGGTGGTGCAGGTGGTGGTGGTGGGGGGGGGCCTCGCGAACGTTTTACCCAGGGGCCCACACAACCCATAATCCGTCCCTGAACTGAATAGTGTTAACACGTAGATTTTAGCAGTATTTAGAAGACCGACTCTTGGTGTTTGAAAAGAAGCATCAGCCCAGTTATATTTTCTTTGATGAGCCTAGAGATATCTCAAGATTAAATTAAAATGATTGCACATTTATGGTATCATAGGAAAATTGGGTTATAAATCACTTTCCTATTCTACATGTGATTCTGTGTATTGACATTGTTGATCTGCATCTAATCTACTGTAATTAATGTAATTACAGGTGATGCAATATCCCAGCAGTCTGATAATCACCTGCACAATGAGGCAAAAGGCTTGGATTTTATATCCTTCATTCCTTCAGCACCATCCAAAGTTGATGTCTTTTTACATCAAAAAGTTAGTGGGCCTTATCCTGACCTCTGGATGTTCTGCAAGAACTTGCTGCTGCTGTCCTATGGGCAAGCCGAAGTGGAACGAATAGAGGTGGAGACCTGCAACTTATCAGAGGAAACAGTTGTTGCACAGAGGCTTATATGCGACCATGTCAGAGTGTGTGGGGGAGCAACCAAAGCGCCTCTGACCAAAGGTGAAAGATGAGCGAAAAGCAAAAAAGAAAACTTGAGGAACTCAAGAGGAAGAGAGTCTCACTGGAAAGTGTATGTGAGAGTTTACAAAAGGATGCTGAGCACATGGCAGAGGAAGCAGAGAGTGCTGCTGGAACCAAAAGGGCAACATTACTTACCAAGTCCAATACTCTGAGCCGACGAGCGAAGGAGGAGAAAGAGCAGTTGGTGGTCTTAAATGCAGATACTGAAGAATAGGCTACTGAACTGTGACTCCTAACACATCAAGAGTGAATCGGTGGAAACAAAAATATTTAGGTTCTTTGCATTTTTGGAGTATTTTACTTTCTGTGCCTGTTTGTACATTGTTCACAGCCATAATACTTTATAATTACAAGGTAGTTTTATGTTAGAGCTCTTGCTCCAATAAATATGTGCCTTGTAATTAACTAAATTCTAGGCTATTCAGTTTTTTTTGCCCTCGTGATGGTCGTGGGTTGTGAAAAAAGCCTTCTTCTTAGGGGTACCGCTGGGGCCAGCCGGGCGTATGTCGTGGCTTCAGTGAGTACTTATGTTTGTCATGCTGCCTGTGTACTTTATAGCGGCACAACATATTTCTGCAAATTGCATGCGTCAAATTGTCTGTCTCTCTTAAAAAATATGAAGTGTCACCAAAATTTTAAACGGGGAATCAATCTCAATGAAAAATATTCGTCAAGTAACGTTTCTAAAATAATATAGACATACTAATAATTATATATTAATAAATCGGATGAACGATGCATCCCAAATTGTATCCGCTGCGCACTTCTTAATCAGGGCAATCGCATCGTGGAGGTTTCTGCAGACGCCCAAAAAGACTTACTTAAGAAAACTGTTGCATGATAATTTGTACCATTTTCAAGGGTGGGGGGCGTGCAGTAGATGCCCCCTTTATTTTTGTGCTTCTGCCGTTCAAACCGAGCAGCACTGAGTTTGTCATGGCACCTGACGCCAAATCTACTGCTTAGCTGCTACAGACAGAACTATCTTCAAATCACCACTAGGGGGTGTCAATGCTGCAGCTTCGTTCTATGGTTGATCTTTTTCAAAGACAGTTTTTTTTCTCTCTCTCCACATAATCAACTTAACTGATTAGCGTGCTTTCATAGTAATGGTTTTTAATCCGTGTTAATCTTCTGAACAATGACTAGTAAAGGTTCTATGAGGTTGTCCTACTTACTATGGATTTTAAGTTTTTTATCAAGGTGTTAAAACGTACCACAGTTGCCAGTCCTGTGTTTTATGTCTAGCAATTTGTACAGTTTGCGTGTTCGCGAAAACGACTTCATTTATTTTATAATATATATATATATATTATATTATATAGTTGCTGGATAGTGTAGTGGTAAGATCGCCGCCTTTCACACGGGAGACCGGGGTTCGAATCCCGGTTGTGGCCAGAAACAACTGCTATCACAACTAGAGATTGATGAGGTACAACACGATTGCTACGACAAGGGGGAGCCAGGACGACAGGTCAGGGGGGAGATATCATCATCCCCACATTCCGAGATTATATACATACATATATTATATACATACATACATATATACATATACATATATATTAGTAGGCTGAATACAAGAGCAGCTGACCTGAGAAATAAGAAATAAGCTAAGCTGGAAACCTGGACCCTCCGAATGCGTGAAGTACCCTCAGAAGGTCTACTAGAAGATGTAAGATCAGCTGATCTACACCACAGCAACAGTGATCCTGGAGCCGGACCGTCTTTGAAGACTCCGTAAATCTCCGTATAATAATATATATCTACGGGAACGAGAAAGGAGAAAGATAAAAATAATAAGAGAATAAAGAATAAAATAATAAGAGAAAAATAGAATAGTTCTCGTCATTAGTGAACGTGTGTATCGTGGACAGTAATCAATAGTAATCAATGTTATTATAACGTCTAAAAAGTCTGTCGATAAATCAATAAGAAAATAAATGAAGTCGTTTTCGCGAACAGGGGCCGGACCGACTGTAGGGGGCGTGGCCAGAGACAGCCTGCTGACCATATATTTTATATATTTATATTTATATTATATTTTATATAATTTATATTATTTTATATTTCCTGTCTTAAAATGTAAGGGATACTGGAGCCTGGTTGCGGTGGTGGGATGGCTCACGGCGGGTGCCGGAAAATTTCCTTTATTTTCAAATCCAAACCTTGACAGGTATGCTGCTGTTCCAAATCATGGGTGCATGTTACAAGTGCGGAACATATTTTAACTTAGTACTAACTTAGCATCATATTTGATCTGATTTGACTGAATATCCCAGGTTTCCATCTCTCATGCATCTGGTGTGACGGGAACGAGAAAGGAGAAAGCAGAGAACAAGAACAAGATTTGTAAATGGGACCCCCGGCATGAAAAATAGAATAGTTCTCGTCATTAGTGAACATGTGTCTCGTCATTGTGTATCATGGACAGTAAGAGGGGGATCAATAGAGTGTTGTTATTATAACGTCTAAAAAGTCTGTCGATAAATCAATAAGAAAATAAATGTGATTTGAAAATAAAGGAAATTTTCCGGCACCCGCCGTGAGCCATCCCACCACCGCAACCAGGCTCCAGTATCCCTTACATTTTAAGACAGGAAATATAAAATAATATAAATTATATAAAATATAATATAAATATAAATATAAATATATAAAATATATAAAATATATTTTTGGCCACAACCGGGATTCGAACCCCGGTCTCCCGTGTGAAAGGCGGCGATCTTACCACTACACTATCCAGCAACTATATAATATAAGGGAGATTTACGGGAAAATACTAATACGGGAGGACGGCGGGAAAGAGAAGTAAAATACGGTAGTTTCCCGGCCAAAACGGGAGACTTGACAGCTATGGCTGTCTCTGGCCACGCCCCCTACAGTCGGTCCGGCCCCTGTTCGCGTGTTCGCGAAAACGACTTCATTTATTTTCTTATTGATTTATCGACAGACTTTTTAGACGTTATAATAACAACACTCTATTGATCCCCCTCTTACTGTCCATGATACACAATGACGAGACATGGCCAGAGACAGCCTGCTGACCATCAAAAGAAAACAACTGGATGTGCATGTCAGGTATTGGGTGAATTATGAGAATGGCTCTCGAGTGCAGTCCTGGTTCTGGGATCACAGTACATGAGCCACTCCACCGCTGAAGACTTACTGGAGAAGTTTAAGGTAAGCCATTCAATAACATTTAAACTCATTAACGAACCCATGATTTTTAAATATCCATGGTTTATCTTTACATGTGTTTAAATGGGAGAACCATATTTATTGGTAAGCATATTTTAAAGATTTTATTGCTGCTTCATGGCTTTTGCTGCAAAAAAAATAGTTCATTGAGGAAATAGAATGTTTAAGTGTTGTGTAGCAACATGTACAGCTGTTGTACAGGCAAAAACTCTGGCTCAGTCCAAAGGAGGTGGATATAGGAATGGCTGTCATCAAGGTGGGACTTCTGTGAATTCACTGGTATCTTTACATACAAATGTATCAAACAATTGTGAAGTAAAAAATATGTGAATAACATGGAGTTTGAGCTGGTTTGATATGTACAGCTGAGGTAGTGTTAACCTTGGGCTGAGTGTGCAGAAAGATTCTGGAAATTTGACAAACCATCTTTTTGTCAGAGACAGTCAGGAGCCAAAGGCAGTGGAAGTGACCTTGGTGTCCTTCAGATTAAAAAAAATTGCCAGATTGTGCTCTCAAAAATGTGCAAAAAGGCCTTGGATAAATGCCCTCTGAAGTACTCGATTGTACATGAGATGACGTGCTTGGACCCAAACAAAATGCACACCAGCCAGATAACTGCCAGCAGAAAAGGAGAAATCTCATGCAGAAGTTTGCGCAGGAGAATCGGTTGGCAGGCAGGATATCTGCTGGTAAATCATAGGATAAGAATAGGATAGTTCAGAATATTATTTTTAAATTATGCTTTTCTTTTTTCACATCTAACTGAATCAGGGACGGATTACAAACCGGGTTAGCGGGGCCGCTGCCCAGGGGCCCTTGGGGTGCAGGGGGCCCGTGGGCCCCAAGCCCAAAACAATTTGCAACGCTTATCAGCAATGTATTTTCGTTTGTCTATTTTAGAGGGCCTACATTCTTTGATCCTCTGCCTACAAGGTCCCCTGACCCTATAGGGAGGGTGTTTGGCTGCCAAGGGCCCTTGACTTGTGGTGGTTGTGGTGGTGGTGCAGGTGGTGGTGGTGGGGGGGGGCCTCGCGAACGTTTTACCCAGGGGCCCACACAACCCATAATCCGTCCCTGAACTGAATAGTGTTAACACGTAGATTTTAGCAGTATTTAGAAGACCGACTCTTGGTGTTTGAAAAGAAGCATCAGCCCAGTTATATTTTCTTTGATGAGCCTAGAGATATCTCAAGATTAAATTAAAATGATTGCACATTTATGGTATCATAGGAAAATTGGGTTATAAATCACTTTCCTATTCTACATGTGATTCTGTGTATTGACATTGTTGATCTGCATCTAATCTACTGTAATTAATGTAATTACAGGTGATGCAATATCCCAGCAGTCTGATAATCACCTGCACAATGAGGCAAAAGGCTTGGATTTTATATCCTTCATTCCTTCAGCACCATCCAAAGTTGATGTCTTTTTACATCAAAAAGTTAGTGGGCCTTATCCTGACCTCTGGATGTTCTGCAAGAACTTGCTGCTGCTGTCCTATGGGCAAGCCGAAGTGGAACGAATAGAGGTGGAGACCTGCAACTTATCAGAGGAAACAGTTGTTGCACAGAGGCTTATATGCGACCATGTCAGAGTGTGTGGGGGAGCAACCAAAGCGCCTCTGACCAAAGGTGAAAGATGAGCGAAAAGCAAAAAAGAAAACTTGAGGAACTCAAGAGGAAGAGAGTCTCACTGGAAAGTGTATGTGAGAGTTTACAAAAGGATGCTGAGCACATGGCAGAGGAAGCAGAGAGTGCTGCTGGAACCAAAAGGGCAACATTACTTACCAAGTCCAATACTCTGAGCCGACGAGCGAAGGAGGAGAAAGAGCAGTTGGTGGTCTTAAATGCAGATACTGAAGAATAGGCTACTGAACTGTGACTCCTAACACATCAAGAGTGAATCGGTGGAAACAAAAATATTTAGGTTCTTTGCATTTTTGGAGTATTTTACTTTCTGTGCCTGTTTGTACATTGTTCACAGCCATAATACTTTATAATTACAAGGTAGTTTTATGTTAGAGCTCTTGCTCCAATAAATATGTGCCTTGTAATTAACTAAATTCTAGGCTATTCAGTTTTTTTTGCCCTCGTGATGGTCGTGGGTTGTGAAAAAAGCCTTCTTCTTAGGGGTACCGCTGGGGCCAGCCGGGCGTATGTCGTGGCTTCAGTGAGTACTTATGTTTGTCATGCTGCCTGTGTACTTTATAGCGGCACAACATATTTCTGCAAATTGCATGCGTCAAATTGTCTGTCTCTCTTAAAAAATATGAAGTGTCACCAAAATTTTAAACGGGGAATCAATCTCAATGAAAAATATTCGTCAAGTAACGTTTCTAAAATAATATAGACATACTAATAATTATATATTAATAAATCGGATGAACGATGCATCCCAAATTGTATCCGCTGCGCACTTCTTAATCAGGGCAATCGCATCGTGGAGGTTTCTGCAGACGCCCAAAAAGACTTACTTAAGAAAACTGTTGCATGATAATTTGTACCATTTTCAAGGGTGGGGGGCGTGCAGTAGATGCCCCCTTTATTTTTGTGCTTCTGCCGTTCAAACCGAGCAGCACTGAGTTTGTCATGGCACCTGACGCCAAATCTACTGCTTAGCTGCTACAGACAGAACTATCTTCAAATCACCACTAGGGGGTGTCAATGCTGCAGCTTCGTTCTATGGTTGATCTTTTTCAAAGACAGTTTTTTTTCTCTCTCTCCACATAATCAACTTAACTGATTAGCGTGCTTTCATAGTAATGGTTTTTAATCCGTGTTAATCTTCTGAACAATGACTAGTAAAGGTTCTATGAGGTTGTCCTACTTACTATGGATTTTAAGTTTTTTATCAAGGTGTTAAAACGTACCACAGTTGCCAGTCCTGTGTTTTATGTCTAGCAATTTGTACAGTTTGCGTGTTCGCGAAAACGACTTCATTTATTTTATAATATATATATATATATTATATTATATAGTTGCTGGATAGTGTAGTGGTAAGATCGCCGCCTTTCACACGGGAGACCGGGGTTCAACTGCTATCACAACTAGAGATTGATGAGGTACAACACGATTGCTACGACAAGGGGGAGCCAGGACGACAGGTCAGGGGGGAGATATCATCATCCCCACATTCCGAGATTATATACATACATATATTATATACATACATACATATATACATATACATATATATTAGTAGGCTGAATACAAGAGCAGCTGACCTGAGAAATAAGAAATAAGCTAAGCTGGAAACCTGGACCCTCCGAATGCGTGAAGTACCCTCAGAAGGTCTACTAGAAGATGTACGTAGAAGACTACTACAGATCAGCTGATCTACACCACAGCAACAGTGATCCTGGAGCCGGACCGTCTTTGAAGACTCCGTAAATCTCCGTATAATAATATATATCTACGGGAACGAGAAAGGAGAAAGATAAAAATAATAAGAGAATAAAGAATAAAATAATAAGAGAAAAATAGAATAGTTCTCGTCATTAGTGAACGTGTGTATCGTGGACAGTAATCAATGTTATTATAACGTCTAAAAAGTCTATCAATAAGAAAATAAATGAAGTCGTTTTCGCGAACAGGGGCCGGACCGACTGTAGGGGGCGTGGCCAGAGACAGCCTGCTGACCATATATTTTATATATTTATATTTATATTATATTTTATATAATTTATATTATTTTATATTTCCTGTCTTAAAATGTAAGGGATACTGGAGCCTGGTTGCGGTGGTGGGATGGCTCACGGCGGGTGCCGGAAAATTTCCTTTATTTTCAAATCCAAACCTTGACAGGTATGCTGCTGTTCCAAATCATGGGTGCATGTTACAAGTGCGGAACATATTTTAACTTAGTACTAGCTTAGCATCATATTTGATCTGATTCGACTGAATATCCCAGGTTTCCATCTCTCATGCATCTGGTGTGACGGGAACGAGAAAGGAGAAAGGAGAAAGCAGAGAACAAGAACAAGATTTGTAAATGGGACCCCCGGCATGAAAAATAGAATAGTTCTCGTCATTAGTGAACATGTGTCTCGTCATTGTGTATCATGGACAGTAAGAGGGGGTTGTTATTATAACGTCTAAAAAGTCTGTCGATAAATCAATAAGAAAATAAATGTGATTTGAAAATAAAGGAAATTTTCCGGCACCCGCCGTGAGCCATCCCACCACCGCAACCAGGCTCCAGTATCCCTTACATTTTAAGACAGGAAATATAAAATAATATAAATTATATAAAATATAATATAAATATAAATATAAATATATAAAATATATAAAATATATTTTTGGCCACAACCGGGATTCGAACCCCGGTCTCCCGTGTGAAAGGCGGCGATCTTACCACTACACTATCCAGCAACTATATAATATAAGGGAGATTTACGGGAAAATACTAATACGGGAGGACGGCGGGAAAGAGAAGTAAAATACGGTAGTTTCCCGGCCAAAACGGGAGACTTGACAGCTATGGCTGTCTCTGGCCACGCCCCCTACAGTCGGTCCGGCCCCTGTTCGCGTGTTCGCGAAAACGACTTCATTTATTTTCTTATTGATTTATCGACAGACTTTTTAGACGTTATAATAACAACACTCTATTGATCCCCCTCTTACTGTCCATGATACACAATGACGAGACATGGCCAGAGACAGCCTGCTGACCATCAAAAGAAAACAACTGGATGTGCATGTCAGGTATTGGGTGAATTATGAGAATGGCTCTCGAGTGCAGTCCTGGTTCTGGGATCACAGTACATGAGCCACTCCACCGCTGAAGACTTACTGGAGAAGTTTAAGGTAAGCCATTCAATAACATTTAAACTCATTAACGAACCCATGATTTTTAAATATCCATGGTTTATCTTTACATGTGTTTAAATGGGAGAACCATATTTATTGGTAAGCATATTTTAAAGATTTTATTGCTGCTTCATGGCTTTTGCTGCAAAAAAAAATAGTTCATTGAGGAAATAGAATGTTTAAGTGTTGTGTAGCAACATGTACAGCTGTTGTACAGGCAAAAACTCTGGCTCAGTCCAAAGGAGGTGGATATAGGAATGGCTGTCATCAAGGTGGGACTTCTGTGAATTCACTGGTATCTTTACATACAAATGTATCAAACAATTGTGAAGTAAAAAATATGTGAATAACATGGAGTTTGAGCTGGTTTGATATGTACAGCTGAGGTAGTGTTAACCTTGGGCTGAGTGTGCAGAAAGATTCTGGAAATTTGACAAACCATCTTTTTGTCAGAGACAGTCAGGAGCCAAAGGCAGTGGAAGTGACCTTGGTGTCCTTCAGATTAAAAAAAATTGCCAGATTGTGCTCTCAAAAATGTGCAAAAAGGCCTTGGATAAATGCCCTCTGAAGTACTCGATTGTACATGAGATGACGTGCTTGGACCCAAACAAAATGCACACCAGCCAGATAACTGCCAGCAGAAAAGGAGAAATCTCATGCAGAAGTTTGCGCAGGAGAATCGGTTGGCAGGCAGGATATCTGCTGGTAAATCATAGGATAAGAATAGGATAGTTCAGAATATTATTTTTAAATTATGCTTTTCTTTTTTCACATCTAACTGAATCAGGGACGGATTACAAACCGGGTTAGCGGGGCCGCTGCCCAGGGGCCCTTGGGGTGCAGGGGGCCCGTGGGCCCCAAGCCCAAAACAATTTGCAACGCTTATCAGCAATGTATTTTCGTTTGTCTATTTTAGAGGGCCTACATTCTTTGATCCTCTGCCTACAAGGTCCCCTGACCCTATAGGGAGGGTGTTTGGCTGCCAAGGGCCCTTGACTTGTGGTGGTTGTGGTGGTGGTGCAGGTGGTGGTGGTGGGGGGGGGCCTCGCGAACGTTTTACCCAGGGGCCCACACAACCCATAATCCGTCCCTGAACTGAATAGTGTTAACACGTAGATTTTAGCAGTATTTAGAAGACCGACTCTTGGTGTTTGAAAAGAAGCATCAGCCCAGTTATATTTTCTTTGATGAGCCTAGAGATATCTCAAGATTAAATTAAAATGATTGCACATTTATGGTATCATAGGAAAATTGGGTTATAAATCACTTTCCTATTCTACATGTGATTCTGTGTATTGACATTGTTGATCTGCATCTAATCTACTGTAATTAATGTAATTACAGGTGATGCAATATCCCAGCAGTCTGATAATCACCTGCACAATGAGGCAAAAGGCTTGGATTTTATATCCTTCATTCCTTCAGCACCATCCAAAGTTGATGTCTTTTTACATCAAAAAGTTAGTGGGCCTTATCCTGACCTCTGGATGTTCTGCAAGAACTTGCTGCTGCTGTCCTATGGGCAAGCCGAAGTGGAACGAATAGAGGTGGAGACCTGCAACTTATCAGAGGAAACAGTTGTTGCACAGAGGCTTATATGCGACCATGTCAGAGTGTGTGGGGGAGCAACCAAAGCGCCTCTGACCAAAGGTGAAAGATGAGCGAAAAGCAAAAAAGAAAACTTGAGGAACTCAAGAGGAAGAGAGTCTCACTGGAAAGTGTATGTGAGAGTTTACAAAAGGATGCTGAGCACATGGCAGAGGAAGCAGAGAGTGCTGCTGGAACCAAAAGGGCAACATTACTTACCAAGTCCAATACTCTGAGCCGACGAGCGAAGGAGGAGAAAGAGCAGTTGGTGGTCTTAAATGCAGATACTGAAGAATAGGCTACTGAACTGTGACTCCTAACACATCAAGAGTGAATCGGTGGAAACAAAAATATTTAGGTTCTTTGCATTTTTGGAGTATTTTACTTTCTGTGCCTGTTTGTACATTGTTCACAGCCATAATACTTTATAATTACAAGGTAGTTTTATGTTAGAGCTCTTGCTCCAATAAATATGTGCCTTGTAATTAACTAAATTCTAGGCTATTCAGTTTTTTTTGCCCTCGTGATGGTCGTGGGTTGTGAAAAAAGCCTTCTTCTTAGGGGTACCGCTGGGGCCAGCCGGGCGTATGTCGTGGCTTCAGTGAGTACTTATGTTTGTCATGCTGCCTGTGTACTTTATAGCGGCACAACATATTTCTGCAAATTGCATGCGTCAAATTGTCTGTCTCTCTTAAAAAATATGAAGTGTCACCAAAATTTTAAACGGGGAATCAATCTCAATGAAAAATATTCGTCAAGTAACGTTTCTAAAATAATATAGACATACTAATAATTATATATTAATAAATCGGATGAACGATGCATCCCAAATTGTATCCGCTGCGCACTTCTTAATCAGGGCAATCGCATCGTGGAGGTTTCTGCAGACGCCCAAAAAGACTTACTTAAGAAAACTGTTGCATGATAATTTGTACCATTTTCAAGGGTGGGGGGCGTGCAGTAGATGCCCCCTTTATTTTTGTGCTTCTGCCGTTCAAACCGAGCAGCACTGAGTTTGTCATGGCACCTGACGCCAAATCTACTGCTTAGCTGCTACAGACAGAACTATCTTCAAATCACCACTAGGGGGTGTCAATGCTGCAGCTTCGTTCTATGGTTGATCTTTTTCAAAGACAGTTTTTTTTCTCTCTCTCCACATAATCAACTTAACTGATTAGCGTGCTTTCATAGTAATGGTTTTTAATCCGTGTTAATCTTCTGAACAATGACTAGTAAAGGTTCTATGAGGTTGTCCTACTTACTATGGATTTTAAGTTTTTTATCAAGGTGTTAAAACGTACCACAGTTGCCAGTCCTGTGTTTTATGTCTAGCAATTTGTACAGTTTGCGTGTTCGCGAAAACGACTTCATTTATTTTATAATATATATATATATATTATATTATATAGTTGCTGGATAGTGTAGTGGTAAGATCGCCGCCTTTCACACGGGAGACCGGGGTTCAACTGCTATCACAACTAGAGATTGATGAGGTACAACACGATTGCTACGACAAGGGGGAGCCAGGACGACAGGTCAGGGGGGAGATATCATCATCCCCACATTCCGAGATTATATACATACATATATTATATACATACATACATATATACATATACATATATATTAGTAGGCTGAATACAAGAGCAGCTGACCTGAGAAATAAGAAATAAGCTAAGCTGGAAACCTGGACCCTCCGAATGCGTGAAGTACCCTCAGAAGGTCTACTAGAAGATGTACGTAGAAGACTACTACAGATCAGGTGATCTACACCACAGCAACAGTGATCCTGGAGCCGGACCGTCTTTGAAGACTCCGTAAATCTCCGTATAATAATATATATCTACGGGAACGAGAAAGGAGAAAGATAAAAATAATTTAATAATTTAATAATAAGAGAAAAATAGAATAGTTCTCGTCATTAGTGAACGTGTGTATCGTGGACAGTAATCAATAGAGTGTTGTTATTATAACGTCTAAAAAGTCTGTCGATAAATCAATAAGAAAATAAATGAAGTCGTTTTCGCGAACAGGGGCCGGACCGACTGTAGGGGGCGTGGCCAGAGACAGCCTGCTGACCATATATTTTATATATTTATATTTATATTATATTTTATATAATTTATATTATTTTATATTTCCTGTCTTAAAATGTAAGGGATACTGGAGCCTGGTTGCGGTGGTGGGATGGCTCACGGCGGGTGCCGGAAAATTTCCTTTATTTTCAAATCCAAACCTTGACAGGTATGCTGCTGTTCCAAATCATGGGTGCATGTTACAAGTGCGGAACATATTTTAACTTAGTACTAACTTAGCATCATATTTGATCTGATTCGACTGAATATCCCAGGTTTCCATCTCTCATGCATCTGGTGTGACGGGAACGAGAAAGGAGAAAGGAGAAAGCAGAGAACAAGAACAAGATTTGTAAATGGGACCCCCGGCATGAAAAATAGAATAGTTCTCGTCATTAGTGAACATGTGTCTCGTCATTGTGTATCATGGACAGTAAGAGGGGGTTGTTATTATAACGTCTAAAAAGTCTGTCGATAAATCAATAAGAAAATAAATGTGATTTGAAAATAAAGGAAATTTTCCGGCACCCGCCGTGAGCCATCCCACCACCGCAACCAGGCTCCAGTATCCCTTACATTTTAAGACAGGAAATATAAAATAATATAAATTATATAAAATATAATATAAATATAAATATAAATATATAAAATATATAAAATATATTTTTGGCCACAACCGGGATTCGAACCCCGGTCTCCCGTGTGAAAGGCGGCGATCTTACCACTACACTATCCAGCAACTATATAATATAAGGGAGATTTACGGGAAAATACTAATACGGGAGGACGGCGGGAAAGAGAAGTAAAATACGGTAGTTTCCCGGCCAAAACGGGAGACTTGACAGCTATGGCTGTCTCTGGCCACGCCCCCTACAGTCGGTCCGGCCCCTGTTCGCGTGTTCGCGAAAACGACTTCATTTATTTTCTTATTGATTTATCGACAGACTTTTTAGACGTTATAATAACAACACTCTATTGATCCCCCTCTTACTGTCCATGATACACAATGACGAGACATGGCCAGAGACAGCCTGCTGACCATCAAAAGAAAACAACTGGATGTGCATGTCAGGTATTGGGTGAATTATGAGAATGGCTCTCGAGTGCAGTCCTGGTTCTGGGATCACAGTACATGAGCCACTCCACCGCTGAAGACTTACTGGAGAAGTTTAAGGTAAGCCATTCAATAACATTTAAACTCATTAACGAACCCATGATTTTTAAATATCCATGGTTTATCTTTACATGTGTTTAAATTGGAGAACCATATTTATTGGTAAGCATATTTTAAAGATTTTATTGCTGCTTCATGGCTTTTGCTGCAAAAAAAATAGTTCATTGAGGAAATAGAATGTTTAAGTGTTGTGTAGCAACATGTACAGCTGTTGTACAGGCAAAAACTCTGGCTCAGTCCAAAGGAGGTGGATATAGGAATGGCTGTCATCAAGGTGGGACTTCTGTGAATTCACTGGTATCTTTACATACAAATGTATCAAACAATTGTGAAGTAAAAAATATGTGAATAACATGGAGTTTGAGCTGGTTTGATATGTACAGCTGAGGTAGTGTTAACCTTGGGCTGAGTGTGCAGAAAGATTCTGGAAATTTGACAAACCATCTTTTTGTCAGAGACAGTCAGGAGCCAAAGGCAGTGGAAGTGACCTTGGTGTCCTTCAGATTAAAAAAAATTGCCAGATTGTGCTCTCAAAAATGTGCAAAAAGGCCTTGGATAAATGCCCTCTGAAGTACTCGATTGTACATGAGATGACGTGCTTGGACCCAAACAAAATGCACACCAGCCAGATAACTGCCAGCAGAAAAGGAGAAATCTCATGCAGAAGTTTGCGCAGGAGAATCGGTTGGCAGGCAGGATATCTGCTGGTAAATCATAGGATAAGAATAGGATAGTTCAGAATATTATTTTTAAATTATGCTTTTCTTTTTTCACATCTAACTGAATCAGGGACGGATTACAAACCGGGTTAGCGGGGCCGCTGCCCAGGGGCCCTTGGGGTGCAGGGGGCCCGTGGGCCCCAAGCCCAAAACAATTTGCAACGCTTATCAGCAATGTATTTTCGTTTGTCTATTTTAGAGGGCCTACATTCTTTGATCCTCTGCCTACAAGGTCCCCTGACCCTATAGGGAGGGTGTTTGGCTGCCAAGGGCCCTTGACTTGTGGTGGTTGTGGTGGTGGTGCAGGTGGTGGTGGTGGGGGGGGGCCTCGCGAACGTTTTACCCAGGGGCCCACACAACCCATAATCCGTCCCTGAACTGAATAGTGTTAACACGTAGATTTTAGCAGTATTTAGAAGACCGACTCTTGGTGTTTGAAAAGAAGCATCAGCCCAGTTATATTTTCTTTGATGAGCCTAGAGATATCTCAAGATTAAATTAAAATGATTGCACATTTATGGTATCATAGGAAAATTGGGTTATAAATCACTTTCCTATTCTACATGTGATTCTGTGTATTGACATTGTTGATCTGCATCTAATCTACTGTAATTAATGTAATTACAGGTGATGCAATATCCCAGCAGTCTGATAATCACCTGCACAATGAGGCAAAAGGCTTGGATTTTATATCCTTCATTCCTTCAGCACCATCCAAAGTTGATGTCTTTTTACATCAAAAAGTTAGTGGGCCTTATCCTGACCTCTGGATGTTCTGCAAGAACTTGCTGCTGCTGTCCTATGGGCAAGCCGAAGTGGAACGAATAGAGGTGGAGACCTGCAACTTATCAGAGGAAACAGTTGTTGCACAGAGGCTTATATGCGACCATGTCAGAGTGTGTGGGGGAGCAACCAAAGCGCCTCTGACCAAAGGTGAAAGATGAGCGAAAAGCAAAAAAGAAAACTTGAGGAACTCAAGAGGAAGAGAGTCTCACTGGAAAGTGTATGTGAGAGTTTACAAAAGGATGCTGAGCACATGGCAGAGGAAGCAGAGAGTGCTGCTGGAACCAAAAGGGCAACATTACTTACCAAGTCCAATACTCTGAGCCGACGAGCGAAGGAGGAGAAAGAGCAGTTGGTGGTCTTAAATGCAGATACTGAAGAATAGGCTACTGAACTGTGACTCCTAACACATCAAGAGTGAATCGGTGGAAACAAAAATATTTAGGTTCTTTGCATTTTTGGAGTATTTTACTTTCTGTGCCTGTTTGTACATTGTTCACAGCCATAATACTTTATAATTACAAGGTGTCACGGGACGTTGTAAGCCGGTAAGGCGAACAGGCAGGCGAGCCAACAGGAAGCAGGCCGACAGGCGAAAGCAGGGCAAACGGGGATTTATTTAGGCAGACGGGAACAGGAAACATCTCACACGAACTAACATCGACTGACATTAATGACAGACAAAGCAAACTGGGGAGACCAGGACTTAAATACACGGAACCAGACAGCAGGAAACAAGACACGACTGGGCAGGATCAGGAAATCACACGTGGGTATTTAGGGGGCGTGGCACACAGGAGGAGCGGACGAGCCGGGCATGACAGAACCCCCCCCCAAAGGCGCGCTACACCGGGCGCGCCAAGGAAGAGGGCGACGGACGGGACGAGGCAGGACAGGACCTGGAAAACAAGAACAGAATTAACGCAGGACAGGGAACAGGACCGAGGCACAAAACAGAGCGAGGGACAAGACAAAAGACAAAACCTGACAGAGGGTCGGGAAGGCAGACAGGCAAACCAGGAAGGGAGACACAGAGGGAACGGGCGGAACAAAGGGGCCAGGAGTGCAAGGCGGGTACACCGGGGCACAAGGAACAGAGACGGGAGGAACAAAGGAACGAGGAACGGAGAAAGGAGGAAAGACAGGAGGAGGAGCAAACAAAGGAGGGACCAGGGCAGGAGAGAAGGGAGAGAAGGCGGGGGAACAAAGGGGAGCCCGTGGGAGCCCCAGCGGGCGACGGGAGGCAGCCGGAGGGGCCGCAGGCGGCCGGGAGGCCGGAGCCGGAGGGGACCCCGGAGGGGCCGAGGAGACAGGGCGAGGGACCCGCGGAGGGGCCAGGGAGGGAGCAGGAGGGAGCACCGGGGAAGGGGACGAGGGAGTAGGAAGGGGCCAGGGCGAAGGCCCGGAGGAGGGGGGAGCCGCAGCAGGCGGCGACGTCCGGGAAAGGGCCGGAGGTAAGGGCCCCGCAGGCGACCGAGGAGCCGCCGTCGGGGAACCCCCAGGCGACCGACCAGGACCCAGAGAGGGGAGCGAGGCAGGGCGACGAGGCACCGGAGAGGGACCTGCAGGCGACAGCCGACCCGGAGGGCCAGGACCCGCAGGCGCCAACCGAGCCCCAGCGCAGGCGAGGGAAGGCGAGCCAGGGGGCAGGGCGGGCGGGACCCCAGCCCTGCGTCTGTGTCCCCTTCCCCTGCGGGACACAGACAAGCCGACCCTAGTTCGGGGTCGATCTCGCCGGGGCGAGGGACAAGGGGTTACGAGTTCTGTCCCCGAGGGGTCCCATTCCAGCTCCTCCACCTCCGAAGAGGGAGGAGCCAAGATGGAGTTGTCCAGGACCACCTCGGGGACTAGGACAGGGACTGGAGCTGCTGCAGGCGGAGGGGGCGCCTCTGGAGCTGCTGCAGGCGGAGGGGGCGCCTCTGGAGCTGCTGCAGGCGGAGGGGGCGCCTCTGGAGCTGCTGCAGGCGGAGGGGGCGCCTCTGGAGCTGCTGCAGGCGGAGGGGGCGCCTCTGGAGCTGCTGCAGGCGGAGGGGGCGCCTCTGGAGCTGCTGCATGCCGCCGGGGCGCCGGGACAGGAACACGGTCAGGTCGCCGGGGCGCCGGGACAGGAACACGGTCAGGCCGCGGGGGGGGCGCCTGCCCGGGAACTGGAGCGCGGTCAGGAACTGGAGCGCGGTCAGGAACTGGAGCGCGGTCAGGAACTGGAGCGCGGTCAGGAACTGGAGCGCGGTCAGGAACTGGAGCGCGGTCAGGAACTGGAGCGCGGTCAGGAACTGGAGGTGGCTGCAGTGGGGGCGCCGGCCCGGGAGCTGCAGCAGGCGGCTGCAGAGGGGGCGCCTGCCCTGGAGCTGCAGGGGGCTGCAGTGGGGGCACCTGCCCTGGAGCTGCAGCAGGTGGCTGCAGTGGGGGCGCCTGCCCGGGAGCTGCAGCAGGCGGCTGCAGAGGGGGTGCCTCTGCAGGAACAGGAGCACGGTCAGGAACTGGAGCGCGGTCAGGAACTGGAGGTGGCTGCAGTGGGGGCGCCGACCCGGGAGCTGCAGCAGGCGGCTGCAGAGGGGGCGCCTGCCCTGGAGCTGCAGGTGGCTGCAGAGGGGGCACCTGCCCTGGAGCTGCAGCAGGTGGCTGCAGTGGGGGCGCCTGCCCGGGAGCTGCAGCAGGCGGCTGCAGAGGGGGTGCCTCTGCAGGAACTGGAGCACGGTCAGGAACTGGAGCGCGGTCAGGAACTGGAGCGCGGTCAAGAACTGGAGGTGGCTGCAGTGGGGGCGCCGGCCCGGGAGCTGCAGCAGGCGGCTGCAGAGGGGGCGCCTGCCCTGGAGCTGCAGGTGGCTGCAGTGGGGGCACCTGCCCTGGAGCTGCAGCAGGTGGCTGCAGTGGGGGCGCCTGCCCGGGAGCTGCAGCAGGCAGCGAAGGCGGCTGCGCAGGCGGCTGCACGGGAGCAGGGTCCGCCGGCAATGGCGGCTGCACGGGCGGCTGTACTGGAGAGGGGTCCGCGGGCAGCGACGGCCGTTCTGGAGCGGGATCCACCGCTCTCCGGAGCAGGAGCAGCCCTCGGAGATCCGCTGCGAACTGCTCCAGGACTTCCGGGGGGGAAGCAGGAGTGAACGCAGCGAACCCCTCCTCTAGCTGCACCACGAGCTGGTCCGCTTCGGGCGACATCTGCCCGGCCAGTTCATCCCTCACCCTCCAGTATAACCCCTGGAGGGTGAAGAACTGGGTAATGTGAGTCGGGGTTGGAGCGATTACCTCCGGCCGGAGTGTCTCTGCCGTAAGCGGTGGTACGAGCTGAGCCGGCACAGATGAGACGGGCTTGGTCCCTTTAAGGATCCGGGGAACCCGTGGTATAGCGTCCCTAACCGAGCTGGCCCATCTGTTGGCCAGTTTAGCGGCGGCGATGATCCCAGAACTGCCCGGAGAGTCCTCCAGATCATCGGCAGGGAGACAAGCGGGGACAAGGGCGCACGCCCCCAGGACGATCGCCGAAGCGATCGCCGGCTTGCTCTTCCTTTTCTTCCGCCGGTTCCTGATGACGGCGGGAGGCTGCGCGCTGCCAGCAAAGGCGGACGGCGGGAGAATAGTCCCCGGCTCGCGCGGCTTGACGTACCGCTCCTTCCGGAGCTCGTCCAGCCGCTGAAAGTTCTCGCACACCTCCTCCGCGAGGTGTGCGTCCTCCTCCAGGGACATCCGGTCTAGGATATCCCAGCTCCGGTCGACGAGGTCCCATGCCGGGGGATCTTCCCGGATACCGGGCTGGGCAATCCAAAATAGCAGCTGTTCTACGTAGCTGCAGTAGTCCTCTTCAGCTACGGAAGCTGCCCTTTCTTTAAGGTCTGTCATTCTGTCACGGGACGTTGTAAGCCGGTAAGGCGAACAGGCAGGCGAGCCAACAGGAAGCAGGCCGACAGGCGAAAGCAGGGCAAACGGGGATTTATTTAGGCAGACGGGAACAGGAAACATCTCACACGAACTAACATCGACTGACATTAATGACAGACAAAGCAAACTGGGGAGACCAGGACTTAAATACACGGAACCAGACAGCAGGAAACAAGACACGACTGGGCAGGATCAGGAAATCACACGTGGGTATTTAGGGGGCGTGGCACACAGGAGGAGCGGACGAGCCGGGCATGACACAAGGTAGTTTTATGTTAGAGCTCTTGCTCCAATAAATATGTGCCTTGTAATTAACTAAATTCTAGGCTATTCAGTTTTTTTTGCCCTCGTGATGGTCGTGGGTTGTGAAAAAAGCCTTCTTCTTAGGGGTACCGCTGGGGCCAGCCGGGCGTATGTCGTGGCTTCAGTGAGTACTTATGTTTGTCATGCTGCCTGTGTACTTTATAGCGGCACAACATATTTCTGCAAATTGCATGCGTCAAATTGTCTGTCTCTCTTAAAAAATATGAAGTGTCACCAAAATTTTAAACGGGGAATCAATCTCAATGAAAAATATTCGTCAAGTAACGTTTCTAAAATAATATAGACATACTAATAATTATATATTAATAAATCGGATGAACGATGCATCCCAAATTGTATCCGCTGCGCACTTCTTAATCAGGGCAATCGCATCGTGGAGGTTTCTGCAGACGCCCAAAAAGACTTACTTAAGAAAACTGTTGCATGATAATTTGTACCATTTTCAAGGGTGGGGGGCGTGCAGTAGATGCCCCCTTTATTTTTGTGCTTCTGCCGTTCAAACCGAGCAGCACTGAGTTTGTCATGGCACCTGACGCCAAATCTACTGCTTAGCTGCTACAGACAGAACTATCTTCAAATCACCACTAGGGGGTGTCAATGCTGCAGCTTCGTTCTATGGTTGATCTTTTTCAAAGACAGTTTTTTTTCTCTCTCTCCACATAATCAACTTAACTGATTAGCGTGCTTTCATAGTAATGGTTTTTAATCCGTGTTAATCTTCTGAACAATGACTAGTAAAGGTTCTATGAGGTTGTCCTACTTACTATGGATTTTAAGTTTTTTATCAAGGTGTTAAAACGTACCACAGTTGCCAGTCCTGTGTTTTATGTCTAGCAATTTGTACAGTTTCTTCAGTATAAACACATGCCATGATCTGTGAGAATCTCCTCCAGAACTCTGCATTTCCTCAAGATCTTTTTGTAATATTGCATCATGGCACTGCTCAGAACAACACAGATGGTGCATAACAACACAAGGGAGTACAAGACAACATGGTGCAGAAACAGTGCGATACAAAGCAGGACAAAACTGGATGATACGTGGTCAGTGGTGGATAAAGTGCAGTAACAGCTGTACAGTGCAGCTGCCGTGGAAATGACTGTTACAGGGGATGCAAAAGCTGCAGGTTTGAATTGTTTGGCGAATGAAGCTGTTCATGAATCTGCTAGTCAGTGTTTGTGGATGGTGGTCAGAGTCCTGGATTATAGACTGAACCTTGTTACTGTGGCAGTTAAAGTACAGCTGGTCAATGGAGGGCAGTTCAGTGCGAATGATGTTCTTAACAGACTTCGCAATGTACTGCCTTCCTGTCATGTGGCTCCACCATACCATAGTACTACTGTAAGAACTAGGGATGTAACGATACATTCAACTCACCATTTGATACGATTCACGATTCTGAGTTCACGATACAATTTTCTCATTTTTTGCAGAATGAGCTGCAGACAAATATATTCAAAAATATTCTTATATTTATCTTTCTGAACTGTTGACACTGTTGTGAACAGTGCAACTGAATTTGAATAAAATACTGTTGAAAAAAATCCCAAATCAAAATAAGTAAATAAAAAAAAATAAATCAAATAAATAAGCTAAGGTTTGCATGTGCAGGTTTTTAGCGTGCTTTGCCCTTTTAATAATCTTCACTCAGCTCACGGTGGTGCCAGTGGACCTGTTTGTGTATGTTATCAGTCTATTACAATGTTTGCATGCAGTTTATGTCTTGTCTGTGCTTTTCTCGCTGTTTCCTCCTCGTTTGTGATTACCGGAAAGCTAATATGCTGCCACACCGCCAATTGAAGATCGGGCGGTGCGTCCATCCATCCATTTTCTGAAACCACTTAATCCCAACTGGGATCGCGGGGGAGACCGGAGCCTATCCCGGGAACAAGGGGCGCAGACAGGAACCAAGCCCAGGCAGTCACCTACACACCGCAGGTCGCACACACTCACACAACTACAGGGCCAATTTAGACTCACCAGTCAACCTATCCTGCATGCTTTTGGACTGTGGGAGGAACCTGGAGTCCCCGGCGAAAACGGGGAGAGCATGCGAACTCCACACAGAAAGGGCCCTGGACCGAAGCCAGCACTAACCACTGTGCCGTCCTCAGTTTCAAATTCATTCATCATCTCGCGTTCGCTCAAAACCAAAAACTGACGTACGATGTCGACGTGATACGCAGTGACATCTGACGTCAAACTCACATTGTGAAATCAAATGTAATATTACACCAGTTTTTCTGTTAAAGTACTGTGAAGTACTCCTACAATAGTGATTCATTTTCCACATCAGCCGGTTTAAATCTTCATGCATTTGCACCGATTTTTAACTGATTTGTGATTCATCATTACATGCCAGGGCCAGCAGCTCTGCATGGCTCGACCCTCATAAACATTCTCCACACATGCTGTTCAGGCAGTGGCCACAGAAATTCCCCCAGTGAACTTTATGCTTTCTGTCGGAGAGTATGCTGTGTTCTGGCCTTAAACCCTGCATACTACTTTGCAGACTTTGATCCTCTTAACAACAATTGGCATTTCTGGTGGCTGAATATCCATCCATCCGTCATCCAACTGCATGCTTAAAAGCTGTGAATAATAGTAATAATTCTTAAAATTGCAACTATCTAGAATTTCAGCCTAGTTACTCAGCTAAATTACTATTTAAACCTAGAATAATTTCTATAAGGGGCGGCATGGTGGTGCAGTGGTTAGCACTGTCGCCTCACACCTCTGGGACCCGGGTTCGTGTCTCCGCCTGGGTCACATGTGTGTGGAGTTTGCATGTTCTCCCCATGTCGTTGTGGGGTTTCCTCTGGGTACTCCGGTTTCCCCCCACAGTCCAAAAACATGCTGGGGCTAATTGGAGTTGCTGAATTGCCCGTAGGTGTGTGTGTGTGAGTGGATGGTGTGTGAGTGTGCCCTGCGATGGGCTGGCCCCCCATCCTGGGTTGTTCCCTGCCTCGTGCCCATTGATTCTGGGATAGGCTCCGGACCCCCCGCGACCCAATAGGATAAGCGGTTTGGAAAATGGATGGATGGATAATTTCTATATGTGTGATAGAATCAAAAAATATTTTGTTTTACATATAAATCTTCACAAGGTGTATTACACATGGTATTCCCCAGACACCGCCACCCCAACAGATGCTTTGTTTGTTAAGACAATAGCTCAGAAAGTGGTTGATCGATCTTTTGCAGCTTTTACCAAGGTTTGTACAAGCCAAAATTAAATTTTGAAACGGATCCCTGCCACACCCTGCCCTCCTGAACCTCCCGTTTCCTCCCTAGTGTGGTATAACGTGCCATGCCTGTTCCGCGTTTGTTTTACCTCTCCTTCCTGCCCTTGTGTTACTCATTTCAGGTGCCTCTAGTTTGCTCCCTGCTTAGCCTTGTATAAATGTGCTTCTCAGTCCTGCCTTTAATGTTGCTGCTGCTGTTTGCCTGTGTGTTCTTCCCTGCTTATGATTCCCCCGTGATCCAGTTGTGATCCAGTTGTCTTCATATCATGTATTCACATTCCTCAGCTGAGAGTGAACAAAGTTCTGTGGAAAGTATCTGACTACAGATAGACTTTCACCCAGTTCTCTGCGGGAGCTCTGATTACAGAGTGACTCCCCGACTACTTCTGAAGCCCTTCCTTAAGTATCCAGACCAGGTGATGGCATGTTTCTGAAGACTGACTAATTTCGGTCAATGGTTAATTTTAGGGGCATTGCTGACCTTGGTTCTCAAGTCCCCAGCCAATCAGATCACTTTAGGGGGTGGTTGTAATTCCCTTGTTCTACCATGAGAGAATCTCTCTCAGTTTGGTGGGTTGAGCCGAAGTTTCTGTATTTCTCTTAGGAAAAGCTATACTGCCTTAAATCTGAGAGTATAATACTCCTCGTCTCATGCCTATTCAAACGAGACCAAACATGCGTGTATTTGTCCCTAACATCTATGTGTGCTGAGTTATCCTGTTTATAGTGGAAAAGGTGTCTGTGTCTGGAGGCTGACAGCTGTTGTTGCTGTGGATTGATTGTGGAACTCTGGTCACTCCGGGGGTGAAAGGTCTTGCTTTTTCTGTGCTGCTCCAGTTATTCCTATCCAGTCTCTCAGGAGCCGGCAGGCCTTTGCCTTCCTTAAAAGGGGTGGTTTGACGAGTTGAGTCCAGTCTTGCCTGGGCCAGCGGAGCTCTGAAATAGACTGATGCAGGCTGATCAGAGTTGGGGCCTGCAGGACCTATAAGTTTTATGTCCTTACAGAATGTAAGTGGCATCATACTAAACTAGTGGTGTTCGAACTAGCATGGAAAGAGGCTATGGGTAGCTACAAAAAGGCTCTTAGTGCCGCCAAATCATCTAGTATCTATCAGAACTAATTGAAATAAACAAAAATAATCCTAGATTCCTATTTACTATGGTGTCCAAGCTGACTAATAACCAGACCACTGGTTATTTTCCAGTGACGACTTTATGAAACTTTTTGACCAAAAATATGCTCAATTAAACAGAACATTTTGAATATTGAATATTGGTTAACCAGTCAGAACTGATGTACTTAATTTTATCTTCAAATTCATCTACTTGTATGCTAGACCCTGTTCCATCAAAATTATTCAGCGATGCTCCCAGCATTGATTGAACCGCTACTAGCAATAGTTAAACTAAAACATATAATCATATTACCCCAATTTTATCTTCACTGCACTGGCTGCCAGTTAGATTTCGTGTTGACTACAAAACACTGCTCTTAACCTATAAAGCTGTAAATGGTCTTGCACCGCAGTATGTGAGTGACCTCATTTGCGTTCCGAATCATACACTTAGATGACGAGATGGAGGTATTCTATCCGTACCCAGAATAAAGAACATTACCTTTGGGGGAAGAGCATTTGCTCATAAAGCACCACAGCTATGGAATAAACTTCCTATTAGTGTTCGGAACTCAGACACAATCTCTGCTTTTAAGTCAAGGCTTAAGATGTACCTCTTTCGCCAGTCTTTTGGATAGTTAAATCTTCTTTTCTAAGGTGAATGGGAAATCTGGAGGTTCATAGTTATTTGAGATTGAAGGGGAAAGGGGGGATTGGTGCTGTCGTCCTGCCACTCTCGCCGATCACTTAAGCTGTGGATGGGAGGTGGCTTGACGCCAAAACCTCTGTAAACCCTCATGCCTGTGCTTCCTTCCAGGTCACTCTTTTAGGCAGGCTGTCATAGTTGCTTTAGTCCTGCCGGTTAGGTGTAGGGCAATAACTCTTCTCCATCTTCTCTTTTTCGAGCTGATACCGAGCCGACTACACCGTGTGAACCCGCACCTGGACTCCTGGATATAACTACATGAAACCAACTGGGACTTTATAACTATATGAACTCTAATGAATGTCAATGTAAATGCAGTTTCATGCTCCTTGGTCGCCCAGAGGAGGATGGGGTCCCCTTCTGAGTCTAGGTTCCACTCAAGGTTTCTTCCTGCTAGAGGGAGTTTCCTTGCCACTGTCGCCTCAGGCTTGCTTGGTGGGGTTCTGGCCGGTTAAATGTAAAGTGCTTTGTGACAATGCATGTCGTTAAAAGCGCTATATAAATAAAATTGAATTGAATTGAAGTGCTTCCTCAGATTCATTTTTAAATGTTCTCCAGCTAATTTCCACTATGGCCACGAGTTCTAGTATTTTAAATTAATATTGAAATGGTCATTTGGCTGAACAGCATCCCGACCTGTTAGAATCTTATATACCTGGATCATGTCCCCCCATAGTCTCCTTTGCTTGAGGCTAAACAGATTCAGCTCAGCGAACCTCTCCTCATAAGACATTCCTCTAAGTGCAGGAATCATTCTAGTCATCCTACGTTGCACCTTTTCCAAGGCAGCAATGTCCTTCTGAAGGTATGGTGACCAAACCTGCACACAGTATTCTAGGTGGGATCTTACCAAGGAATTATATAATCGTAGCATCACTTCTCTTGACTTACATCTCTAGGTGTGTGGAGTTTAATCCAACATCCTTTTGCCTTTTTTTAATGCTTCCCCACACTGGCAAGAGTGGGACATGGAAGTATCAACATACACACCGAGATCTTTCTCGTAATCAGCTACCTTTATTTCAGTGGAACCCATAAAATATCTGTACTTTACTATATTTACTATATTTCTGCTCCCTGCATGGATTACCTTATATTTATCTATGTTAAATTTCATCTGCCACGTATGAGCCCAGTCGCTAATTAAATCCAGATCCTGTTGTAGCCTCTCTGGACATGAGACATGATCTAACATCAATCAGAAGATACCACACCAGCAGATAATGATTTCTGGAATAGTAAAGTTAAAGGTTGGCTAATAATACCCCTCATCTCTTTTAAAACTATAGATAAGATGCCATCAGGGCCTTGCGATTTATTTATTTTGAGCTTAGCTAGGCTTTGTACCACATCAGCCTCAGTTATACATATATTGGTCATAGACATCGTTGTATTTGTACTAAATGGTGGTAAGCTATTCTACTGTGAACAGCCATTGTAAAATAATCATTAAACTCATTTATATCAATTTCATTTTCAATTATAAGGCCCTTACTATCCTGCAAATGAGTGATTTTCAGCTTTTAGAGCTCTTTCGGAGTTAAAATATTGGAAGAAACTTTTAACGTCATCCTTATAACTGTTATTAACTAAACCTGTAGACTTAGATACTCCTGCTTTATTTTGAAATCATTAGTTAATTTCCATTTGTGGAAGAAAGCCCTTTTGCTCCTGACTTTATTCTTAATTTTCGTAGTAAACCACCTGTGACATCGCGTGCTGGACGAACAGGCAGGAAGCGAGGAATCAAGGATCCGGGAAACGGAGAGTCGGGAATGAGGGTTTATTGATGAAAACAGGTACCAACAGCGAGAGATTTCAATGACAGGACTGGGGAAACAGACTTGAATGTGGACTAAATACACAGGACTACTCAAACTGACAGAAAACAGCTGGTTACAATCGGGGCAGCACACATGGTTAATGAGGGGGCGTGGCACACACGAGGATCGTACAAGCAGGTCATGACACCAGCTTGGTTGCAGTTTCCTAGATTTAGTTTTTCTGGAAACGGGTATGAAGTTCTTTTGCACTTGCAACAATGTGCTTTTAAAAAATTCCCATGCCTCTTCCACAGTATTGCTATTTAACTCCATCCGATTTACAGTTTCTAGTTTCAGTCTCATACCATTGAATTACCCTTCCTAACATTGTATACTTTTGTTTTGGACTTGGTTGAAGACTCAGGCAGCAGGAGTTGCCCCAACGTTGGTATGTCCTTATCCATAAGGGGGAGTAAACGTTCTGGTTTCCCGACCTTATAGATGAAGGAGTTGGGGGATGTTGCCAGTGACCTGCCGGATTCCAGGCAGAACAGGCCTCGCTATGCCACAGCCCTTCAGAGACTGGGCCTTCCGTGCAGAACCTCTGCATCCAAATTAGACCAGTTGTTTAACAAAACCCTAAAATGGGGTTATTTTTGACATGGAACGGGACTTTGATTCAACAACCCATTACTTAGTTGCGGCAAGTACCCAATATCAAGTATAGCTGCAAAGAATCTGCCAGAGATTTTCAGAGAAGTTCCCCAGATGCATGGACTGGACTAAGGTGCGTCAGATTAAACAGGAGCCTGGTAAATTCTGTGAGCCCCACGCCAAGTGACTGATGGAAACATACTCCAGCTACAGTGAGATGGACCCTCCAGCGGACCGAGAGTGGGATTCCCTCTGGGAGCGACAACTCGTGCAGTTGCTGGTGGATGAGCTGCAAACAGACATCAAGAAGGACTTCCAACCTCACAATCATTTACCAAACCACTTCAGGTAACTTGTAAAGATGTAGGTATTGGAGTATTCACACATTCATTTGCAGTGTCCACCTCCTGTCCGGTAAATTTGGCAGGACAAAATTTGAATAACCTATAGGCCAGACTCATGAATGCGGCTGAACGAGTAAAGGTAGAACAGGTGGCCAATCCTGTTATACAGTCCTAGTAGATTGAGAACCACCTGATTGCAACTGTAGTTGGAATCAAGGGCTGAGCAGCATGGTGGCCTGGGGGACAATTATGAAAACACAGACCCACTGATATCCTTAAAACCCACAATCAAAAGAGGAGTCAGGATGGCCAGTGACATGTGCTGGCTAAATGGGGACAACAAAGAGAGAACAGAACAAGGCAGGGAGGGATTCTGACACAGGTGCCATGCTACTTTGTTTAAATATGCTGTAATGTTTTAGTGCAAGCCTTAGACAATGGAATCTCTGAATGACGCCGCAGTCTGGCTCTTTCTGAAGGTCCTATACTGTAACCGTCCTGAGAAGTTGTTTGCATGCACTTGCTGCCTTGACACTTGTTGATGTGCGTGTGCCCTGCTCGAGCAGTAAAGGGGAGATCACATGCAGAGCTGATTTTCTGTAGTTCCTTAGAATAAAAATAGAATATTCTCTTCAAATAGGAACACATGCTGCGTTTGATTATTTCACTCCAACTCGGACAAAAACGTCACGAAAAACATCACTTCCCATTAGAAACGCCTCTTTTATGACGTTAATGTCTGACAGAATCTTCTTGTCCGAGTTACCCCTGTGACGTAATTTCAACATGGCGGCTTACACACTCAACATTAATTCTATTTTACAAATCCTTAAAAATGTTTATTTTGTTAAATTTATTATTATCCCATCCATCCATTTTCCAAACTGCTTATCCTACTGGGTCACGGGGGGTCCGGAGCCTATCCCGGAAGCAATGGGCACGAGGCTGGGAACAACCCAGGATGGGGGGCCAGCCCATCGCAGGGCACACTCACACACACCATGCACTCTCACATGCATTCCTACGGGCAATTTAGCAAGTCCAATTAGCCTCAGCATGTTTTTGGACTGTGGGGGGGAACCGGAGTACCCGGAGGAAACCCCACGACGACATGGGGAGAACATGCAAACTCCACACACATGTGACCCAGGCGGAGATTTGAACCTGGGTCCCAGAGGTGTGAGGCAACAGTGCTAACCAGTGCACGACCATACCGCCCATTTATTATTATTATTATTTATAATTATTAGTAATTATTAATGTAATTGCACGTGTTCGATTTAGAGAATACCATATTGTGACCGTAAACAGTATCCTAACATGCAATATCAGATTTTTACCAGACTTGTTAGTGTTTTTGGTTTGTTTGTAGTTTGTTTGCCTCTCGAAAAAAGAATATCGCTATGAATGTACTAAAATACTTTATAAAGCTTTTAATGTGGTTTGACTAGTTCCTGTTTCTTGTTTATTTGTCTGAAATAATAATCTTACTCCATAACTGCTAAAATATAAAGCAACAACACAGCAGCGTATTCATGGAGGCAGCCATGTTTGTTCCGAGTTGTGCTAGCTTGAACGGGAGATTGTTGGATGTGATGTCACCCAATTTGGAATTTCCAAGTTCAGAGAGAAAAACGAACGCACCACAAGACTCTGGCTGGAAATTTCTACAATAGAGCCATTTAGTTATTTCTAGAAAAATATTTAGAGCCAATGACCTGATGTCATTGTAACACAGGTCACTGTCCGTGGTGCTGAATTCTCTACTTGATGGGCTGGTGCTGAATGAATATGACAGCTGGCCAACATGTCTGTGTGCTTCCACTGACTGGCACCCAGACATATAATGACTTTTAACAATGAGGAGGGAAACGTCCAGACAGGAAATTAGTCAACAGTAATTAGTAATCACATATAGTTCTCATTTATCATGATGTAAAATTCAAAAACCTTTTTTTTATTATTAAGGGATAAATGTAATTGAGTTTTAATGTATCCTTTCCGCTCTTAAAATCGCAAATTATTTCTGACTATTAATCTGCACATTTTAATAATTTCATTAATATTACCTAATTGGTTTGTCTTTTTTATTAAATTTTAAAACTAGCTGTACAATTGTTGATGTTGTTGCTGTTCTGAATGTCATTGGCCTGTTGCCTTACGTCTGTCTAAACATGAGTGAGGGGATGGATGCACTATTCTATGGGGGCCTCTGTAGAGAATAAATGATCCTAATTTTATATTGAGAGAGATGGTTAATTCCTTTTTAATCCATACTGCGTTCAGAGCCCCTGTTCTGCCGTTGATCACTGCTGCATATCATCCCCAAACCAATGGCCTGGATGAGAAAACGAATGATGACATAAAATGGTAAGTCTGTTTTTGAGGTTGTTTTAGAACTGTGTGAGACAGGCTCTATTCTTTTAACATTACATCAGGAATTACTGATATTATTGACAATCAATCCCTTAATATACAGTATCTCACAAAAGTGAGTACACCCCACACATTTTTGTAAATATTTTATTATATCTTTTCAAGGGACAACGTTAAAGATATGAAACTCTGATAGAATGTAAAGTAATCAGTGTACAGCTTGTATAATGGTGTAAATTTGATGTCCCCTCAAAATAACTCAACACACAGCCATTAATGTCTGAACTGCTGGCAACAAAAGTGAGATTAAAAATGATTTGTGGCAAGATCGGATCATGTGTGTTGAAGAGTTTCTTATGACTGACAAGTAGTTATTTAAAAACATATCTTGAAACAGCAAATTACATTGTTCTTAATGCTTTTAGAAAATGACTCTTTATAATGATCTGTGAATAATAATAATTTGCTATGAATGTTTTTCCACTTCAGCTTTCCACAATTATTCTTCCCGATGAGAAAAGCTACGGCACGTTTTTTGATGAAAAAAATAAAGTAGTTGAGACAATAAGCAACAACAGCTGAAAACATCTCCTAGTAACAGGAAAAACAGAAGCAGGCATGTGGTAAACGAATACAAAAGAGGTACCAAAACACAGTTTATCATGTTGGAGATGAGGCGCTTCTGTTCAACATGAGGAAGCGGGGACGGAAAGGAGGAAGAACGGAACCGGATTTTACCGGACCTTATGTCATCCAGGCAATATGTGGCAAGCTGGTTACACTGTCTAATTCTGAAGGGGCAACTTTAAAGAACAAATACAATGTAAACCACATACAGAAGGAGCCAAACTGATGTCCCAAGTCAGGAATCACACAAGGTGCCAGAAGAGTATAAGACCAGTAAACCTCCCTCTAGCGCAGAGCTTCTGACAATCGAGAAGGATGCTGACAGTTGAAAAAAAACTCATGTCTGTGTGTTATGAAAGAATATCAATAAATGTTTCCGAAAGGGGATGACTCATTTGGTAATTATTTACGGCTTATGTTATGGCTGCCAATTTACAGTCTTTACTGAAGTCTGACTTCTTTTGAGTCACCTTTAATATAGATTGGACACTCTCTATGCAATGTGCAATACTTACATAGATGGTAAATGTTTACCTGCTTGCACAGATGGATGATTAGGTAATTAGTGTAAGTGTGTGTGTGTGTTCAATCGCATGTATGTCCAAGGTCCATAGTAAATAATATACACTGATCAAGAGATGCCCGAAAGTGGATAAAAGAGGACATTAGTGGGTGCATCACTTAGTGTAACGCGTGCAGGAAAATGAGCAGGACTGCAAGCCATATAATGACCCTTGTCTAGCTCTTAATACAGTATGCATACAGTGATGTATCTACAATGGACAGCTACTATGAGCAGATAGCACAGTACAGGTGCTTATAAGATCTGTATGCTATTTCCATCCATCCATCCATTGTCCAAACCGCTTATCCTACTGGGTCGTGGGGGGTCTGGAGCCTATCCCGGAAGCAATGGGCACGAGGCAGGGAACAACCCAGGATGGGGAGCCAGCCCATCACAGGGCACACTCACACACTATTCACTCATACATGCATACCTACGGGCAATTTAGTAACTCCAGTTAGCCTCAGCATCCATCCATCCATCCATTGTCCAAACCGCTTATCCTACTGGGTCACAGGGGGTCCGGAGTCTATCCCGGAATCAATGGGCACGAGGCAGGGAAGAACCCAGGATGGGGGGCCAGCCCATCACAGCTCACACTCACACACCATTCACTCACACATGCACACCTACGGGCAATTCAGCAACTCCAATTAGCCTCAGCATGTTTTTGGACTGTGGGGGGAAACCGGAGTACCCGGAGGAAACCCCACGACGACACGGGGAGAACATGCAAACTCCACACCCATGTGACCCAGGCAGAGACTCGAACCCGGGTCCCAGAGGTGTGAGGCAACAGTGCTAACCACTGCACCACCATGCCGCCCCCTGTATGCTATTTCATTCTATAAAAAGAAACTTACTGTACTGTACAATAAAGTATTTCACCACTGCTTCTTCCTCAGCTCCCACTGTTTGCTAGCACATGCATCTTTTGATTTCTTAGTGCAATCTGTGCTTTATTTTTTTTTTGTGAAATGTAAGTGCAGTATCTGTTTATTAAGTGCTGTGGTTTAATATGTACATTATTATTTCAGTACTGTGTATACTGTCCTTAATGTCTTGCCTCTCTCGTATAACTTGAGATACGCCCAAATTGACTTGCAACAAGTGGTCCTGGTTCCAAATGCGGAAGGCGATGGATACCTGTATTTTATATGCTGTAGTGTGCTGGGTGTCAGACATTGCAATGCACCTTGCTTTGATCTTGACCTGTTAGATCAGAGGGAGGTAATCTTATCCAGAAAGGGCCACTGTGTATGATGGTTTTCACTGCAACTCTCTGAACAGCGAACCTAACAGTTATCCCAATACCTTGATCTTGCTAGCATATTTAAATGTGTACCTATTCAGGAATAGAGTGGTGAAGGCATTCAGAGGAGGACTGATGATTATCAGAGGGAACAAAGGGGCTGGGTACTTGTCAGTATCCAGTAGAACCACCAGACTCCTACACTGAATGGTTCTGGATGTGGCACAGACGTTAATCCCTCTGTATTAGGGGATCCGTCTCCAGTTTGTACTCTTCTAGTTAATAGGTAGATTATCAGGCAGTTTTTCACCCTAGTCCAGTACTCATTGACAGCCTAATACACCGTGTTTCAGTTTGTCTTGATAGTCAATACATGTCACAGGATGTACATTACTCTGATGGGCAGGCCCTCTTACATATGATGGAAATTGCAATACCTACTTTTGGCCACGAGATGGCAGCAAGAAAATAGAAAAATTATTTTCCCACGGTCTACTAGCAGCTTTTAGATGTTAATTCTTCATAAAAATAATTTGACTTGATCCAATGTATTTTTAATACAAACAATTACCACACAAAGCTGCTAGTTTCCTCCGGTTTCCCCCCACAGTCCAAAAACATGCTGAGGCTAATTGGAGTAGCTAAATTTACCGTAGGTGTGCATGTGTGAGTGAATGGTGTGTGAGTGTGAGCTGTGATGGGCTGGCCCCCCATCCTGGGTTCTTCCCTGCCTCGTGCCCATTGATTCCGGGATAGACTCCGGACCCCCTGTGACCCAGTAGGATAAGCGGTTTGGACAATGGATGGATGGAAATAGCATACAGATTAAGCACCTGTACTGTGCTATCTGCTTATAGTAGCTGTCCATTGTAGATACATCACTGTATGCATACTGTATTAAGAGCTAGATAAGGACAGTGGGTCATTATATGGCTTGCAGTCCTGCTCATTTTCCTGCACCCGTTACACTAAGTGATACACCCACTAATGTCCTCTTTCATCCACTTTCAGGCATCTCTTGATCAGTGTATATTACTTACTATGGACCTTGGACATACATGCGATTGGACACACACACACACACACACACACTTACACTAATTACCTAATCAACCATCTGTGCAAGCAAGTAAACATGTACCATCTATATAAGTATTGTACATAGCATAGAGAGTGTCCAATCTATATTAAAGGTGACTCGAAAGAAGTCAGACTTTAGTAAAGACTGTAAATTTCTCAGCCATAACATAAGCCGTAAATAATTACCAAATGAGTCATCCCCTTTCGGAAACATTTATTGATATTCTTTCATAACACACAGACATGAGTTTTTTTTCAACTGTCAGCATCCGATCCAAACGGGATTCCCATTTCCTTTCTGTGGGATCCAACAGAACACGGGCTGACCATCAGTCAACATGTCTTCAACCATGCAGGACAGGACCCAGTCCAGGCCAAACCTCACGGTGCTGGTGTTAATAAAAAAAATGTAAGGAACATGCAGCTGCAGCTCACACACAAACACAGTCCACAGCATCCAGAAAAAGGTCAGGCCTTTTTCTTCTTTAGCTGACTCCGCCCAGACCTCGCCCCCTTTCTGGGCGCCTCGCACTATGCCTTTGAACTGGCCCTGCAGCTTGGCCCGTTTCCTGTTTCCCAATGCAAGTCATAAGATTCACCCGTAAATGATATTTTGAATCGGAACGATATTTATTACTATTGTTTAGATTAAATATATAACGGTTTAATGATTGAATATAACTTGATATTGTTGTTTGTGTTGTTTAGTTTGAGGTTCTAGTTTCTGTCTTTATCCGCTTTCGTTTCAGTAGGCAGCTGGTTCATCCCAGGCTCAGGGTCTCTCTGCTCTTCATCAAACCCACACCCCCAGTTTGGGAGCACCCTCTCCCTCTCCTCCCCCCACGGCTGTGACTGTTACTCCTCCTTGAGGAGTAACTGCTCCGCCCCCTATCCCAGCCCCTATACCCACAGGAGTGCATCACCCAGTGAGCCGCCGCCCTGCCTGTCCCCTCACACAAGCACACACTGAAATCATGGTCCTAAGCTCTCTGTGTGGGTCACCACGATAGTACAGCACACCGACGATTACCCTCTGACTGAATCAGAATCAGCTTTATTTGGCCAAGTATGTTCACACATATTGGGAATAGTTAGACATTTAATCAAAATAATTAAGACAAGACATAAACATACAGTTCTGTTGATATGCGACGCATATAACCTCTGCATTCACAGCACTGCTTCAGTTATCGAAGAGCAAATTTCCAAAACTCACTCAGTCCGATAACCTAAAGTAATAAGTCATAATCCTCTTCATACGTTGCAGTAATGGGAATGAAATCTCACTCAGTGTTTATGTAATGGAGCAATGGAATTTCGTGAAATTTCCAAAAGTCCACAGAAATATTTAGAAAAACATTCCTGCAGACTGAGTTTTTGATATTTGCTTTTCAATTAACACAATTTTCTTCAGTCTGAGGTTTAACAGAATTCAGCCATATGCTGTTCAAAAAAAACTACACAGAACAAAAACAGAATGGACTTTACATCTGTCTGAAAGGAAAGTTGACACAGGCTGCAGCAGTGAACAAATCAATCAATGTATTAAAGTTAGGCATTAAGTAACTGGAGGCAGTATATACATAACATGATAACATGCCTTTTCTGTATTGACCATATTAAGGACGCTGTAACACTGCCCACCACATACCTGCTTCATTTATTGTTTTATACTTGCAGCTGCTTATTCAGACAGCTCGTCTACCTGTCTGTCCATGTTGCCCTCCCATGACAACTGGTCCAGCCTACAGGTGCCGTCCCATTCCGGCATGTTACCCATGAGTCATAGCGGCACCTCCGGGAGCAGCTCCAGGTGAGCCCGTGCCTCCCCTCCCCCACCTGTCCCCATGCTGAGTCTCGGGCCCCCGTCTTCCCTCTTGTTCTCGCCTATACCCACATCCTGGCCTGTGTCTGCATCGTCTCACCTCGTTAACAGGACTTTCGCCTTCTTCTGTCCTGATCCATTCAGGCCCATCATTCTGGGACATGCTTTGATTTATTTCGCCATAGTTACTCTTTGTTTTCCTTTGTACTTTGCACTCTACAAGTAAAATGAATAAAAAATAGGCATTATTTTGATATTGTTTTAGTACAGTGACACTAGTATATTTGTTGTTGTTTCCAGGCAACACTGCATGCTGATTTAACGTCTTTCCTTAATCTCCACCCCATTGCTCACACACAGCCAGTATCCCAGTTTGTGGTCAATGAGCTCCTCCTCACTCACCCCAGTCTCCTAGTCCAGTGGAATGTCCAACAGCTTGGGCTCTCAGTTCCTGCGTGTCATGCCCGGCTCGTCCGCTCCTCCTGTGTGCCACGCCCCCTGATTACCCACGTGTTTTCTCCCGATTTGTACCCAGCTGTATCTAGTTAATTTGCTCAGTCCTGTGTATTTCAGTCCGTGTCTTACCTGAGTCCAGTGTCTGTCATTGATGTTTGTATGCGTGAGATGTTTCCCCGTCCGCGCTTCCTAATTAAACTCCCGTTTTTGCCTGTCCGCTTGCTCCTTGCACGCCTTGCCCGCACGATCGCCTGCCTGCTTGTACCCGATCGTGACACTGCGCAGCTCTACAACTCATTACCCAGGGCTCTCGCACCCGGCCACAGTGCCCCTCTCAGGCTCCCCGCTGTATGACAGCACTGCCCCATCGGAAGTTCATGAAGCCTCACAGTACGACGCCTCTCCCCACGCGCGCTTAGCCACCACCGGGACTCCCATCACTCCTCCTTCCCTGTAGGGCGGCGCACTTCCATTATTATTACAGTTTCTACTGTCACTCTGTTGCTTTTCCTGGTGCTGGACTTTTGACAGATAAATACATTATTTGTTGCATTCAGTGACAAAAGATTGGTCTGTTTAACACCCTCAGTCTCCACCCTATGAGCCCCTTGTTGGCGGCAGAATCAGGAAGATGTCGGAGAAAGCAGAGGTAAAGTGAATAGTCACCTCGACAATAATGTGGAAACCGCTAATGGTGATCATGCCTGTGTGGGTGAAATGGATCACCACAGTATAAGCGGATGATGATTATAGACGATTTTTCCCTTTTTCTTTATGTCTGTTTACCATCTAATAGGCATTTTTTTTCTTTGGGATGCGTCTAGGTCAGATACGACCAAAATATTTTTCTCATTTCAGAAGTGAAAAAAAATATTGCTCTCAGATTCTGTTCAGTTGTAGTTTTTTAAAATAATGTACCTTGATTTGTGTTTGTTTAAAATGCCATTACCTGTTGCTTACTGGGCCGCTGAAAATGTCTGGCCCAGCTAAATTTCTTGGTTTAAAAATCTGGCCCAACTACTTTCCAGACCTGGACTAGCCCTACTGAATCATACACTAATGTTATTCTGTTATGTGGGCTGTTGTGATAGGGAGATTTGCTGGATGCTGCACGACGGGTGGTGTCCCTGCTGCAGAATGCCCTGTCTGAAGCAGCACCTAGAGACAGTGAGGGTTGTTGTTATCACCTTAATATTGTATATACGCAATCTGTTATTTCTTAACTAATATAATTGTAAGGTATTCTTCTAATATATTGTGCACAGCCAACAAAAAAGAGAAAAATGCAAAACCAAAGGAAGGCTTTCTTTTCTCTTAAAAGTCTTTTTTCTAAACCAACTGAGAGTCAGTTAGAGGGGTGTTCATTATCAGTATTGTTGCTGGCATTTCTGAAAATGTGCCAATTTTAGTCAAGTGGCTACTTTTCAAATGCAGTCCCTGGCCAAGATGAAGAAAGTTCATGAAGACTACATGATAATATTAAGCACTGACATAACAAACAACATTTTTTACATGCAAAATATACAGGAAATATACACTGCAACAGGCTAGGATAGACAAATAACCAAATACACTTGCAAGCCTGACCACTTTAGACCCCAGATTAGAAAATTGGTGAATGAGCATATATTTTTTCCAAGTTTTGTTTTGCTTTCAAGTTCTCACAAATAAAAAAAAAAAAAGATTTTCCCACTATAGCCAGATCCAGTTTCTGTGGGGGGCGGGGGGGGGGGGTGACAATTTGTAGTAATAACTATTTCCTGCTGAAAACCACTGGTAAACTATCCACATGTCTCTGAATATCTGTGAGTCCCGAGACCTCCATGACAGATAGATATAAGTTGCTAGTGTTGATCGGCAGGAAATCTTCTCCAAAGCCCCACCACCACCTCACACCAATCCACCCAGGGTTTACTCCAAATAAATTTGCTGGTAATACAAACCGGATCAACTTGTGGTTTGTGTCCACGTGTACTAGAGACAAAGGCCCTGGTACATTCTGCGTACAACACAGCCAAGACTTGACAACCTTTATATGATGCGCATGGAATCAACCCTATGCATGGAGGCTGCAACTCTTCTCCACCGAACCCTGTAGCCCATTGACTGCAGCCTGCATTGACTATCCTGTAGCCTGCATTTGGTAGATCATTCTTGACAGAAGAAACCAAATTGTCAAGTTCCCTAACACAGAGCTCATACTCTTTTATTCTTCTTAAGATTGTTCTTCTTGAAACACCCATCAGTGTGGCTATGCAAGGCACAGGAAGTTGAGTATGGAGCATTTCTTTCAAACATTGTTCTTCAATCAAAATCTTGGGTCGTCTATTGGTGGCAGCGACTTCCTGTGTGACACATGGGGCTGGACGTTCCAGATGTGCCCTCACAAGGTCAAAGAGCTCTTGCAAAGCCAGGGTGATAGCAGGAGGTACTTCAATGTGATTAGACAGGGCCTGCAGAAGATACAGCTCCTGATGACAAAGGAACTCCAGGTAATCCAAATTTAGTGGAGTCGCGCTGAATCCTATTTCTATTTTATGCAGAAGACTTTCGAGAAGGTGGTATCTGAGCTGTTCACAGAACAAATTATAGTTAATGAGGTGTCAAGATCTTGTCTCTGATCCACACACTAGGCCTACCATTCAAAAGTTTTAATTATGAAAATGAAATGTTTTTGTTTTGTGAGGTGCTTGTTCATGTATGATGATGTAGTGGCTGCTCTGTTTGACCGTGGTAAACCTTTTCACAAACAATATAAGTGAAGAAGTATGACATTAGATCTAAGGACCAGAGTATAATAAAGTTAAATAAAATCCATAAAAAACACTTACTCAGTGGAGATTCCAATGTAGTAGGCAGACAACTTTATGGCTTTAATAATGAGTGTATTTAGCAGCTACAAGGACAAAAGATATTATAAACCTCTCCATTTTAATGCTAATTTAATAAACATTAACAGATAGCACTTAAGGTGGTTTCGCCTATAGTCTGCTAACACTAACCCGAGAACTAATATCTGAGGAGCGTTCTTCCCAGGATTTGAATTTATTAAATTGGCTTTGTGATGTTGTATTAAGAAATTTTATTCACAATGCAATTTACCGTACATTGGCCCATTCTTTTATATACGGTAAGACGAAGCGGGAAATTCGAGCGAGCGAGTGCTGTGCAGACGCGAGCGCGTAGAGGGGATGGGTTTTCAGCACTCGAGCACACGCACGCGCGTGGTTCGACTTTTGGCCCTAATTTAACGGCGAGCGAGTGAGTGAGTGCTGTGCAATCGCGAGCGCGTAGAGAGCATGGATTTTCTGTTTTTATGCGCACGACTTTTGGCACTAATTTAACGCCATAGAAATGTGTGTTTAAAAGGGGAGGAGATCGGGTTGCAGCGCTGGTGTGAGCGGTTTCTCCGGGCAGTTCGCTCGAGGCTAACGTGGCTTTGGGAACGTGGTGTACCCGTCACCCATGCCAGGGAAGAAATCAAAACCGAAATGCTAGGAATATGGACTTCATCTTACGTCAAGCGTTTTCCCCTCCATTGACGCCCATAAAGAAAAGGCTTAAAGTCCATATTCCTAGCATTTCGGTTTTGATTTCTTGTCAGGTAAGTCTTTATGGCCAGATACATTCGCGAGAAATTTGGTGATTTGTGGTGACTGTTTTAATACATTAAGTTGCGTTACGCATTTTCACATTAAGCGTTTTAGAATGTCCCGTGGCAGGTATCCCCTTCTATTGCCCTAGGGAGGGTTGTAACCCTCGTCTGTATATTAATAAAGAATAATCCTTCTATTCCTGTCTCATGTATCTGGACCTCCCCAGCAATTTAACGAAATTTGGTGGCAGCGGTTACAAGTGAACCCGTTTAAGTTTAGCGCTCATACTTCCGTCCATATGTTTAAGACCCACCTTGGCTGACTTAGCTGACATGTCCTGATTTCATAATCTTCAAATTTGTAATCTTTTCTCCTTCATCTAACTCCATGTTTTTAACTTCTTGTCATTTTCTTGCCGTTTGACTCATAGAAAATTATCAGACTTAAATGACACGTCAGCCTGTGCAGACAGCGATTTCAATGTTTTAATAAATTGGCCAGCAGGTGGGGGCAGTGCTCAATTTCATTAATGCCATTCAGAAAACTTTCAGGCTTTATGTCTTAATGAACAGCCTAGAAAAGGACAAAGCATTATATTACTGATGCATACAGCAGATCCCCAACTCAGGCTGTGTTGCATATTCTTAACAGTGCTACAGTATGTTCACACAGCCAGTACAAACAAACTTGCAAGATCTAGACCAGGGGTCACCAACCTTTTTAAAACGGAGAGCTACTTCACGGGTACTGAGCCATACGAAGTTTGATATCAGTTTTAAACGCCCTCCTAAACATGTCTAAACTTCATGCATGATAAACATGTTTTAAATGCTTTTTTATATTCAATTTCAAATCTATATAAATGCAAATGTGATAGATTAGAAACAGGACAAAATAAAATTTTAGATGATGTTCGCTGGTGAGTTGTGCTATTTTATAGAACAGGTCCACGGGCAACTCATGTGGTCATTGGGGGCATCCTTGGGGCACCATGTTGGTGACCCCTTATCTAGACCTACCACATCAGGTAGGAAGGTGCCTATTTCTACCAACTATTCAGACCATCAGACCCAAACCATACATTCAGTCATGCACAGGCACTCCACCAGAGGGCTCTACATTCTGTCCTACATCTGCTCACCTGTTAGACCCACACTCAGTCTCCATCCTGATTTCTACCTACTACTCGGACTATCTCACCAAAACCAGTCCTGTGGCCTGTTCTATGAAGCGGGGTTACTGGCTTATTGGGGAAACTTGTCGGATTTCTTGATCGGGACCTTCAACTGCTCTGCCATAGAGAGCATCCTAACATGCTGCCTTACGGTCTGGTATGCGGGCTGCTGGTGGCCTCCTACCGCTCTGCCATAGAGAGCATCCTAACATACGGCCTTACGGTGTGGTATTCGGGCTGCTGGTGGCCTCTATGACTTTTTTTGTAGACAGTCCATCTGTGTGGTGCTGTTTGCACGAATTGTTTTGGGAAATGCACTTACAGTTTTGCAGATGTTAAGGGTGATTCCAGAAATGCATCAAAGCAACTGAGGAACTGCAATGTCACTGTACAGTTACTTATAATGGGCGCCAATGTAATGTGTAGAGTGGCAAATAAACTGATTCACCATTTACTCTCATGTACATCACTTAAAATGCTTGTTTTAAATGCAAATGTGTGAATGTAAATCTAAGCAGTAAAGCTACAATTTACATTCTGTTTGCATGGTGGAAAGAACATTTAATCTGCCTTTTAAGTGTGATTAGAAGATCTAATGCCTGTGTGCTTGTAATAAGATGGTCGCTGGTTCAAACCCAGCCACAGCACATCTCTGCGTCCTTGAGCGAGGCCCTTAACCCCCAGCTCACTGGGCATCACTATGGGTGGCTGCCCTTCGCAGACAACTTACTCTGTTTACTCTAAAAAAAAGAGAGCAAGTTGAGAGAGAAGTTAAGACAATTTCTCCACAGGGACCAATAAAGTATCAATTATTATTACTGTATGAGAGACTGTCTAATATCAGATAGATAACAGACTCATACTGTGCTGAGCTTGTCTGAGAGAGATGATTAGCAAATGCTCTCCCACAGTATCTCAGCACTCTGTACAAAGAACTTTATATGCTCAGTATCTGCTCCTGTTTATCTAATTGTTCTCATTTTAACTGGATGTTAAGGAGTAAATTAATAAACGTCATGTAAGTGCACATTAAAATGCTTTTTCACTGTTACTTAAGTTCCCATGTGAACAGCCAATCAGATCAGCCTGATGTGTGTCTCTCTGTTTCCTCTCTGTTTCCTGCCCTTTCATCCCGACCACGACCATGATCTCTCACTTAGCAGCAGAGCAGTTTATTCTAAACAGTGGAAGCACAAAAATGTTCAGACTCTTTGGTCTTCTCATTTTCATTAGTAAGGCCCTATAATATAAATTATTTTGGGATTTTAATATTTTCATTTATCTGTATGATGTGATCAGTGGAATTTGGCCATTTAATCTGCATCATAGTTAATAGTTATTTAGATTACTATTATATGTCTTATTTGATTATGATTTTTTTTGTTTTTCTGTTTTTGCAGACACTGCACTGACTACAGATGTTGTTCAGCCCAGTCACCTGATGAGGGTTCAGCTTGGAGACAGTGTGACCCTGACATGCTTCTGTCAAGGAGAAACAACTTTTGTTACTTTGTTTAAGCAAGCTGTTGGTCGGAAGCCCCAGCCCATGGCGAAAGCACTTCTCTACGTACCTGGTGAATTTTACAAGGAATATAAAAGCATAAAACGTTACTCCTTACTGAATGCAGAGGGGAGTTTTTGAATTTTACAAGGAATATAAAAGCATAAAACGTTACTCCTTACTGAATGCAGAGGGGAGTTTTAAACCTCACTATTTCTAACGTGGAGCCGTCAGATTCTGCAGTGTATTATTGTGCTGCTGTGTTTCTTCATGAGGTCACCTTCGGGAATGGAACCTTTGTCATAATCACAGGTAAATGAGATTCCAACTATTTTCATATTTGCTTTATTATAATGTCAGTTAAGATTATTCCCTGCAAAATAATTTTGACAGTTTAGTTGTTTGTCAATATAAAATTAGCAAAGATACCTTATTGTCTGCTTTGTTCCATAAATGTTTTTCTAAACATCAAACAATAAATCATTCATTATATATATTATTAATATTATTATTATTATACAATTTGTTGCATTTTGCTTGCTGTCAGCCAAAAGCCTAACCTTCTCTTTATACAGATGTTAATGTTACACATTGCAGCCTCTTAAAACAAATAACATAAAAAAATGTTTGAGTTGTTATATACAGTATAGGACTGTGCAAAAATCTTAAGCAACAAAAGAAAATTATTTTTGACGTTATTTATCTGAGCAGTCAGTGTGTATTCACTCTGAAAAAAAAAATTGCATGATTTAACATATGAACTAGGGATGTGCACCATTCAGAACTGATTTGAGAATGAAATTCTCAAATACGTATCCTAAAATTCAGGATTTTGAATACATATATGAACTTTAAATTTCAGTTCATTTTGTTAATCTGAATTACATTTGAATTGTGGTTGAAAACAGGTTGTGGCATTGAAATTTATATTTGAATTTAAAGAAGAAGAACGAAAATGGGTTTGGATTCAAATTCAAGTCATATACGTACTGTAGGTGTAGCTTTTAACTAAAAATATG